>NC_049201.1:35944369-36299165 GCF_013347855.1 Anguilla anguilla | reverse complement strand
TATTCTTTTATTTTGTCAATTAAGCAGTCGAAATATCAGATTTAATTAATCTTATTATACTTATGTGTAAATACCATGTCCATGATTGTAAGTGGAAAGATATTAAACCCGCCTTTCCTTTGCAATGAATGATTTGAAGAATTTTTATTTATTCCTTAAAACAATACAATGTAAAAATAGAATTACAAAAAAATGCTTAAATCTATTTTCAGTACTTACTGGTTTAGTTTGACGTACGTGCTTTTCAATACATTGTGAATAATTTTAATTTTGAGTTGTGCATTGAATTCTTCCAATAATAAAAAAATCTTCAGCTATTTTATTCAGGTCTCAAGTTTCTTGATGAAGTGCACTTCTGTGTCTGCACAGATACTGAACTTGCACATAGGACTGAGCTTATAAGCAAAGAAACCAAAAAAAAAAAGGCTAACTGGGGTGCAGATCATTAACTTGCAATCATGTCATTAAGGGACATTCAAGCTATTGAGTCAGAGAACGCTCCACAAGCACCTACTTGAATAATGGCATGAATAATGAGCATACATACAACACACAGGTATTCTGCAACTGATTTTTTTGTGTTCCATCAGAAATCTGCTGGGCCAGCATTCTGTATCCCCTTTCTGCCAGCATGGGGGCCTATTGCAATACCTATCACTTCAATCCCACCACATCCATCTGCACCTGGGTCATGGCAACTCTGTGCTCTACCTTCCCTTACCGCCTTGGCCTCACCCCATCCCGCACCATGAACACACAGCTGTCTCTGCCCCTCCCCCAAGGCCATCATCTACGTCGGTTCTGCAAACCAGTAGACCTTCACAACTCCTGTCTCTTAGAACTCCATCAGAAAGACACTCCCCTGGGTTAAATTCACATTTGTCCTTAACTTTGTCTTACAAATAAATCCTTCTGTTTATTTTGCATTGTAAAGTTAATTTTAGTTATTGCTGGACTTGTGAATTTGAACTTGTTTTTAGACAAATTTAAGGACAAATCTTTTCTGAAGCCATACAACTGATCGGGGTGCAATGGGCATCATGGTTCTTCAGTATTGATTGATTATTGGTTAGTGCCTAACCAAGTCAGCTTGGCCTATGTAACTGGAAAACATAATCCTAAACTGTAAACACTGTCATATTATTCTTGTTCATAATTCATAATTACTGTACATAGCTGCTATGGTGCATAATAAAAATTCTAACGTTCAAATTCAAATAAATATGAACTACATGATAATCCTACTGGTATGTCCCAGAGGCTAACAGCATCTACAATAACTTTGTGTAACCCATATGCTCAGAAAAACATTGATTGATGGGTTGATGTTCTGGCAGTAGAGACAGACACACTTTTGTGAGAGTTGCAGCAGACAGTGTAACAGATGCTTCAGTGTGTATTGATTGCTATGTGTCATAATTCTATGTGTTCTACAGCCCCAATTCCAAAAAAGTTGGGACAATATGGAAAATGCTAATAAAACAAAAAGGAGTGGTAATGTAAATTCTATTCGCCCTGTACTATATTGAAAACACTACAACAGAACATTATTTGATGTTTCACCTTGTGAATTTAATTGTTTTTTGAAAATATACACTTTCAAATCTGATGACTGCAACACGCTCCAGGAAAGTTGGTACAGTTGAGTGTTTACCACTGTGTAACATCACCATTTCTTTTAATAACACTTATTAAGCATCTGAGCACTGAAGAGACCAGTTGGTTAAGATTAGCTAGCGTAATTTCCCCCCATTCTTCCATTATGGAGGTCTTCAGCTGCGCAATTGTACGGGGCATTCGTTGCTGTATTTTCCGCTTCATAATGCACCACACATTCTTAATCGGAGACAGGTCAGGACTGCTGGCAGGCTAATCTAGCACCCGCACTCTCTGCTTACGCAGCCATGCACTTGTAATCCGGGCAGAATGTGGTTTGGCGTTGTCCTGCTGGAAAATGCAGGGACGTCCCTGGAGAAGACGTTGTCTGGATGGCAGCATATGTTGCTCCAAAATTTGTACATATCTTTCTGCATTAATGGTGCCCTCACAGATGTGCAGGTTACCCATGCCATGGGCACTGACACACCCCCATACCATGACAGACGCTGGCTTTTGGACCTGATGCTGATAACAGCTTGGATGGTCCTTTTCCTCTTTGGCTCGGAGGACATGATGGCTGTTTTGTGCAAAAACTATTTTAAATGTTGACTCGTCGGACCACAAAACACGCTTCCACTGTGCTACTGTCCATCTCAGATGAGACCGAGCCCAGAGATGTCGGCGGTGCTTCGGGACAGTGTTGATGTATAGCTTCTGCTATGCATAATAAAGCCTTAACTTGCATCTGTAGATGTAGCGGCGAATGGTGTTGACTGACAAAGGTTTACCGAAGTACTCCCGAGCCCATGTCATGATATCCATTACAGAAGCATGACGACTTTTAAGACAGACGTCTGAGGGATCGGAGATCATGCTTATTCAGAAGTGGTTTTCAGCCTTGCCCTTTATGCACTGAGATTTGACCGGATTTCATGAATCTTTTAATTGTATTGTGCACTGTAGAGGGTGAAATTCCCAAAATCCTACCGATTTGACTTTGGGGAATGTTGTTCTTAAAGTGCTGGATTATTCGCTGATGCATCTGTTGGCAAATTGGCGAGCCTCGACCCATCTTGATCATGAAGGACTAGGCCTTTCTTGGAGGCTCCTTATATACTATAACACGATTGCCTCACCTGTTTAACATCACCTGTATCACATCACCATGATATTTCAACTTGTCACATCGTTATTAGTCCTAAATTATCCCTCTCCAAACTTTTTTGGAACGTGTTGCATTCATAAATTTCATAATAAACTTACATCTTCAACAAAAAAATAATTAAGTTAATTAGGTAAAACATGAAATACCTTGTCTTTATACTTGTTTGGTTTGCATACAAGTCAAAGTATATGTACAAATTACTGCTTTCTGTTTTTATTTGCATTTCATTGACCGTCCCAACTTTTTTGGAATTGGGGTTGTATGAACACATTAATAACTTTAGTTAAGGACTTGAAATTAAACAGTACTTTGCTGCCACCTGATCTATTCCACTTAGGGGAAAGGTGTGGGTGTTTAAAAAACAAAATAGTATTGATATTACCAGTGAGCTGCATTCTGTGAGTTGTTGAGTTGGTTATTTTTAATTAAGACTAATAGGTCGGCCGATTGTGGGATTGTTGGTATGAGGAGAGTTATTCAACTTGTTTCTGTGGCACCATCTGGAGTAGAGCATATAAGCTCGCTGTCCCTGTGCACCCTGTGATGTATTTGGTGCCCGGTGCCCACTGACACCAAGCAAACTCAGAGAACCCAGCCTAGTATGGACGACAGGCACCAATGACTGACCCACCTCGGATGGCAATCTGCTCAAACATCATGATACACTGGTGATCACTTGAGTTGAGGATGATGTCCTCCATGGGGTCGTCCATTTGTGGGTCTGCAGCTGGCTGTAGAAGCCAATCTAGGACCCACATATTTTTCTGCAGTGCGAGTAGGAGTGGTTGGGTTTTTCTGGTGAACAGGCTCTCCTTTCTGCTGCTGCTGCTTGTCGTCTGCAGCCAGGTGGAGATCCTGTCCATGTAGTACTTGTGAACAGATTTCCTCCAGGTGTGTCTGTTGAGTGCAAGGTCTACCCATTTGTTGTATATGATGTTGAATTCCTTTAGATTTGTCCAGATTTTGTCTTTGTAACATTTCTTTTGCCTATCAGGGGCTTGCTGACCTTTCTTCAGATGGAACTGCAGGGTCTATTTGGGGAGATATGAATTGCGCATCCAGATGGCTTGACCTGTCCATCAGAGTTGGTGTTATTTATTGTAGTGGTGATACTTTTTATGATGGCCTCCTCCAGAACTCTGGGATTGGTGGGTTCATCCTCCAAGCTGATCCTGAATCTTTCTTGAGGATTTTTGCTGGTGTTGTTCCAGAGCTTTCAGGTGTTCACTGTAGGCGGTCCATGTTTTGGCTCCATACAGCAGTGTGGGGAGGACAACTGCTCTGTAAACCAGGAGGTTTGTTTGAACCTCCAGGTTGTGGTTTTCAAAAACTTAGCTCAAACATCTTTAGCTGTTGGGAGCTCACCTTTTATTGAACTAGAAATATGAAGACCTATAAATATGATGGTGTTGTGTGATTAATATATTATGAATAAAATATATTAACTGATGTGTTGTCTGACTTCTCCTGCATGGCACCCTTCCTTTGTTTGGGACACATGCATGCAACCACAAAAGACTGCATGACTTCACCTGAGTGCTTTTTCAGTACATAAGTACTTCTTGTTATTTTTATTATTATCATTTTTTTGAAGAAGCTAATTGTTTTCATTGCTTATGACTGAGATGCTCTCGCCATGGTTCACAACATTGTATATACATTTGCTATTTGCTATTTGCCATTTATACAGAGGGAAGTATTGAAACCATTCAGGTAAACCACCTGGCTCAAGGCAATTATTATGGCAATGGCCTGAACCTTAAACCTTTTGGTCCAATTCCTAGACTACTGTTCCAACATTAGTGGCGTAGGTTTCGTTTAAACATTGGGGGGGACACATTAAGCGTAGTGTCTGGGGGTCCTCCCCCAGGAAATTTTGAGCATCAAACACTTCATTTCCTGCATTCTGGTGAATTTTTATGCACCAATTTGTGCCTTTTCTGCATCAATTTATGGTGGAAATGTAAAGGAAAACACAAAATTCAGGGGGACAAATGCACATGTTCTAAATATTGAGGGGGAGCTAACGTTAAAAAGAGACATCGATAGCTAAAACAAACTTGTGATTTTACAAGACGTGTCCATAACGGTACACAAAACAGTGGCTAAAATACTAACACTGCAACATGGGGAGTCACGTTAATTCCCTGCTTAGCAACCGAGTGCAGCTATCGCCAGGTAGTTTTATAAGTTCTGTGAACATCACATTCAGACAGTGCACCGACAGCTATTAACTAGCTAGCTACGTATCATACTATCAGATATCATAGTTCATTCATTGACAACTTGCTAGCTAACATTGACGTTAGCTGGCATATTGATAGGTAACGTTACAAATATATAAGATTACTGTTACCCTTCTTTCCAACCGCTGTGAGTAACTGACTTTAGCTGACGTTGTCATAAAAGTTATCCCGGCCGTGAAAACCATAGACATGTATATATGTCTATGGTGAAAACTGCCTGGCTTATTTACATTTTGGACAGATGCTAGTGGGTAAATCTATCGCTGTTTCCGTCGCAGAACTTTCGACACAAGCAAAATCGGAAGCGCTATCCTAACATTTCTTCTTACCATTTTTATTTTTATAAGGGTTATGGGAAGTGAAGTCCATAGTACAATCGGCTTGAGCAATCGCCTCTAACTGTTGACTACATATCCCATTTGTGCTTTGTAAGCTCAAACTTTTCGTGGCCATGGGGGTAAACCATTGCTACTGTGTCAAGAGGGGAGTGAATAATTCACGTTATGTTTACAGGCGTTACAGACCTTTCCGCATAATTTTGAAGTCATCTTTTGTTGCTGTTGAAGCCTTTATTGTATGAAAGCTTTACATGGGAGAGGGATCAGTCATGGTTGGGGGGGACAATTCGATTCTTTACAAATATTGGGGGGGACACGTCCCACCCGTCCCCCCCAGTTCCTACGCCACTGTCCAACATACTATATAGCTAAATGTAACAGAACATGTTACATGTAGTTATATGTAATATTAAAACGGTCACAAGCCTAAACTCATCATCATTTGTCTGTAACTTTTATTAATTTTAGCTTTGAATCCAGGCTGCTGTTTTTGTAAAATAATGTTTGCTTATCAATCGGTTGTTTATTTGAAGCCATCCCCTTCTGCATCACCAACAAGTCCACACCTTTACCATGGTCTTCTTCCTTTCAAGTAGAAGCTAGTGACCTTGCACATGACCTCAGAGCACTGACAGCTGTCATTATGGTGATTTACACACACAGCCCAGCACACAAGCATGTTTACAGCAAGCGGCTGTTTCTGGGAAAGAGTACCATTACTGTAAAATACTGGGTCCCTGGCCACTCTTTAAAAGAAAGCCCATTTTTTCTCTCTAACTGTTTTAGCAAGATGACAGAGCTCTGCTCTTTCAGGCTCTCTCGTGGCTCCATAAAGGCACCACATATGGTGGCAGTCAAACTGCACCTCCATATTATGTTTTATGCATGTGTTGTGTCGTTTAATGTATGCTTTGCTCCTGTATGTTTGCTGAGATGAAGCTTATTGCTCAGAGGGCAATGTGTATAGAAGCTCAGTCATAATCTTTTGTTTTTACACTGTGAGAGAATACTATGCTCACTCGTTGCTGAGGACTGATGTTTGCAAACTGTTGAGGTATGGTTCCTTAGGTTACCAAATTTATTTTATCACATTGCCATTGATTCGCAAAATAAAGTCACTCATAGGCAGCTTCATTTATTTCTGATTGGACTGTGTCTAATTTAGTTGTATTTCTAGACTAATTAGCATTTTTAAAAGAAAAGGGGTACTGATGCAAAACTGGATCTAACTCATCACTGCATTTATTTCAAGGAGAGGTCATTATCTTGATACACTATCCTTGATAACCTTGATGACATGATTCCAGCCATTAATTTTGGCTCTGCTGACTCCTCACTCTCCTCTTTCATTTTCAATACAGAGTAGGGGCCAGACTGGATTATGGTGGGGCTCCAGCCTCTTCAGTCGGGTCACCTGGGGGGGGAGGGGGGAGAGCACATCACGCTGCAGACAAATTGGGGAGTAATATCCATCTGGACTGGCAAGCACATAGCAATCACAAGCACAAACCAATGGAAAAAACCCTGCTCAAGCAATTGAATGGTGGGTCCTATGAGAAGCTACACACTGTGCAATAATAATAGTATAATGAATACACAGATGGGCTTCCAAGTGTTAATTATTTTATTTTTTATTCTGTTTCTGCAAAGCTATGTAATACAGTTTACACCATCTGCTAGTTCTCATTTTGCCCTTGTTATGTCAGTTCTTATGCCCAATTCGATAAAATGAACTCAACAGAATTCAAAATTGATAAATTGACAGGATTTCAGAATATCATTAAAAAAACACAAAAGAGGATTATAGCACTGGAATTTTTGGTGAGACAATGTGATTGAAGGTGCAGTACATAGCTTTATCCATAACCTTAAAGGTTTTGAAATGCATCATTGTATGGCTGGGTATTTTTCTATAACTCATTCTCAGAGGTTTCTCACTAATGTGAATCCGATTTAAAATCTGTTTTCCAAAGCCCAACCAATCTAACAGCCAATACAGTCATCCATGATGACAGCTGTTGTGCTCATTAAATAAACAGATAAAGGGGCTGATTAATTTGTTATCATTCTTGAAAGTGTACCTCATTACTTTGGTTAACTTACATAGCCAGGCTACAAACAATGCAGAAAAAGGAATGAAAAGAAGTCACATGCACATAAATCCTTGCTAACTCAAATAACAAGTCTCATTTGAGAACTTCTGTGTGGCTTATTGTGTAAAGAAGCAGGCTGATTGCTCATTAAGCTTCATTTTCATCCTTAATTAGATGGTTTGCAACCAATCTGTTGTGATTTAAAACAAAGTAAAAGCACCAGCTTCATGATGTGTGAGTGTGGAGGGAGAGTGACAAACACACAGACACACATGCTATCCCAGGAAAGTGTCCATACCAGCACAAATCCATTAAGAACCTCTAATTCACACAAATTGAAACACCCATACTGTTTATTATACCATGTCAATATGTGCCCCATTAGAATGTAATGGTCATTAACAGCGTGCTCAGACAAAGAACACAAATTGCAGTTTACTTTACGAAGAGCATCATATTTATACTGATTTACTTAGCACTTGCTTAGACCAACTTACAGTATTCAGAATGACAATTGGGATAGCCTGATGCCACATTGCAGTATATGTACAATACAGTATACAATGCCCTCCAACATATTTGGGACAAAGACATATTTTTTATTGATTTGGCACTGTACTCCACTATTTTAGATTTGTAATCAAACAATTCACATGTAGTGAATTGTTTCGCAGCTTTTATTAAAGAGTATTCTTTTTACACATTTTGGTTTCACCTTGTTGAAATTATATGCAACTTTTTATACCATAATGTTTGGGACATAATAATGATTTTTATATGAAAGCATGTTTAGTATTTTGCATGCAATGACTGCTTGAAGTCTGAGACCCATAGACATCACCAGGTGCTCAGTATCTTTTCCGGTGATGCTCCGTCAGGCCAGGACTGCAGCGATCTTCAACTCCTGCTTGTTTTGGGGGCTAGTTGTTTTCTCCCTATTCTGTAGTTCTTTTGCAGACAGCAGGCACTGACACATCGACGCTTCCCATGCTGAAGATAATTTCAGATCTATCAGACAGGTGTTTGGGAGGGTGTTTGGCAGAGCCAGGGAAGATACTCAGCATGTGGTGATGTGTATGGGTCACAGACTTCAGACAGGAATCAAATGTGGAGGATTTGCAACCAAGTACTAAATACTAGGGATGGTGCAGAATACAAATACCATATTCGGCAACACTCAAATAATGCGTTCTCCCCCTAATATTATTCGGATTCAGATCTTTTTTCCCATCTCATTGATGCTCACTCAGAAGTCAGCACCACGTTCCTCAATTAGACACACACACCTGCAGAGAGACAGCGAGTGAGTGTACAGTGAATACTATATAGGCAAGAACAAGGCCATTGCGCTTTGGGGACTTTATACTTTAAATTACTCCAGTGTCGTAAATGCTATACCCTCCTCCTTCAACGGCTTTCTTTAATATCTGGGCTTTAAATAACTGTGTTTTTAAAATTCGAAAGAATCAACTCAGTAAAAAATACAGGCAGTCTGTGCCATTTTCTTCACAAAATCACCTGCCAGACAATTACATTACATTACATTACGGGCATTTGGCAGACGCTCTTATCCAGAGCGACGTACAACAAAGTGTATAACCATAACCAGGAACAAGTATGACGAAAACCCTAGAAAGAAGTACCGGTCCAAGTGCAGGGAACAACCGCATAGTTCAACTTGGACCCTGGAGGTTAAACTGTTTAACACTAACACAAACGAGAACAGCAACAACGCAGTCTATGCAAAAATACAAGCAGTAGTTAAGACAGGTGCATTAACTAAGTCACCTACAAAACAGCTACCTAGTTACAACCCTAAGCTTACAGTCATTTACAGAACAGACAGGAGACGTGTTCGGGAAGCGCAGGTGCGAAGAGGGGGAGGTGCCAGGCGTCCTGAGGTAGCAGAACGGAGGGGCCTGGCTGGCATGTAGGGCTTGAATATCTTGTGGAGGTATGCTGGGGCTGATCCCTTGACTGCCTGGTATGCTAGGACCAATGTTTTAAATTTGATGCGAGCTATAACAGGCAGCCAGTGGAGGGTAGTGAGCAGGGGAGTGACGTGGGAGTGTCTGGGGAGGTTGAAGACCAGACGAGCTGCAGCATTCTGAATGAGTTGCAGGGGTCTGATGGCAGATGCCGGTAGTCCAGCCAGAAGAGAGTTGCAGTAGTCCAGGCGGAATAGTACCATTGCTTGGACCAGGAGCTGGGTTGAGTAGGTGGTGAGAAAGGGTCGGATTCTCCGGATGTTATACAGGAAAAATCTGCATGCCCGGCTTACTGCTGCGATGTTCTTGGAGAGGGACAACCTGTTGTCCATCACCACTTCGAGATTCTTGGCACAGGGTGATGATGTCACTAAGGTGTCCCCTAGGGAAATGGAAAAATCGAGGAGGGGAGAGGTTAGAGCAGGAATAAAGATTAGCTCCGTCTTTCCTGGGTTGAGCTTCAGGTGGTGATTGTTCATCCAGCTCTGGATGTCCCTCAGGCAAGCGGAGATGCGGGCAGGGACCTGTGTGTCCGATGGGGAGACGGATAGAAAGAGTTGTGTGTCGTCGGCATAGCAGTGATAGGACAAGCCATGGGCAGAGATTACAGGGCCAAGGGATCTGGGCTGTGTTTCCCAGAGTCTCCTTAGTGCTACGTGCGTCGTAAGGTATCCCTTAAGCTCTTCCTTTAGCTCTCGAGCTGTTTCCCAGCGTCTCCTTAGCTAAGGTATACCTTTAAAAGGGTGGTCTGAGGCACTCGTAAGCTGTCCCTTAGCGATGCGCTCCGCGGTTTCAGCCTTATTATGCCAACAATTTGCTTTTCAAATCGACAGTTGTACTACAGTGCACATCTAGTAGCACATCGGCATGCAAAAACCAGTTTAATATTTACTTTACGAAAAGTAATTATCCAATCAACGTGTCTGTGCATAGCACGTCGTGAGAATGATGTCGTTTTACCTGTCTATCCCCATCATGATGGTAATTAAGTATAGGGCCTATCCATGATAATAATCCAATTTGTGAAAAGAAAAAAAAAAGTTTTTTTTAATTTATACGTAGTTGCGCTAACTTAGGATATGGCTTTTCTGACTGCATACCCTGTAGAAATTAGTTCGTTTGTGTGTGAGTCAGTGATCACACTGACTTGGAACAAACTGCCGGTTTATTAAGAATATAAAACCTGTGTGTGCAAAAACAACGTTGAGTGAGTCTACTTGCATGACCGAACTAGAGCACGTTGATTGGCCTAGCCATAAACACACATACAGGTACAGTGGCTCATAATGGACAAACATAGCCAAATGATCTACATCCCCTTCCTTTAGCTCACACCTCCTATATAAAACAAAATAGCACTGGGTAAATATCAACATTACGGAACATTTTTCTTACCATGTTGTTTTACGATTTTCGGTAAACAACCCAATAATGATATTCTTGGTAAAATTTAAGATTATCCAACAGCAAATTAAGGTGGATGAACAAATCACTTTAACAGGTAGATCTATTCATAAGGCACCCAGTATATAATTCATCATGATCAATTTCCACAGACGCGCTTTTGCCTTTCATCTACGATAATTTTTGCATTGCAGAGAAAAGTTCGCGGGAATCAGTGCAGTGCAGTGATATGCTGCTACAGTTGCCTATATATTGTGTGACAAAAACAAATTAACATTAAACCTTTGTTTCAATAAGAACAAAATAATTCACCCAAATGTAGCCTATATCCTTTTCCCTGGGCTTCCACAAAGTCCCAGACTATGGCTTATATGTCCCGATTGATGCTTTTTATTTTATCCATTGTAGCCTATATGTACATATTTATTGAAACTATCACAAGGTCTCGTCTTAACGGACTCTTAAAGAGATTAGCAGATAATCTCTAGTAGGCATAGCTT
The DNA here is from genome assembly GCF_013347855.1 of Anguilla anguilla. Classification (NCBI taxonomy): domain Eukaryota; kingdom Metazoa; phylum Chordata; class Actinopteri; order Anguilliformes; family Anguillidae; genus Anguilla; species Anguilla anguilla. The sequence goes on along the minus strand of NC_049201.1, from coordinate 36,287,832 downwards.
TCTCTTCTGCAATATTAGATTGATGTAAAATGATTATGACAACACGTGTAATATTAAAACGTCATTCACAAGCCTTTACAAGTGAGACAATCGATTCGCTTGGCATCGATTGATAAACTTTTCAGCACCACAGTGAAGGCCAGCTCCAACTTACGATGTACCTTTAAGTTGTCCCTTAACAGTTGCCTTAAGGTATAGTCTGGGAAACACCCGTAAAAAGCGGTTTCCCTTAAGGTATACCTTAAGAACCTTCGTAAAACGTTAACACTCTGGGGTCTAAGGGTAAAATGAGGCACACCGGTGATTGTGCGATGCTCTGACATTTGTGTAAATTTCATCAACTTTATATACAGTGATTCCAAAGTGTTTCATATCTTTGTTTTCAGCTCGAACTCAGCTACAACAATATGGCAACAGTAAGTAGGTCATAATAATGTGTGGATTGTAAACTGCTCTAAAAACACACAAACTGTAAACAGTAGTTTTGAACATGCACAGGAATGTTGTAATAAAACACACTAAACAATTGTGAATAAGACTTTTGGTCACTGAAATGTGTTCTTCAAGGTCTTGGGTATCAAAAGATGACAAAATATTTTACCAAATCCAATGAGAAATATAAAATAAATTGCTAAAAGTTAGTGTTGTGACTACTATTTTTCAACACCAGGTGAGAATGGGAGGGCAAATGGCCTTTCTGTAATGAATATGCATTGGGTAGGAATACCTGCCAGCTAAGTAGGCTATTCACACCTGGCCGCATGCCTCCCCACCACTAAGACAAAGACTCAGTGAGCCATTTAGAAGACAGAAACAAAGACAACTTTTGATTTTAGAACATTTATTGAAGTAAACTGCATGGAAGATGAGATGAGACTGGTGTACTCTTGCAATGTCTGCCTGGCCTCTTAGCTAGTGGTGAACTAGGCCATGTTTCCTGATCAACATCTCTGCAAATATAATAAAAACAAAATTGTTAGGAAATGTGAAATCAAATCAAACTTTATATAGCACATTTCCTTCAACAGGTGAAAATTAAATGTGCTTTACAAAAAAGGGACAAACCACTAACTAATGAAAACAAAATTTATGAAATGTGACATCATATACAAACAAAGAACCAAACAAACACAACCAGACGCAGAGAGGTAGCCTATAATTTTGAGAAGCAAAGGTTAGAATCATTCGTAGTGTGGGAATTTACAAGCGCGCATATTAGTGAATATTCCTACAAACACACAGAGAATGTAATACAGCACACATTTACAAATAATGCAAGCTATCAACGAAAAAACATTAGCTTAATTAAATAAACACTGATATTCCAACTAAACTACACGCAACTCATCAATAACAATGCCTCAATCTGAACTAGGCTAGGTCTGTTTAGCTAAGTGGTTATTTTATTGCTATTTCCCGAACTTACTTAGAGTATGCTAATATCGATTGTGCAATGACATCAGTTTTAGAATCCTAGCCACGCCACTACACGCCAGGCATGAGCTATTTATTACGAATATGATCGAAAAACATACAGTCTACCTGATACTTCTAACACAACCAGACGCAGAGAGCCTAGCCTATAATTTTGAGATGCAATAGTTCGAATCGTTCGTAGTGTGGGAATTTACAAACGCGCACATTGCTGGATATTCCTACAAACACACAGATACGTTGCAATACAGTACACATATTTACCAATATGATCATAAGAAATATACTTACGCGTGAAGTTGGTCCTCAGCTGGATCAGTTCGCTGTTCGAAATGACACCGCTCTTCATCAGTGTCGGCTTCCGGACGGACCATTTTCCAAAATTAAACGAAATGTTCACCTCAAAAGAAGTGAATTAGGCGACACTGTGACATTCTATCCCGCTTTGACTTGGCATTTCTCACATGGATCTCGCATCGCCCCTCCTTTAGTCTCCTTCTATGGAGAGTAATTATAATGTTGTTAACATGTGAATGCGATTTGGGCGGACTTCCTGCTGAGCGAAATTCACATAGTAATAAGTAAAGTTTAGCGAAGCATACATGATCTAATTAATCAAATTTGGAACATTTAAAACAATTTATATTATTTGCCAATGGGCGCATTGGAAAGTCGCGATTCTAAGGTTTCTGTCCATGTTTTTGTTGTGTCTGTATGATAACAGCACGTGAAGTTAATCATCCAAATAGAAACGAAAGTTAATTTCATCTTGTCGAGCTCCGCCGGCGGAGCTCTCGACCCCAGAGGGTTAAGGTACATCGACACTCGGAAACGCAGCCCTGGTGTATAAAGAGAAGAGAAGGGGATCGAGGACTGAGCCCTGGGGAACTCCGGTGGCGAGGGGATGGGGTGGTGATACCTTACCCACCTAGGCAACCTGGTAGGAACGGGCGGAGAGGTAAGACTCAATCCAGTCAAGGACTGTGCCACAGATCCCTGTTGCTGCCAGGGAGGACAGGAGGATGGAGTACAATAGACAACAACAGGTGCTTTTACCCAGGTGCAAACATGTTGCTGTCTATTCTGGCACTATTCAACAATTGAATGACCGGTGCTTTGTAAAGAATTTCCCAATAAAGTGTTATGGAAACTAATTTTGCACATACCATCACACAAAACTCATTCACTGCAATTGTGGTGAAGCTGATGAATCCATTAGGGTGGGGATGAATAATTTTGGATGCGTAGGCTAAATAATAGGCTTTAGAAGAGATAATGCCACTGACATATTTTAAGGTTTCTCTGAAACTGAGACTTTGAATAAACTGAATAGAATAGCTACAAGACTATTATATTTGTGTGAAGGCAGTTCCAGCATACCACTGATATGCGCGTTTTCTGTGGAATTGATAAGAGGAGAGAGATGGTGCATAGGGCATGTAAAGCACACCCAGGAGGAGGGAGAAATGTGCTGAATGACTGAATAAATTACTTAAAAAAAATATTGCACTTTGTATTTCTTTAATTACTTTTCCATTTCGTGCACATTTTAGGGCTTTTCTCTGTGTTCCTGTAATATGCCTTGATACATTTTCCCTTAGCCTATATGTAAATAAAATAAAATTTAGAAATACAAACATGGAAATTCAGTTGATTCAGTCGTGTCCTTTATTTCAAGAAAATAGTTTTACAATATATGGTTCTGTCAGGACCATTACATTCATTCATTACATTCATATGGCAGACGCTTTTATCCAAAGCGACATACAAAAAAAGTGCATATCATGGTCGTAGACAACTGCTGAACACGGGTTCAGTAAGGTACAATACTTATTTTGTACAGCTATTTCTAGCCGAGAACAATGAACACTATTCTGGCCTAACATCTACAAAGCGAACTAGGCAGAAGAATAAGCTACAGTATTAGGACAAATACAAATTACCAAGAAGTGCAGGGATGGGGCAACATGTAACAAGTGACAGGAAAAAGGGTTTTTTTTGTTTTTTTTATTATAAAAGAGTCAAATATACAGCGTGGTGGTGGTTAGTCTAGGTATAGTCTGAAGAGATGAGTCTTCAGGCCACGGCGGAAGATGGGTAGTGAGGGGGAGGTTCGGAGAGGGACGGGGAGTTTGTTCCACCACTGGGGAGCTAGGGTGGAGGACCACTGTCATCAAAGTAAGATCTTTATTAACAATAAAGGCAATACAGTTAAGTTTGGCAGTACGGCTCTGTTCTGGGAGCTCTCTCGCAGCCCGCGTGGATAAGGCCGGGAGGCCAGCAGCCTAACCACCCGAGAGGGGTAAACACAGAACAGATCCAGCAGCAAAGCAATTTTTTAATACATAGGGATGGAGCAATGCAAATCCTTAACACATAGGGATGGAGCTTGGGCGGTGGAGGGGATTTACAAAGCAACGTGCAGCAAGCTTGCATGCAGGAGGAGCAGCGAATGAGTAGAGGGAGGCTGTTTAAGTAGGCCGCCCTGTTATGTGAATGTATTATGATAGGTGAACATCATTCAGCTGAGCATCAGCTGATTCTGCCGGAGCGGCTTGACTCTCGCGGCCAGCCAGAACTAATGCGATGCTCCATTTTCGTAATCTTTATGAAATTAGGTTTCTGCTGGTGTGGAAATGGATGCTGTAATGCAGGATACGTCTGACGCCGCAGGCCATCAGCATAGCGGTAATATGTAGTAAAAAAAACATGGCCTTTCTAGAGTTAAAACATTACAGAGATTGTTGGCTAATAATAAACCCAGCATGGGCTTATGTTGCTCTATATCTGGCCTGCCCTCCGACGAGCGTTTCAAGTAACTTTCAAGTTCCTTTCAAACTCAGTTTAAAATTTGTGCAAAAACACTGCTGATAGTAATACACAATAGAAACAGGAAATTATGTTGAACTCACTTGGGTTCTGTCCAATCACAAACAAGAAGTGTTGTCCCACCCTTTCCGTAATGTGAAATGTCATTGTGTTTTCCCAAATGTTGTTGTGCTTTCTGAAATGTTGTTGTGTTTTGCGAAATAATGTTGTGTTTTGTGAAATGTCATTGTGTTTTCAGAAATGTTGTGTTTTCTAAAATGTTGCTGTGTTTTCTGAAATGTCGTTGTGTTTTGACCCTCAGGGCCAATGTAAGATTTTCATTTTTTTTATTTACCCAAGCTTATGAAAATCAAACATACAGGTTAAGCGCTTTAAAAAAGCAGGAAGAAAAAGTATTAGAAAACATAAAATAACAAAATATTTTAGCATTATATTCTGTAGTTTTTTATAACATAAAAGACATTTATAGCATAAGACAAGAACAGGCCATTCAGCCCAACACTGCTTATCTAACACTGTATCAAGCCGGGCCTTGAATACCCCCAGTGTTTCTGCCTCCACTACATGTCCAGGCAAGCTATTCCACACATTTATTTCATTAGGGGTTTGTTGAATGCAGTGCAGTAGTTCATAATGAGGTTGAGGAATAATTTTTTTAAATTATGAAAGCATTATTTCAGTTTATAATTGACTTCAGTGTCCCTCGGGTAGGGGTGGGGTTCATGCAGTTTGTACTATGCAGTTCAGAGTATGGATGAATAACTATGTTTTGATTTACAAACACACTTTGCCTATGTTTTAAACTTGATTTGACTGTTTGTTTACCTAAGTGTTATAAAAGCCTGTTATGGCTATATAACAACATATGTCATTGTGTGTTAAATACAGCCTTAAAAAGTAAATTACCTGTTGCTTAACTGGATTATTATTGATGTCATTGTAAAACCACAACGTTAATGCTTTACTATCTCAACAATAGCAGCGCCAGTGATTATAATGATAGAAATCTGGGATTTTTGGCATTTAATACAGGTTCAACGTTAAATTTTGATATGAAACATTTTGGTATAAAAACAGTCTATGCCATACACGCCACACCCACTTCTGGTATTAATCTGAATACAAATACAAATTATTTTGTTTGTTGAACAAATACAGATACTAATACAAATAGTGGCATCTCCCTCCATCTCCCCTAGTATGCTTTGTAAATGTACTGCCCCGCCAAAATTGAAATAAATACTGCAGCAGATGGCCCTGCGGTATTGCCCATAACCCTTCTTTTTACTTAGTAGCACCTGTGAAACTCTTAGTCTGGGTAAAATATAGCTGAAGTAAAGTTAAAGTATTACAGTTTCAAACAATATAAACTATAGACTGATTTCCATTAACCTCTGCTAGATCACATTCAAAAATGATAATGTCATTCATTTTTTGTGATAAAGATGTGATATAAAAATCCACTATAATAAAGGCTTCAGGGGCATAAATCATGTTTATCTGTGAGAAAAATAAATGAAGCAAGGTGTAGCATTCAGTCCGCCGGAGACACGGATTGGTCTCAGCTGCGCCGACTGGTGGAGAGAGAGCACCCACACCTAGGTTGCATTAGCTAGCATCAGCCCAGGTGCTTAAAGGTGTGCTGCTCTCCACAGTTCGGAGTCAAGACCGGGAGCTCACACCGAGAGTGTGTTTATGATTTTCGTTTCGTTTTATTTTTGGAATTGTGTTTGAGGAGGAAAGACAAAGATGGTAATCCCCAGCTGGGAAGACGGGCCAGCTATGGGCGGCGCATGGAAATGTGGTCGCGCCGTTTTACTTTCTTTTGTCTTTATTAATTTAGCTTGTTTTTTTTAGTTTATTGTTTTTGCCGGGAGTCTGTGAATGGAAGGGTGAAAGTGTCCATTTATTTGATTTTATGTTGTGTGGGTGCGCAACTCTCTCTCCATGCGGCAACCAATGGTGGTTCCCGGCACTGCCGCATTTCCCTCCCAGGGTTGTCATGCTGGCGTGTGACACAAGGTTTTCATGCAGTAGATTGTCCAGACTCGGTTTACAATTTGTTGTTTTGAACTGACATTCTCCATAATTTTTAGCTTGTTATATTCAAAACAAATGGGGAAAAAGACAAAGCAAATACAGATGGTGAACAACAAATGGAAAATCCAAACAAGAACCAAATCTACACTAGTTAAGTCAATGATTATAAAATGCATCTCTCCAAAGTGTCATTACTCTTTTCCCCAAAGTTTAAAATTGGTCAGTTTGCCCCAAACTGGACACAAAGATTAAACTCTTTTTCTTAATTATTCTAAGCACCTCTCTACCAGTGGATCATTGGAGGACAAAGCCATTCCCTACTACTAAGTCCTCCACCGAGGACTGCATTTAACTTAAGGTCTGTGTCCAGAGTAAATATGAAATTTGTTTGAAACGGAGTAATTTTACTCATAACCTTTTTGTGGTTCTGTTGTCATGACATGATTCACATTTCAAAACACGCCCAAAATTTTGCATCGGGGAAGCAATGGATGCCAGTACACTTCACACTACTGAAAGTTCGTTTGTAAAAGCTTGTGAGTTTTTTCCATTTTGAATTAATTTTGAAATGGCTCCAAAGATGCGTTTGAAGAGACACATGGAGGCTAAAAAAGCTATTGAAGCTATTATTACACACAGTAAGATTGCGGTTTTGCAAAAACATGGAATTTTTTTGCAGAACCGAGGATGAATAATTACTTTTCTTTGGCATGGATCCATTCGAAGACAATATCGGGTGAGCTCGTCTAGCCTTTGAATCTGTCATTATCCTGAAAAATTGCTAAACCATTTTTATTAATAGTATATACGTTTCTCTGCAAATGAGCGAAAACAGGCTAGTATAATAAAACAATGACGGTAAAAAAAATAAAAAATAAAAAAATAAAAATATATATATATATATATATATAAATAGTCCACGTTGTTCCATTGCTACCATAATGTATCAGCCTTTCTTGTCTACACAGCTGCAGTTTCTCGCTGTAATTACTAATATTATATATAAACAAAAGACGCAATTTATGCTGTAGTCTGCCAATGTCTGAATAAATAATACGGTACTCTGTGCGCAGCACGCTGGTAGCAGGGATGTATTCTAAAAAACTAATTCTAATTTCAATTAGTTTGGACATGATTTGGAAAGGCACACACCTGTCTATATAAGGTACCACAGTTGACAGTGCATGTCAGAGCAAAAACCAAGCCAAGAAGTCGAAGGAATTGTCCATAGACCTCTGAGACAGGATTGTGTCGAGGTACAGATCTTCGGGAAGGGTAAAAAAAAAAATTCTGCTGCATTGAAGGTCCTGAAGAACACAGTGGCCTCCATCATTCTTAAATGGAAGAAGTTTGGAACCACCAGGACTCTTCCTAGAGCTGGCCACCTGGCCAAACTGAGCAATCAAGGGAGAAGGGCCTTGGTCAGGGATGTGACCAAGAACCCGATGGCCACTCTGACAGAGCTCCAGATTTCCTCTGTGTCGTCGCTTCTGCCGTCCCCCGCGATTCAGATAAGCGTATCATAACTTAATTTGTTTCTGCTGTTGCTAGTTAGCGAACATAGTTGTGTGTAATTTAGGTAGCCTAATCTTTTTTAAAACTTGTCTCAACTGTTGCTAGTCAGCAAGCTTAGTTGGGCGTTAGCTGAGAATATCTGTAGTTGACTTGCTGTTGTTAGTTAGTTAAAGGCGTTAGTGAAACTGTGTGTGGGGATTGGTGTTTAACTGCCCCGTATTGTTGAGCTAATTTCGAGGAGCTTCACCTGGTGCTATTTAAGTGGTGTTCATCTGTGGTTCAACAGTGTGCATCTGATTGTGTCGTCGCTTCTGCCGTCCCCCGCGATTCAGATAAGCGTATCATAACTTAATTTGTTTCTGCTGTTGCTAGTTAGCGAACAGTTGTGTGTAATTTAGGTAGCCTAATCTTTTTTAAAACTTGTCTCAACTGTTGCTAGTCAGCAAGCTTAGTTGGGCGTTAGCTGAGAATATCTGTAGTTGACTTGCTGTTGTTAGTTAGTTAAAGGCGTTAGTGAAACTGTGTGTGGGGATTGGTGTTTAACTGCCCCGTATTGTTGAGCTAATTTCGAGGAGCTTCACCTGGTGCTATTTAAGTGGTGTTCATCTGTGGTTCAACAGTGTGCATCTGATTGTGTCGTCGCTTCTGCCGTCCCCCGCGATTCAGATAAGCGTATCATAACTTAATTTGTTTCTGCTGTTGCTAGTTAGCGAACAGTTGTGTGTAATTTAGGTAGCCTAATCTTTTTTAAAACTTGTCTCAACTGTTGCTAGTCAGCAAGCTTAGTTGGGCGTTAGCTGAGAATATCTGTAGTTGACTTGCTGTTGTTAGTTAGTTAAAGGCGTTAGTGAAACTGTGTGTGGGGATTGGTGTTTAACTGCCCCGTATTGTTGAGCTAATTTCGAGGAGCTTCACCTGGTGCTTATCTGCCCTAATGAAGCTAATGCAAGCACGTAATTGTCACCCGGTATTTATAGTTTCAGCAGAGGCTGCCATAGGCAGCCTCGTCGTCAGTTTATCATGTTTTTAAACCCCATTCCCTTGTGCGCGCTGCCTCGCCCCAAATGGTCTGTTCACCGCAGGCGTAATTTAACCAACTTGATCTACCCACCCTTATCCACACCTCAGGAATTCACTGTCACAGGTGGATTATGGAATTGCCAGTCAGCCGTCCAGAAAGCTGACTTCATTACTGCCTTTGCCAAGACGAAGTCTCTTGACTTCCTGGCTCTCACGGAAACCTGGATCACTCCCGATAACACCGCCACCCCAGCTGCACTGTCTGCGGGATACTCCTTCTCGCACACCCCCAGGGCCTCTGGCCGAGGCGGGGGTACCGGTCTACTCATTTCCTTGTCCTGGAAGTTCTGTGTCCTCCCCAGTCCTAACCCTACTTTCTCCTCCTTTGAATTTCACGCGATTACTGTAACTCATCCCTCTACATTTCACGTTATTGTTCTGTACCGCCCTCCAGGTCCACTCGGCTCATTTCTGGACGAGCTGGACACTCTCCTGAGCTCCCTCCCCGAGGATGGCACTCCTGCTATTCTACTGGGAGACTTCAACCTCCCACCAGAAACCTCCCAACTGTCCAGGGTTGCCTCACTCCTCCAGTCTTTCGCCCTATCCCTGTCCTCCTCCCCCCCCACACACAAGGCTGGTAACCAACTAGACCTTGTATTCACCAGAGGCTGCTCCATTCCCCAACTTGCAGTGACTCCCCTCCATGTCTCAGACCACTTCTTTCTTTCTTTCTCCCTCTCCTATTTACTCCCCCTCAATTCATCCAATAGCTCACCCACAGTAACTTTCAGGAGAAATCTCCCTACTCTGTCACAATCCTCCCTCGTCTCCACTGCTCTGTCTACACTTCCCCCTCCTGCGTCTTTCTCTAACCTGCCAGTTGACCTTGCCACCTCCACCCTCAACTCCTGCCTCTCTCAGTCCCTCGACTCACTTTGTCCTCTTGTCTCCAAACCAGCACGCTCCTCACCCCCCTGCCCATGGCTGACCGAGTCACTACGCTCCAGCAGAACATCACTGCGGGCTGCAGAGAGAAAGTGGAGAAAATCCCGATCCTCTGATGACCTGACTGCATACCATACCCTGCTGGCGACTTTTACATCTGCCCTCACGTCTGCAAAAGCCTCTTTTTTCCAATCCAAGATCAGCGCATGTGTCTCTAATCCACGTAAACTATTCTCCACCTTCTCTTCCCTCCTCATTCCTCCTCCACCCCCACCTCCCTCTTCCCTCTCCGCAGATGACTTTCTGGCCGCCTTTGAAGGAAAGGTGGCTACAATCCGGAACTCCTTCACCCATCCAGTGAGCCCCCCAACCCCCCAGGACAACCCCACAGCCACACTGACCTCCTTTGAAATGCTGGAGGACTCCGATGTATTACAACTCATCACCTCTCATCGCGCAACCACCTGTCCACTTGACCCCATCCCATCTAAAGTTCTCCAATCTATCTCCAGCGAGCTCCTTCCCTATCTGTCTTCCATTGTTAATTCCTCTCTCTCCTCTGGTCATGTTCCCTCTGTTTTTAAGACGGCTCGTGTTACCCCACTACTCAAAAAACCCACCTTAGACCCCTCCGATGTAGCAAATTATCGACCCGTATCCCTTCTACCCTTTCTGTCCAAAACCCTCGAACGAGCAGTTCTTAAACAATTAACCTCTTTTCTCCATCAGAACAACCTGCTAGACCCTCACCAGTCTGGCTTCCGATCTGGGCACTCAACAGAGACTGCACTCCTAGCTGTGACGGAGGCACTTGCCACTGCAAGAGCCTCACGCCTTTCCTCTGTCCTGATCCTTCTTGACCTGTCTGCAGCTTTTGACACGGTCAACCATAAAATACTCCTCTCCACCTTGGCTGGGATGGGAATTGCCGGGACTGCCCTGTCTTGGTTCGCTTCCTATCTTGCAGATAGGACCTACCAGGTCACCTGGAAGGGGTCTGCCTCTGCTTCCCATCCACTTGTTACGGGAGTGCCGCAGGGATCTGTACTGGGTCCTCTGCTGTTCTCCTTATACACCAGATCTCTTGGTTCAGTCATTAATTCACATGGTTTTTCCTATCACTGTTATGCAGATGACACACAACTCTTCTTTTCTTTCCCCCCCTCGGCCACACTGGTCAATGATAAGATCTCTTCCTGCCTGGCTGACATCTCCACCTGGATGGCCAGCCACCATCTGAAGCTCAACCTCAACAAAACTGAGCTGCTCTTCTTCCCGCACAAGACCTCCTTGCTTCGTGAACTCTCAATCACGGTTGATGGCACCACAGTGACTGCCTCTCACTCTGCCAAGAGCTTGGGGGTGGTCCTGGATGACCAACTGGACCTCAAGGAGCACATCAAGGCAACATCAAGGTCCTGCAGATTCCTCCTATACAACATCAGGAGGATTCGACCATACCTGACGACGCACTCCACCCAGCTGCTCGTCCAGGCTACGGTGACCTCTCGCCTTGATTACTGCAACTCTCTCCTTGCAAACCTGCCAGCTTGTGCCATACAGCCACTACAGATGATTCAGAATGCCGCTGCCCGGCTCATCTACAACCTCCCCAAATTCTCCCACGTCACTCCTCTGCTGCGATCACTTCACTGGCTACCGGTCGCTGCCAGGATCCGATTCAAAGCCCTGACCCTTGCCTACACTGCCGCCAACAGGACAGCCCCCATCTACTTGCAGGACATGACTCAATTCTATGTGCCTGCTCGACCACTCCGCTCTGCAGCAGCAGGGCGTCTTGTAACCCCTCCCACCCGCCCAAAGGGATCACAGAGCTTCTCCACCCTAGCTCCCCAGTGGTGGAACGAACTCCCCGTCCCTCTCCGAACCTCCCCCTCACTATCCATCTTCCGCCGTGGCCTGAAGACTCATCTCTTCAGACTACACCTAGAATAACCACCACCATGCTGTGTATATATATATATTTAAAAAAAAAAAAAAAAACAAAAAAAAAAAAACCCTTTTTTCCTTGTCACTTGTTACATGTTGCCCCATCCCTGCACTTCTTGGTAAATTGTATTTGTCCTAATACTCTAGCTTAATCTTCTGCCTAGTTTGGCTCTGCAGATGTTAGACCAGGATAGTGTTCATTGTTCTCAGCTAGAAATGGCTGTAAAAAATAAGTAATTGTACCTTACTGAACCCGTGTTCAGCAGTTGTCTACGATCATGAAAATGCACTTCTTGTACGTCGCTTTGGATAAAAGCGTCTGCCAAATGAATGTAATGAGAAACTGCCAGAAGGACAACCATCTCTGCAGCACTCCACCAATCAGGCCTTTATGGTAGAGTGGCCAGATGGAAGCCACTCCTCAGTTAACGGCACATGACAGCCCGCTTGGAGTTTGCCAAAGGGCACCTAAAGGACTCTCAGACCATGAGAAACAAGATTTTCTGGTCTGATAAAACCAAGAGTGAACTCTTTGGCCACAATGCCAAGTGTCACATCTGGAGAAAACCAGGCACCGCTCATCACCTGGCTAATGCCATCCCTATGGTGAAGCATGGTGGTGGCAGCATCATGCTGTGGGGATGTTTTTTAGCAGCAGGAACTGGGAGACTAGTCAGGATTGGGGGAAATATGAACAGAGCAAAGTACAGGGAGATCCTTGATGAAAACCTGTGCCAGAGAGCGCAGGACCTCAGATTGGGGCGAAGGTTCACCTTCCAACGGGACAACGACCCTAAGTACACAGCCAAGACAATGCAGGAGTGGCTTCGGGACAAGTCTGTGAATGTCCTTGAGTGGCCAAAAGTACCAGTAACAGCCAACTCAGGTCAGTATGTTAACAAATGTATATAGGCTCATTTCTTCACAATTATAAAAAATATAAATTTTCATTTTAATAATAGATTAGTCAATAGAAAAACAAAACAAATAAAAACAGGTAATTTGAATAGTAGTTTTTGGTTTAGGACACTCAAATTATGCCAACAGGTCTTCTAATAGGTTATTCCTTTTACAGCGCAATTCAAAATAGCTTTCTGTTCTGAAATGCAAGGTTAGTGACTGAAAGCACTTCGCTCAGTGTAACACTTTCAAATATTTTGTGGGCCCACACACTAATGTGTAATGTATACCTTGAACTCAAAAAACACAAGCCGGCAATGCATAACAAAATAAACTCCCGTTGCAGGCCTGATCGTAGCTTGGGTACGTTGTGACTAAATATAAATAGCCCCTTCACTCAAACAGAGCAAAAAAACAAGTAGGTAATCCGTGGATATGAGATGATGCTGATGGTGGTAGAATGACACAGGTAGGTAGCTGAATGGTCTCAGGAAAAAGGGTATTTCTCCAACGCTGCCAGAGGAACTCACGGGTTTTGCCGGTAACCCGGAGCGCTATCTGGGATGAATTCTTGGGTCCCGCACTGCCAGAGGAACTCACGAATTCTTCCGGTAACCCGGAGCGCTATCTGGGTCTGCAGTTTCAAGTGTAGTACCGAACTAGCTTAGCTAACTAGCCCAAACACGTGGGTGTAATTCTAGCTTTGGATTGCGAACCTAGTCTTAGCCGCTGTGCTAACACCAACTTCACAAAGCTAACAGATACAAAAGTGTAATTCACAGACACAAAATTCACACTTTGGTACACTAACTTGCATGCAGTAGGTAAGCTATTCAATTGCCGTCTTTTTACCAAATATTTAATCCGATGCGGTTTTTATATTCCTAGCTGCATCAGACTCTCGTCATGAAGCGCTTACTCTGATATTCACTCTTCGTTCCTCTCTTCTCTTCTGCCCCGTATTCTCTCTGCAACATCCCATACCTCCCCACATGTCCCACCCCACAACCAATCAACATCAAATCACAGGTGAGTGACATTCATCTGACCGATAGGAGGCTGTTTTAGACCGTAAACAAGGTAGGCTATATATATATATCAATTCCTACATGTGTATGTACGTTTCTAACAAACTATATTACGTCTCCGTTTTTTTTTAAATGGAAGATATTTATTGGATAAAGCCCAGGGGCTTCTTAAAGGGCAAAGCCCAGGGCTACACAGGTGTGCCAAGCTTGTAGCGTCATACCCAAGAAGACTCAAGGCTGTAATTGCTGCCAAAGGTGCCTCAACAAAGTACTGAGTAAAGGATCTGAATACTTATATAAATGTCATATTTCAGTTTTTTTATTTTTAATAAATTTTCATTAAATTTCTAAAAACCTGTTTTCACTTTGTCATTTTGGGGTATTGTGTGTAGATTTATAAGAATAAAAAAATAATTTAATCAGTTTTATAATAAGGCTGTAATGTGACAAAATGTGGAAAATGTGTAGGGGTCTGAATACTTTTTGAAGGCACTGTATACACTCACCGGCCACTTCTTTAGGTACAACTGCAAACTTCACCTGTTAACGCAAATATCTAATCAGCCAATCATGTGGCAGCAACCCAATGCATTTAAGCATGTAGACCTGGTCAACACGATCTGCTGAAGTTCAAACCAAGCATCAGAATGGGGAAGAAAGGTAATTTAAGCAACTTTGAACGTGGCATGGTTGTTGGTGCCAGGTTTGAGTATTTCAGAAACAGCTGATCTACTGGGATTTTCACGTACAACCATCTCTAGGGTTTACAGAGAATGGTCCAAAAAAGAGAAAATATCCAGTGAGCGGCAGTTCTCTGGGCGAAAATGCCTTGTTGATGTCTGAGGTCTGAGGAGAATGGCCAGACTGGTTCGAGCTGATAGAAAGGCAACAGTAACTCAAATAACCACTCGTTACAACCGAGGTATGCAGAAGAGCATCTCTGAACGCACACCACGTCAAACCTTGAAGCAGATGGGCTACAGCAGCAGAAGACCACACCGGGTGCCACTCCTGTCACCTAATGAAGTGGCCGGTGAGTGTATATATACAGTAGTGCTTGAAAGTTCATGAACTCTTTAGAATTTTCTATATTTCTGCATAAATATGACCTAAAACATCATCAGATCTAAAAGTAGATAAAGTGAACCCAATTAAACAAATGAGACAAAAATATTAGACTTGGTCATTTATTTATTGAGGAAAATGATACAATATTACATATCTGTGAGTGGCAAAAGTATGTGAACCTTTGCTTTCAGTATCTGGTGTGACCCGCTTGTGCAGCAATAACTGCAACTAAACGTTTCCGGTAACTGACTATCAGTCCCGCACGTCGGCTTGGAATTTTAGCCCATTCCTCCGTACAAAACAGCTTCAACCCTGTTATGTTGGTGGGTTTCCTCACATGAACTGCTTGCTTCAGGTCCTTCCACAACATTTCTATTGGAATAAGGTCAGGACTTTGACTTGGCCATTCCAAAACATTAACTTCTTCTTTAACCGTTCTTTGGTAGAACAACTTGTGTGCTTAGGGTCGTTGTCTTGCTGCATGACCCACGTTCTCTTGAGATTCAGTTCACAGACAGATGTCCTGACATTTTCCTTTAGAATTTGATGGTATAATTCAGAATTCATTGTTCCATCAATGATGGCAAGCCGTCCTGGCCCAGATGCAGCAAAACAGGCCCGAACCATGATACTACCACCACCATGTTTCACAGATGGGATAAGGTTCTTATGCTGGAATGCAGTGTTTTCCTTTCTCCAAACATAACCACTGTAAAGTGCCCCCCTGTACCCTAATGGCAACAAAGATTTTAACCTTAGGAGAAAAACCGTCTTACCTTACTTATAATATGGGGCTTATATTGTGGGTTTTTTTTTTTAAACAAAAGACACAAATAAACTAATATCAAATACACACTTGAAAGCCCAATACAATCCTGTAACAAACTTTTCCCAACACCACCAGACTCCTTCCTCTCACTCTTTCCACCACAAACAGGAAGTGTGTGTCCGACACAAGCGATCAAGCAACATTCCCTGCACTATAAACTTCACTATACTGAACTATACCATGTGGTCTTCTATTTTTCCGGTTAGGTTTCGCCTCAGCTGTAACCTGCTTAACCCGTTCTGTTTGCTGTGACAGATTCCTTGTAACATTTCTGCCACATTCCATTCTACTGCTATTTTACACCAGGCTGGCCAGTGGAGGATGTGTTCCTCTTGAGCAGGGGTCATCACTGTGTCGGCTTGTGACGGAATTTTTTCATCAAAATGCGATTTTTACCATGGACATACAAAACTTGAAGTGATCAAATATTACCAGAAACACACAATTGCATGCTAAACCTCACAATGTGCCATAGTACATATTTTAATATGCTACACAATTTATAATGATAGTATTTCTAACATCAAAAAACAGTGCCCTACCTTGTTATGATGAAAACTTGGAGACTGGAAAGTCAGCCGTTCTATATGAGCAGGTGGCAATCCTAAGACAGGCATGAATGCGGCATGCCCCAAGCCTATTTCACATTTGAGACTTAATCGTTCATATGACTGAAACCTCACGGCTGCAGTTGTCTGGGCTTAATGTGTATTGCAAGTATTGAAAATTTGCTCAGTTCATTGTACTCCTCGCTGTTCTCAAACAGATGGCACCAGAATTTGACAATGTCACTGTTGCATCGGTCAGACATGTACAGTCAGTTGCCAAATTAATTTATTAGTTTCAGAAAACATTAGATTGTCAATATTTTGACAAGAAAATGATTGCAATGTATATTATCATGGGAAAAAAATTAACTTTTTTCCCAATCAATTTTTTTTTTGTTGCCACGGACACAGACAAGTCTTGCCACGGACGCGTTTGTCCGTGTACGGACACGTAGATGACCCCCGCTCTTGAGATTTCTTCCAATTGGGGAGTTTTTCTCACCACCTTTTGAAGTTCTTTCTCCACTGGGAGTTTTTACCTAATGTACTTGCTATTTAGGGGTTCAGGTCTGGAGTTTACACTGCTCCTTTTGCTCTGTTTCTTGCCTTGCTGATCTGTAAAGCATCTTTGTAGCAGTTCTCTGTAAAAAGCGCTATACAAATAAATTAAATTGAATTGTTTTATTTTTAATAAAATGTACATAAAGTAACAATCAAACAGTATTTTTTTTTTCCAACTTCCGTGACAGATCTTTAACATTTCAGCACAGCAGACAGTCTGTACACAGGTCAACATATTTTTAATGCATTTATCCAAGTATATTTTTAACATATTTTTAAACTGTCACATGTCAGCATGACACCCCTGGGAGGGAGATGCGGCAGTTCCAGGAAACACTGTTGGTTGCCGCATGGAGACAGAGAGTGGACCCACTCAAACACAAAATAAAATAAACAAACATCTTCACCCTTCGCCCTCATGGGTTCCGACCAAAAACAATAAACGAAAACAACAAAAACAAAGATGGTTCTGTGTTTTCCTGTCTGTGTTTCCCTTGTTGGGCCGCCAGATGGCGGCACTTCTGTTTTGTGTCCTGCTCCCCCCTGTTAATTGTATGATTGTTTTCAATTGTCTCGTTATTCCATCATTGTTCCCACCTGTGTCTTGTGATCCCCTCTTCTGGTTTGATTGAGTTCACCTGTGTCTTGTTACCCCCTGTCTATTAAAGTTCTTTGTTCCCTTGACTCGGGTGCTGGTTCCTTGTGTTTGTTCCTACGTGTGTTAGTTTCAGACCGTATGTACCTGCCTGTGTTTGTTTCCATTTCCTACGCATGTTTGCTCTGACCATTTGTACCTGCCTTTGTACTCTGCCTGCCTGTGTTCTGCCCTGCCCGTGTTTTTGAGTTCCTCTTGTTTTCTGTTTTATTAGATAGTTTTTGAGTTTGTGTTTTTGCCCTTCGTGGCCTTTTCTGTTCCCTCCTTGTTTGCCTTTTTTTTTTGTTAGTAAAGTCTTTTGTTCCCCTCCCATTTTGGAGTTGTGTTTTGTCCCTCTGCTTTTGAGTCCATACCCGCAAAAACCATCACATCACTCATTTTTAATATAGTGATATAATTCTACGATATGAATATCCTTTAGTCCGGTGGTTAAATAAAATCTCATAAAAAACACGTTTTCAACGTACAAAAATGCCAAGTTACTCACACATACAAGACATACTCATTCATTCACACTGCCAAAATCCAGGCCTGCCATTAAAAGTACTGATATCAAAATGACGCCAAGTTACGGTACTACAAACAATATAGGCTATCTTGCCTCACCGAAATTTAATAAGATGTATTCCAAAGCAATGCTACCCAATATTTCCTCAATTCTTTCAAGTCACTTGGCCCTGTGTGTATAAACATGCAGTACATGGACAGGCCGAACATATGTGTGGATGGCTTTCTCACAGTCAAGATTGATTGAATAGGCGTCTCTATGTCCAATTTGTATTGGTATGTATGTATTTCGCTGCCCAGGCTTTCTGTTGCGTGAATGATTGTATGTTTCTTGGTATAAATGTCTGTTCGTAAATGTGAATGTAACATGCTGCGAGGGAAATGTCCCCATGGGGATAAAGAAGTTCTCTATGTATGTATGTACAATATGTATTTCACATGCAGCATTTATTGTACGTAGCAAATATACAATAACTTGTACATTTACTCAAATTCAGTTCAGAAGTATAAACATATGCTTTCTGGAGAAATATGCTGACTGTAGTTACTCACCAGCAGTTTTCTACATGAATTTCAATGTGTTCCATGATGCAGTTCGAAATATTTGACACTTTGATCTGACACAACGTTTGCATGACATTGTAAAATGGTAAGATTACAAAACACAGGGCCAAGTGACTTGAAAGAATTGAGGAAATATTGGGTAGCATTTCTTTGGAATACATCTTATTTAATTTCGGTGAGGCAAGATAGCCTATATTGTTTGTAGTACCGTAACTTGGCGTCATTTTGATATCCGTACTTTTAATGGCAGGCCTGGATTTTGGCAGTATGAATGAATGAGTTATAGACAGTGTATGTCTTGTATGTGTGAGTAACATGGAATTTTGTACGTTGAAAACGTGTTTTTTATGAGATATCATTTCTTTTTGCAAAGCGTTTTATTATGAGAGTGAGAAATGCGAAGTGACCGTGTAAGAAACGGTTGTGGATTATGGCTATCGTTGTGTGAATTTCAGACTGATGAGCTTGTACCGTTTAGCAGTTTCGGTTTGCTATATATGTAAAACAGTTCAGAAGGGTGCGGTGGCATAAGCGTAAACGCATCAGAAACGCAGGTGAAATATGGCCAGTGTATGTACTCACGGATTTGACAGCCATCCAACGAGCCTTGATTGACAAAAGAATCAGCAAGCCCGTAGAATTAGAGCTCGGTAGGTCGCAAGTTGTGTCTTGCTCCGTTGTCTGTTATTTCGTGGAGATGCACTTTTAGCACTTTTAAGGTTTATAAGGCATTTTGATAGGCTTATCTGCAGGTAGGAATCCCCAGTCCGTATAAAGCATTAGTCATTAAAGTGGAGAGTTAAGTTACGTGTGAAGTCTATTGCACTGATGTGCTTTTCTCGTGTTCAGTAGTAGTTATAATTATGAGTGAGTCATGATTTTAAATGTAATGTGTTAATGGGGAGTTGCAGAACGTACATACGTAGTAATTGTTTGTATGTGGCTAGATAGAGAACAGGGCGAGGTAATATGAATATAGAAACGTGGTGTTTGCTAATAAGAAGGTTTTGTGCGGTAGCCAAGTGATGAAATACAGTTAGTAAAAATGGCACAGTGGTGAACTGGTGTAACTTTTTAATAAAAGGAATACATTTGCCGTCATGAAATGCATATGGGTGGCCGTGAGTGAGTTTTGGTAAAGCAAATATAAGCGTAAGAAAACGTTAGTATAAAAGAGAAAATGATCTGAGGGCGAGGTGGGATTCAATCATTCAACCGGAGGTTTACCAGTCTGTGACTTTGTTAGTGAAGCACCATGACATAGCTATGCAATGCGTGAAATATCATTAGCAAACCTGTCCGTGGTTTTGAAGAAGAACACAGGCCAGTAAGCACAGAAGAGCTCCCGTTGAATCCATATGGCTTTGCAAAATTGTAGCCGTTTAATAACCGAACATGCAGACGATACGTCATAATGCAGTATATACGTTCGGTGAACGGCGGGTAGATATGGTGCAAACGCAATAATTGAGAAGTAGTAGACAATTATTAGTGAGGGTAAAAGCAGGTTACAGAAACGTGTTCCTAGCTGGGCTTGAACCTAGGACCCCGTGTTCCCAAGACTGTAACCTTGCCCACTAGGCCATAGCAGACTAGCTGTTTGAACTGGAAATGTTTCAGAATAAAAAGGTATGGGTATTTTGCGTGTGTATGCAAGTTTTTGATTGGGTCGTGTAGGTGAAGATTTGGCTGGTGTCGGTAAAGTGTCCAATGGGGAGACATGTTGTTAGTGGGATAGGCGGCAGGAAAAATAAGAAGAAGAAGAAGTATGAGAAGAAGAAGAAGGAGAAAACGCAAAATCCCCTTAGTTTGGGGCTTTATTGTGTGGACATGTGAAGTTGTTTATGAATTCTGTCTGTTGAAATGGGGTGAGAATGTACAGAATTTAATGTTTTTAAGGGCTGAGTGTCTGTGGCTGTTGTGGTTATTTCTGTGGGGAACCCTGAAAAGTGCCAAACTCTCAGTGCTGTATAGGTATGGGGCATGCCCCCGCCAAGGCGTAACTTGGCGGGATGGCATACCTGCCATCCCAATTTGCAATGTTGTCCACATGTCGTGCTGAGAGGGTCTTGCTCTTGTACCATGTTGTAAAGAACCCGATCACAGTTCCGTTCCACAAAAAACATTGATGTTGGCTGGAAAATATCTAAAGTCAGAAGGGTTACCGTTGGAGTCAAAAAATTCACCAGATTTGTCTGCACAAAGACACAGAGCTAGCCAGTGCTCACCTGGATGTGTATTCACAACGTACAAAGCAGGGGAATTACATTATCACAGACCACAACCCCATTAAATTCCTTACTTATACAAGGGTTCTTGCTCATCACAGATGTTAGTTCTTTGGTGCAGGGCCAGCCGCTGGCATAAACGGTCTATGCGGTTGTTTAGGGCCACAACCGCTAGGGGGGCCACACGATCCAATCTTTTTTTTTTTTTAAGCTAAATAACATTATTTGTTTATATATTTTAATTATGTTATTTTTTATCCCCTATCCCAAAACTAGCGTTATTAATTTAATATGGAATTAAAAGAATATTTCATAAGATGTAAGAAGAATTTTATAATAAGCAACATGCAGTTTAACGCAATCCAGGTTTTATACGCGTGTTTGTCATTGTAGTCTGCAAATCATTGCAGCTAACGCTGGCTGTGCTCCTCTGTGCTTGAAGTAGCATCGACAATGGCGTTCAGTGCTTTAAGTGGAAAAAATTAAGTGCCAGTACTCCCCTTATTCACATGTTGGAAAGTGTATCGGCCAGTATCAGCAAACCCTTAAGTATTACATTTGAGATTTTCAGTGAATAAATGATACTATGAGGTATTGCTTTTGTTCACAATATACTGTGTGTTTATTTTGAAAAGTGACAGGTTTAAAATATTGAAATACTCAAGGCAGCTTCGTGTATGATGAAAGGTCAACAGGCCAGTAACGGAGAGCTCTGCGTAGCTGGGTGGAGCACTCCATGTTCCCTATGGACAAACACAACACAGACACAGGTAGAAGAGGGAGATAAACAGAAAGAAAATGAGACGGCAGGTGGCAATGAATACAGTCAAGTGATTTTTAGCAGGCAAAATTTTTAAAATCAGAAATACATTATGTTACGTTATGTTTTTTGTTTTTTTTTCAGGTAAAGCAATACTTTTAATAAGCATATTTAAATGATTCCTGTGGATGTCAAATTTTAATTTTTTGTTTAAGTACAGAAATTACATTACATATATTTGATGGTAGTAAAAATTCTGAAAGCACTAAACATTTTGGGAGGACAAACATATATTGATGAGGAATAAGGTGTTCACATACTTAAAGAAATGTCACCATTATGCCCTGGGGATGAACTGAAGAATTGATGAACTGATGCATCTGTCGATCTTCTTCCTTTTGCCAGGCAGAGGCAGAAAGAGACACAAAGAGACAGAGGCAGAAAATGAGAAGGCAGTTAATTATGAATGTGGCGATGAATTCAGAGAGGATATCACATTGTAAATGATAAATTAATTCAACATCTCTTGTCATCTATTGTGAAATAATGAAACACATTAGCAAGGTTGACCAAATACTCACTGCCAAAGACAGGAGAGGTAAGTAGCCTAAAATTGCCAGTATTGTTAAATTATTAGCCTAGATTTTACTAAAATATTCTGCATGCACTAATAGGTAAAATATGTCAACGTACTTAGAAAAGGCTCCAACAGGTCTTGGGCTCAGATGTGCTTGAGCGGTCAGGGGCTTCACATGTTGTTTCACTTGCAGATCTTCTTCCCTTTGCCAGCCAAGACCTTACATATCTCTGCGGATTGAACTGCTCTAATGGTGGTCCATTGCATTTTAGAAAAACAAGGTTGGACAGTCGACTTATAGCAAGGGAGTTCCTTTTGGTGGTAAGAATGTCGTTCATGCTGCTGAAGGCTCGTTCACATTCACTGGTGGAGACTGCAATGGTGTGGACAGCTTTAAGTAGAGGCTCCAGGGTTGCTGGTGTCCGGGATGCCCTTAGCTCCTTGTATTCCCCAAATCCCTGGATACTTTCCCTTTTATTTAGTGTGTCACACAAACGAAGCACCTCTGCATCACCATGGAGTATGTCCAACAGTCCTTCAGGCCAGCTGTCTGGTTGAAGGACCTTCATATCCATCATCAGTTGGTCACCACCTCTATTTGAGCAGCTTGCTTGTGTGCTGACATGAGAGCTAGTTGTTGGAGCCATCCTGCTTTTCAGATTTTCTGCCATGCTCTGGAAGAACTGTCCTGCATTGATTTTCACTATCTTTTCATTATCACTTAGGGCTACGTTCTTGAATGATTTCTCAGTTTGAGCTTGGAGGGCAGATGTTGTGTAGGGGCCGGGTGTTGAAACCATGGACTCAAAGACACGAGTCTGTCAAGCCAGCAGCTTGTCCGCTTCAGGAAGCGTCATGTCTCTCTTTTGGAGCAACCTTGACAGATCACTCAGTTCTGTGAGGGCATCATACATAACTCCAAGATTACAAACAAAAGGCACAGATGTGAGAACATCATGGAGTCCCTTGTACTTTGCTCTCTCTCTTGAATCCCTGCTAACGTCATTGGCAGCACTAGAAAAGTGCACCTGAAGCACTTTGTAGCTCTCCCAGACTGCTCTGACAGTCCTCGCACTCGAAGCCACCCAACGGATTGACAAAACACGTCCTATGACAAGTAGACACTGCCCAACATCCTGTGTGCACTGAGCCAATTGTCTCTGATTTTTTGGAGATGCATGATATAATGTATACAGCTTATCAAAGAAAATCTGAAAATGGTTAAGTCCACTGACCTCTTTGACAACATCCCCAACTGCCAATTCTAGATGGTGATTAGAACAGTGCCATACGAACAGGTCCGGGAATTTAGTACAAAGCTGTGTAGCAACCCCTGCTTTTCTGCCAAGCATAACTGATGCTCCATCACATGCAAAGGACACAAAACACTCACCTAGTAAGTGTTCATCAAAGCCATATTTGTCCAGGCATGCCAGCAATGTCTTTGTGATATCATTTGCTGTGGTCCCATCCAATTCCAGGAGTTCAAAAACTACAGTATCTGGCTCTGCGTCAGCAAAAGCTGCCTGTAAACAGACCACCAGCACAGTCTTGCCACTGATCGTGGTGGATTCATCAATCAACACACATAATGTCCCTCGGTTTGTGATGATGTCGTCAACCATTCTTTTCTTCATTTCAGTTGCAATATGGTCGATGATGTCAGCACATGTCTTGTTTGAGTGCAAAACACGGCCCATGTTAACTCCATTTAACTCTTGCAAGCTTACATCAATTGGCATATCTGTAAATGGTCTCCCATGTTTAGCAATTTTATAGGCTGTTCGGAACACTTCGCATGTTGTATCATGTTCAGCCCTGTGCATTTCTTGAATCCTCTTGTGAATTTCATCACGTGCGGCCATCTTTTCAATTTCTGCTGCTTTTAAGTGGGATTTGTGTTCCTTTATTTTTTTACACAATGAATGTTGTTGCCTAGCCTTATCAGTGCCAAAGCAGGAAATTGAACATTCACTCCACTCAGCTGACATCCTTAATCCATGCTCTTTTTGAGCAGCAAGCGATGCAAACTTTGCTACAAACTTTGCACCCAAGCCTTTTCTCTTTGACAATGAGTCAGTCATTCTGTGAGCAAAAATAAAGTATTTGCTCCTTTGACCAAGTCGGGCTGTTCATCTTGACTTACGTTGTTGTTGTTATCGTCAGTATTGGCTGCGGTAGATGCAAACTGTTGCATCTGATGCAGGCTGTTTTGCTGACGCTACATCAACAGGTTCTGGGCTGCTAGGAGTGGTGCTAACATTACCTTCGTGTAGTATTGGCTCTGGCTGGGTATCATTTGACACACTGTCGTGTTTTTTCTCTGTTCCGCTTGACTCGGAACGTGCGCTCTTGCCCTTCTGTAGCCAAGCTAACATGATGTCGGCGGCGACGGAGAGAAAAATTTACTGGACTGGAATTCACTGGATTCACTGAGAAATGAAATTTTCCGCGGTGCGTGCGGCAACTTTGGTAACTTAAGGCACCCTGGGTAATGAAGTTTAGGGGCTCCCAAAAAAAGTATGTTGTAGTACATGCCGATTCATAGTGAAACTTTACCCAGGCTGCACTAGGTGACGCAAGTCTGGGAGCTAGGCAAGGGTTATTTATAATATAATTAATAGCACCGGGAGCTTCTGAGAAGTGCCGGTACGCAAGAAAAACTCCCGGTACTCCGCAGAGTAAAATGTAGAAGTTCCGGTACTGCGTACCGGTGAGTACCAGCCCACTTCAAGCACTGATGACGTTGTATTGTTGCTAATTCTTTGGACCGAAGCAGATGTAACGTTACTTACAACAGCTGCTACTGCATTACCGGCAGGGATTCCCGGTTTCACCTTTTTAAAAATTTTTATAAATAAATGTTCTGTGGATTTTGAGCATTTTGCCATCATGTATAAGAGTAACTAACGTTAGCTAAACTGCGTGCGTAGAATCCATGGATGTATTATTGAAGGAAGCACCATGGATGAATTACAGAAGCTTAGTGCAGGTCCACTGTAACAGCAGCAAGCTTGCGCGAGTTTTTTGAGAGCGTTCCTTCACCTTGATGCTAGCCATAGCCAATGTCCGGAAACAGTCACGCTCGCCACTCGCAATAATAATAAAAATAAAAATAAAATAAAAAAAGATTTGTCAGTTGTACAGTTTAAAATAAATATATTTATTTCTCTTAAATATGCAATATGCAATATGTTCCTGGCACCTGGCGGCGGGGGTGCTGCAGCACCCTCAGCACCCCTACTTCCCGTGGCTATGCCACCCCCCACCCAATCTCACATTCGCAATTTATTTTGATGAACCGAGTAACACAAATGGCTCCTAAAAGAAAATTTAGGACTGGTGCTGAAGGATGGAAGAAGAGAAAGTTGGAGATGGAGAAAAGAACACAGGATAAAGGTATGTGGTTGTTTGTTATGAATCTGATTGAATGAATCTGATCGTTTTTCTTGCAACATTAAAGTCGTGTTTTTGAACTAATTAAACTGAACATAGCCACAGTAATGCTATCCTGGCAAGCTGGCTAGAAAGTAATGAATGTATTATTAATTTTAGCTGAAACGTTTTTCATTAGAACAAGCTTGATTTCTTACTATTTGCTTGCTAGCTAACATGAGTAGGATTGCAAGCATCATTTATAACTTATAAAGGCTAGCGTTGCTTGTTAACTACCTACCAATGTTTTCTTGCAACATTAAATTTGTGTTTTGATTTTTTATTTTAATACATAATATATTAAATGTCCAAATTGCCCCAAATAATTTCAGGCTAACCATTTGCTTTCTAGCTATGTTAAAGTGTATTTTTGTAGATCATATTTGGCCATATTGGACATATTTGTATAATTTGCATATTTGGATAAAATTGCATTTGTTGTGTGGTTAATAAATAGGCCTGGAAGATACGTATAACATACACATGTAATGTCTTCCAGCCTATATTTAAATAAAAATAAAAAAAATCTAATATATAATCTTTTCAGAGGCATTACTGAAATATTTTGGAACAACCTCCGCTGCACCAGGAGCATCTACCTCATCAGCTGCCATGGCTGCTGCTGAGGGAACATCATCAGAGTGTTCTGGGGCATCTACTCCCTCCTCTGACGTGACTGCAGCTGCAGAGGTCATAACAGAGGTACCACAGTCTTCTACATCCTCCTGCAACGTAACTGCATCTGCAGAGGTCATAACTGAGGTACAGCAGCCTTCTACATCCTCCCCCGACGTGACTGCATCTACAGAGGTCATAACTGAGGTACAGCGGCCTTCTACATCATCCACTGATATTCCATCTGCCACCTCCCAATATCCAGATCCATTTGACTGGCCATCTGTCCTGGAAGATGCAGACAGGACAGATATTGTACGCAGAGGGCCGTTTCAGGTTGACCCAGAATTCACCATTCCCAGAAGGCAGGATGGCAGACGTTTTCATCGCCACTACACATACACTGGACACTGGTAAATGAGGAAAAAATTAAGCAGAGCTGGCTCATCTACTCCAGGAAAAACGATGCAGTTTACTGCTTCTGTTGCAAACTGTTCTCCAGCAAGACATACAAGTTGGTTAAAGAGGAACTGTCAGACTGGATGAACATTTGGACCTTGTTGAAAGCCCATGAAAACAGCCCTGATCACACAAAGCATATGGTCACATGGAAAGAACTGGAGCTTCGACTCAAGAAAGGGAAGACAATTGGCCAGGTAGAAATGTTGCTTATGGAAGCATCACAAAAACGCTGGAGGGAGGTTCTCAATCGCCTGGTCACCATTATTCAGTCATTAGCAGAAAGAAACCTGGGTCTCAGGGGAACTGTCGACACTTTGTACAGTCAGAATAATGGCAACTTCTTGAAAGAGATGGACCTTTTAGCCAAGTTTGACCCAGTAATGAGGCAACATGTCAGCCAAGTTGAAAGCAGAATGAATTCTCATGCCACCTACTTAGGCAAAACAATTCAAAATGAACTGATTACTTGCATCAGTGACAAAATGATGGAGAGAATAGTGGCTGAAATTAAACTGTCAAAATATTATGCCATAATTTTGGATTGTACCCCAGATCTCAGCCACCTGGAGAAAATGTCTGTTGTGATCACAACTGTCAAGCTGGAAGAAACACCTGAGATCAAGGAGCACTTTTTGGGCTTCCTGGTTGCACCCGAATCGACAGGTCTTTGGTTGTCTGATCTCATTTTGAGCAGGCTGGAAGAGCTGAACATTCCCTTCAGTGATTGCAGAGGGCAATCATACGACAATGGTGCCAACATGAAGGGCAAAAACAAAGGAGTGCAGGCAAGGCTTTTGGTGAAGAACCCTCGTGCCCTGTATGTCCCCTGTGGGGCTCATACATTGAATCTTGTTGTGGCTGATGCTGCCAAGAACTCTATAGATGCTACCAGTTTCTTTGGCAATGTTCAGAAGATCTACACTCTATTCTCAGTTGCTCCCCAGAGATGGAAACATCTGAACATTTTGAAACTTCATGTCACCATTACTGTAAAGTCCTGGAGTGAGACAAGGTGGGAGAGCCGTGTGAACAGCATCATCCCTTTGCGCTACCAGGCATCTGGCATAAGGGATGCATTGTTAGAAGTCAGGGAAAAGTCAACAGATGCCATCGAGGCCCAATCTTTAGCAGAGGAGGTTGGGTCATTCAGATTCCAGATTTGCACAGTTGTGTGGCATGATGTCCTCTCCAAGATCAACACAGTCAGCAAGCTACTGCAGTCTTCCACAATGCAGTTGGATGTGGCAGTCAACCTCCTGGAGAGTACTAAGAGCCATCTGTTAAGCTACAGAAACGATGGCTTTGCTGCTGCACAAGCTTCTGCAAACGATGCATGTGAGGGAATGCATGTGGAGACCGTACTCAAGGAGAAGAGACTGCGAAGCACGAAGACTCACTTTGCCTATGAAGCACCAGATGAGCCAGTCAGGGATGCCCTGAAGAGTCTAGAGACTAGAGCCCGACCGATGCCAGATTTTTGGGTCCGATGCCAATCCCGATTTTGGAGAGTCCTAGCCCACCGATTACCGATATTTTGTCAAAAAGTGCAACCTTTTCAAATAAATTTCAAAAACTTATATTTTATTAAAGTTTCTATATTTAAGAACATTTAACATATAAGCAAACAAATAAAAATAAACACACAAAGAACTTTTTAGATAAAAAATGTAAAAGATGATATTAAGTTAAATATATATTAACACCATCTTTGTGTGAAATCAAAATAACTCCACACCTTGCTTTTACTCCTTTCTTTTCCAGCCATCTATAAAAAATTTATTTTAAAAAATCAGTTTTCCAGTTTCAAACATGTATTTTTATGAATATTATTATTATTGTTGTTGTTGTTATTAATTTGTTATTATTATTTCTTGGCATCTATTCTCAGTAAATTAATGATATTTTCTTATTTTATTCCTACTACATGATCTCAAAGAGTAAGACATTACCTAGCAGAGCTAATGAGTGAATCAAGTGTAACGTTAGATGAAATTAAATTGACTGGATGAAATACGTGAAAAAAAAATACAATGCTTTCATGCAGGTTACCCGCGCTAACTGTTGGTTGATTCACTTCTCCAACAGCAATCCTTCTCTCATGTTATCACGACAAAACTAAATAACATGGCTTAAAATGATCTACGTTAGAAGTGTTTTATCGGCGTTTTTACTGTCTGGTTAGCTTGCTACGATGACACGTGACTAGATGACACACTCGCTTGCAATAACGCGTTGGCTATTGACACAGCATCATATAGTAGCTAATATCATTATCTCACATAAAAAACAAATGTGTGATGCATTCAATCACCATTTTATTTTGGCTGGTTATTTATTTGAGAATACAGTGATGTCCTCTGGAAATGTAGATCCTACACTGCTTATGTGCTCATTGCCACTTCATAAAGGCTTGCTAGCCAGCTAGCTTGCTAAAGTGAACCAAATATGTTAGCTAGCTCGCTCGCTTGATAATGAGGATTGAAAAACATAGTGGTCGTATAAATGCATTTAATTAAAAACTTTCACTAAATATACATACCTTTATTGCGGCAATCGAATCTGTGCAGACAAGTCTTGCAGTGGAGAATATTGGATGAGGCACGAGTCTTATTACAGAACTAGCGCGTCAGCTGCTGCAGTTCACACTTGTATTAGAGCTCCCTCTACTGGATAATTCTAGTAAATAGCAATTACAACGTTCGAACAGACAAGTACAGATAAATAATCAATGTTTTTTTGTTTATTATACTTATTAAAATATCGGGACACATCGGCGGCATAACTGCCGATCCTGATGTCGTCAAAAAAGTCAAATAATGGCCGATAAATCGGCCAAACTGATATATCGGTCGGGCTCTACTAGAGACCACATTTTTCAATGTGGTCATTGACTCTGCCATTGCATCTTTGGATGACCGGTTTGAAACACTAGGACAAGTTAAAAGCAAGTTTGGGGTACTGCAAAACTTCCCAACCTTGGATGATGAAGCACTGGAGAAACAATGTGAGGAGCTTGAGAACACACTGAGGAGTGGAGAGGAAGCCGACATTGATGGGAGAGAGCTGGTCATGGAAATCAGGAACCTTCCTCAGTTACCCACAAACAGGATGACTGCATTTGAACTGCTGGACTTTGTTCTCAAGAAGGAACTGACAGAGTTGTATCCAGATCTTTGGATATCCCTGAGGGTTGCCTGTACCCTGCCAGTGACAGTGGCATCAGCTGAAAGAAGCTTTTCAAAGCTCAAGCTAATAAAGACATACCTACGATCATCTATGGCACAAGACCGCCTCACTGGACTTGCCATCATTAGTATAAACCATGAGGTTGGCAGGCAGTTGTCTTACGATGATGTTATTGACGATTTTGCTTCCAGAAAATCAAGGAGGCACAGATTTTGAGGACTTTCTCACTTATGTCGGATGGTGGTGAAAGGATGGATAGCTATAGTTTCTACAGTAGCCTATAGCTGTTGTTTTGTACAATAGTTAACACTTTTGTGTTCACTTTATTTATTTTGAATACTTTGCAGTTGTTGTTTCTTAACTTCTCACAATTTTAATGTATTCTTATTCTACATTGTTTTCAAATAAAGTAAGAGATTTGTTGTTAATTCATTTGTCCATCTCTGTTGTGTGTGTGTGCGTTCATTCAGTTATGAGCAGTGTGTGTGATTTGGTGGTTGCACTGGGGGTGTTTTGGGGCCACAAACAAAATCTTGTTTAGGGCCACCAAAATCTTAGGGCCAGCCCTGCTTTGGTGTTCATGATTAGTAGTAATCGCAGAGAACGTTCCGTCTCTGGTTCACTTCGATTATATTGTCAAAGCAGGCATGAACAATAAAATTTAACATTTTGGGGTGGGCGTTTTTATATATAATCCCCAGTCTCATGTTACCCGTCTTGATCGGGGAGAGGTGCTGGCTGCACCCTTCATCAGGCTCCAGGTTGAACGCAAAGTGTAACTGCTTGTGTATTCTTGAAAATTCATAAACAAGGGCTGGTCTTTTAAATATCTCCCAGTGGTCAGGACCAGATTATGCTATTCTCAATTGGCACTGCTGTTGGAAAAGTCCGATAGGAAGGGCTTTGATGGGACTTGTTGGACATCTACAGACAAGGCTATGAATTCGGCATTATAATGCTGGAAATTGAACAGAATCTTTCTTGTTGTAAAGGCCTGTAAAGGCATTGTTATCCACTAAAACTATAATAACCAATTCTGGCATCTGACCCAAAAACAAATTTTTTTGATTACAAAAAATGTGATGCTGGTGGCTAGGCTGAACGTCTTCATGGACACCATATATTAGACGTCAACAAGGCCTAGACATGTGCAAGTTTCACAGCAGGTGATACACTGACCTTTTATGTTCAACGTCATGGCTCGTCAGACAGAACGCGTCCTTACTCCTCATCCTTTTAACACTAGAACGGCCAAGATTCCATACTAGCTTAGCCAGGAACGGTCAATATGACCGTGACATGTAAATAGTGTAAAACATTGTGAATAATGTCAACAATTGTGAAAATAATACTTTAGTTGTGTTGGCGCAGGTCATAAGAAACGTGAACACACCATGTTTATGTGTCAACTAACATAATAATGTATTTATTTATTTAATATTAGCAGTAGCCTAGGCTACATGCTATAAAAACATTCAATGTGTGTGGTTTTTTTTTAACGAACGCCACATCAAAATAGGCTATATATTCTCAGTTGTGGCCAGAATTTAAACACTTTATAATCCTTGTTTTTTTGATACAATGA
Source organism: Anguilla anguilla (assembly GCF_013347855.1). Lineage (NCBI taxonomy): Eukaryota > Metazoa > Chordata > Actinopteri > Anguilliformes > Anguillidae > Anguilla > Anguilla anguilla. The sequence continues at coordinate 36,256,588 of NC_049201.1, read as the reverse complement.
AAGAAAAAATACCTAAAATGGCCAGAAACGGTAAATTTGACAGTAATATTTAAATGTGTACACATGGCACAAGCTGTTGAAAATGGCAAAAATAATACTTTCGTTGTATTGGCGGGTCACAAAAAACGTGATACCAATGTTTGTAGCCTATGTCAAATAACGCAATAACACATTGATTTATTTATTTCACCTTAGTGGTACATGCTGTAAAAAAATGACAATGTGCTTTTTGTAAATGAACACCACATTTGAAATATACTGTTTTGTGGCCAAGAATGGGAAAACAGAAAACGGGAAAACACTAACCGTTGTTATGTTGAAAGAACAATGCCCAAAACCTCCAAAAACTGTCAAATGTCCACTAAAAAACAAACGTTCAAATACAAAGTAATAGCATTCATGGCTTTTTAAGAATTAAGTGTTTATTTTTTTTTCCTTCTGCAATATTGATATTCAAAAGATATCAGAATATTCAATACGTATGTTTAGGAAAAGTCACGAAGGGGGAGCCATATGACTTTCATGATGGCAGAGATATCAAAATATCTAAAGTGAAAACGGTTGGTTTAATCAATTTCACCGCAGGCGTCTTTGTAAAAGAGACCAGTTATGAACTGGTTTGACAAGGTCTCCTCCCCATAATTCAGTAGGCACTCCAAAATAGCTCTGTAAGGGTAAGTATTGCTAGACTAGGTCACGAGTCCATCCCCAAGTGAAACATCCACTTGTGAACAAATAGTAGCTATGGGATAATTAATGATGCCAACCTCCTTAGCTTGGCTGACGTTGCTGCCATCGGTTTGTGTGATTTCGCATCGAAGATGTAAAAGTGTGTTGTTCAAGTCAATGTAATCTACGCCATTCCAGCTATGAAAAAATCTAGAGGCCCTGTGTCTGAAAAGGCTGACAGTGGCAGCACCTCCACATAGATACTATTCTCAATACTTGTCTGTGTTTATGGAACGGCAAAAAGATCCAGTTCAGACTTCATGCATTTTTCTGACATATTGTGTATATAGGCCATTTAAAAAAAATGGTTCTGCCTTTTCTCTTAGCGGCCTTTCTTCGCATTTTCACCTTCTACTTGAAGGCAAAAACACAATGCTGAATGCAGTTTGGTTATGCTAAATCCTTTCTTTAGCAGCGGCATCACCATCCAAAATAAGCCCTTAAACAAACCACCTAGGCTGGCACCTCGCATGACTGCACCCTGGAAACCAGATAACATTACCGGCTTGTGCTGTATAATAATCAAAGTGTCTGTGCGGATCAGCGTATGGTGATACCTTGCCATTTTTACTTGCGATAATGGTGTTTCACCGGTCTGAAATGCAGTTTAGTGATTATTTTCCTGAGACGGAAAGCAATATTCTTGTTCTGATCCGATTTCAGCTCAATGGTAATATCATCGATGTGCTTCTTGCTCACAGGTAAATAGTGTGGCTTCTCATACGATATAGTGATGATGTCCCTGTTTGTGCCAGCTGTATGTACAGTTTCTTAGCAGGGGTACAAGGCTGTCACCAAAACGCTGGTAGTTGAGAATGTCCATATAGATGTACATTGTTTAGAAACCTACACGGATATCAGCCAGGTATGGAGCCACTGGTTTGGCAGCTGTGAAGTCGACATCTGGTTCAAGACCGAGCATCCCATCTAGTTTTCCTGTAGCCATCATTGAGAAATGTGGTTCACCTATGATATAAATTTTGTTTTTTTATAAGGCTGTATACAACTTCAAGTCCTTCCAGCTTGGCTTCTGCAGTGTTGTTAATTTCATTCAGTAGACAATTTGTAATATCTGGGACTTAATTCATGAATGTGTCTGATTTTTATTTTATTTTTATGATCATATGTAAAAAAAAAAATTAAAAGTTATCTTGATGTGCTATTGAGCCTCAAGTTTGTGGGTACTGGATTTCAGCTAAGCCAACCTCCCACTGCCTGTGCAGTTCAACAGGTCTGGCAAACTTGGTTGTATAGCTTGAAATTCTATTACAAAGGGGTAAAAATGCTCATAGATGCATTACTTGGCAGAGTAACGTAAAAACGTTTATGATGTTTATGATGTGCTAAGGTCCTTCTGATTTTGTTTTTGCTTCGCTGCTATTTATCATCATTTAAATGTCAACTACTTGATTTGCTGGGATCCAGCTATTGAACTAATTGGGCCACCTGATCCATTTTACCAAAAGCAGTTTTTTACCCCTTTGCTTTTTCTCAGCCAATATTTTTTAATCCTTCAAGTTTTTGTCTTTTCCCTCTATAACCTTCTGTAATTTCTCCTCATAAAATGTACCATTGATGTTTTCACCATCATAATCCTTCAACCTATATGCAAGAGGAATTCTGTAAACCCATTCAGCAACTGTGAAATATTCATCTGTATATGTTTCTTCATAGCCTTTGCAAACTTTCCATGCACTTTGGAAACTGTGTCACCCTCCTCAAACTTAAACTTTAGCTTTTTAGAAACAGACTGTACATATTTTAAAAACCGAGGATCATTTACTTTGTATCATTTAGTATCATTTACTTTGGTAGGCTTGATTTTAATTGTACAATGTCTATGCGCAGTGAAGTAACACCACATTCTCATTTACAAGGTTCTATTTTAGCCTTTCCACCACAGAAACTCTCACATCATTACCTGTGGCAGAATTTATGTTGTATTCCTTCATCAGCTTTTGGAACCCCTTGTTGATAAATTCTTTTCCCTTGTCAGTTTGCAGTTTTTTTGTGTACACATCCTTGTGAGAACATGTCTTCAAAGGCCTGAGTCACTTTTTCCCCACTCTTATTCTCAAGAAGACAAACCAAGAAAATTTTAAAAAGATATCTATACAAGTCAACAAAAATGTCATATCATTATGTTCAGATAAACTTGACTACTAAATCAGCCTGCCATTGTGAATCTATGCCTGTCACAAACACTCTATTTCTTTTGAAATGTACTCTCGCGGGTTTGTGTAAAGTGTATGCATCTTCCCCCTGTGAAGCGCTGCTAAACAGCCGTCATCTGGGGTTGCGTGGTGCCCTCGATCTCCCAGAAATCCCTCATCAACAATCTTCCTACTGACCAGCCCCAGCCTCTGGTTGAGCTCTGAAAGAATTATGTCAATGTCAGGAGGTAGCCTGACAGCTGTGCCGCATTCACTGGGGGATTGATTATCGGAGTCTGGGTGCACATGCAGATGGGGGCGTAAGCCGATTCGCCGGTCGCAGGAGTTGGGGGCATGGCGCAGCTGTTTCGTGTTTGCCCTAATGAGCTTGCAGGGTTAAGGGGGCAGGTGAGAGGGAGAACGCGAGAGACGCCAGGGTTGAATGTAGGGTTCCTCAGATGAGGTTTTTTTAAAAAATTATTATTATTTATTTTATTTTTTTTTAAAAGCTTTAAGTTAGTTTGGTTTTGTTGAGGTTGGGTTTTCTTTCCTTTTGTTATTGTTATTTCAGTTTCCTTTTTTGTTTGAGCTGTCTCCCGTCATGGCGGTGGCTGGCTGGCGTTCCCGGACGCTGCCCTGGAGCCACGAGGAGCGAGCTGCGCCCAGACCGAGTTGGAAACGTGGTGGGATTCTGGGAGGAGCAGCGCTGTGCAGAGCCGGACTGGTCCTGTAGCAAGGACACTGCACTACTTCGGCAAGGACCAACGCCGCGAGGGGAAACTAGACCAGCCCTGACGAGGGCAGAGGAACAGCGAGTCTCCCACTCTGTGAGGAAAAGTGCGGACCAGGACCGGAGCCGGCGCCAACTCGCTCTCCAGCTGCAGGGCACAGCAGGGACTATGCGTGGCGAACAGTGGGACGACAATAATGTGCAGCGGACGGCAGAGTGGCCCGGGGCGCCGCTCAGCAGCCCAGAGACTGACGTGGACAGTGGGAGACAGTGGACCTTTGGGGTTTGAGGTTTTTTTTTTTTTTTTTTTTTTGTTAGGATGTAGAGTGACCCAGCATCGAGGTGTGGGCCAACTACATCCTATCTTTAATTTTGATTATTATGTTGTCTGTGGTGTGTGTGTGGGAGTGCGAGGTGTGAGTGTGCGTGAGACCCCGCCTGGGTTAGTGACTCCCCCTGTGAGACGGCAGGGTGAGGTCTCCCCCCTCCGGAGGCGGGGCTGAGGCGCAGGGGAGCCAGAGTGGGTACACTGTTTTTATGCTGAGTGTGGGCACGTGTGAGGGGAACCCCAGTGGCTTAAGTGTGTGGCGTGTGAGGGGTGTGTCGCTCTTACCTGCGTCGAGGCTCTGTGGAAGGGAAGGGGAGGGCCAGAGTGGGAGAGTGATAAAGGAAGCCGGGGGTAAGAAGGAAGGGCGGGGTTGGTGCGAGATTGTGGCATGCTCTGTTTTTATGATTTAACAACAAAAGTTTTCCTTTTACCTGCCTTGTCCTGATCTCTTGGTGGTGGGTGGGTTCCTAGACAGAAAAAAAAAAAACATTGTTAGGTGGCGGGAGGCAGCTATGGTATTTTCACTCTGGCTGCAAGCTTGTCAAAGTTGTAGTGAAAGACGAATGCCTCCGGTTCAAAGAGACAGCTGTGTTGCAACTGGCTGGGGTGGTCATACTCTCAACCCAGACATTCGCACTTCAGCTGATTTTCAATAGTCGTGTCAAGAAGGCAGGCGACGATCAGCTTTACCATACCATTGGTACTGTTAACCCTCTGGGGTCGAGAGCTCCGCCGGCGGAGCTCGACAAGATGAAATGAACTTTCGTTTCTATTTGGATGATTAACTTCACGTGCTGTTATCATACAGACGCAAAAACATTGACAGAAACCTTAGAATCGCGACTTTCCAATGCGCCCATTGGCAAATAATATGAATTGTTTTAAAAGTTTTAAATTTGATCAATTAGACCATGTATGCTTCGTTAAACTTTACTCATTACTATGTGAATTTCGCTCAGCAGGAAGTCCGCCCAAATCGCATTCACATGTTGACAACATTATAATTACTCTCCATAGAAGGAGACTAAAGGAGGGGCGATGCGAGATCCATGTGAGAAATGCCAAGTCTGCGAAAGCAGGATAGAATGTCAAAGTGTTGCCTAATTCACTTCTTTTGAGGTGAACATTTCGTTTAATTTTGGAAAATGGTCCGTCCGGAAGCCGACACTGATGAAGAGCGGTGTCATTTCGAACAGCGAACTGATCCAGCTGAGGATCAACTTCATGCGTAAGTATATTTCTTATGATCATATTGGTAAATATGTGTACTGTATTGCAACGTATCTGTGTGTTTGTAGGAATATCCAGCAATATGCGCATTTGTAAATTCCCACACTACGAACGATTCGAACTATTGCATCTCAAAATTATAGGCTAGGCTCTCTGCGTCTGGTTGTGTTAGAAGTATCAGGTAGACTGTATGTTTTTCGATCATATTCGTAATAAATAGCTCATGCCTGGCGTGTAGTGGCGTGGCTAGGATTCTAAAACTGATGTCCTTGCACAATCGATATTAGCATACTGTAAGTAAGTTCGGGAAATAGCAATAAAATAACCACTTAGCTAAACAGACCTAGCCTACTTCAGATTGAGGCATTGTTATTGATGAGTTGCGTGTAGTTTAGTTGGAATATCAGTGTTTATTTAGTTTAGCTAATGTTTTTTCATTGATAGCTTGCATTATTTGTAAATGTGTGCTGTATTACATTCCCTGTGTGTTTGTAGGAATATTCACTAATATGCGCGCTTGTAAATTCCCACACTACGAACGATTGTAACCATTGCTTCTCAAAATTATAGGCTACCTCTCTGCGTCTGGTTGTGTGTTTGGTTCTTTGTTTGTATATGATGTCACATTTCATAAATTTTGTTTTCATTAGTTAGTGGTTTATCCCTTTTTGTAAAGCACATTTAATTTTCACCTGAAGGAAATGTGCTATATAAATAAAGTTTGATTTGATTTCACATTTCCTAACAATTTTGTTTTTATTATATTTGCAGAGATGTTGATCAGGAAACACGGCCTAGTTCACCACTAGCTAAGAGGCCAGGCAGGCATTGCAAGAGTACACCAGTCATCATCTTCTATGCAGTTTACTTCAATAAATGTTCTAAAATCAAAAGATGTCTTTGTTTCTGTCTTCTAAATGGCTCACTGAGTCTTTGTCTTAGTGGTGGGGAGGCATGCGGCCAGGTGTGAATAGCCTACTTAGCTGGCAGGTATTCCTACCCAATGCATATTCATTACGGAAAGGCCATTTGCCCTCCCATTCTCACCTGGTGTTGAAAAATAGTAGTCACAACACTAACTTTTAGCAATTTATTTTATATTTCTCATTGGATTTGCTAAAATATTTTGTCATCTTTTGATACCCAAGACCTTGAAGAACACATTTCAGTGATCCAAAAGTCTTGGTCACAATTGTTTAGTGTGTTTTATTACAACATTCCTATGCATGTTCAAAACTACTGTTTACAGTTTGTGTGTTTTTAGAGCAGTTTACAATCCACACATGATTATGACCTACTTCCTGCTGCCATATTATTGTAGCTGAGTTTGTGCTGAAAACAGATATGAAACACTTTGGAATCACTGTATATAAAGTTGATGAAATTTACACAAATGTCAGAGCATGGCACAATCACCAGTGTGCCTCATTTTACCCTTAGACCCCAAAGGGTTAAGCTTCATCTGACTGCCCCAGCAGGGTAGTTGGTTTGGTGTGTCCGCTGCAACACGGTGTATCATGTGGCTCGTTGGCATCGACTGCACCATGCTTTGTTATATAGACCGGTTCTGCTTTCTTATTGACAAGTGAATGTTTGGAAACCGGACATATCATTATTTGCAAGGTACTCGGACTCCCACAGTGTCCCTTGTTGTTTGAATAGATCTGAGTCCAAAAAAACTATTTGGTTGTCATTCTACCGCTTTCCTTGCGATGAGAAAGAGACGAGGAAATGGCTGCAGTTGATAATTAAGTTACAATTCTTAAACGGATGAAGAAAAACAAAGTTTGGCGTTAGGTAGCTGTTTACATCCTGTTCTTACCTGTCCTTATCAGTTCTCATTATGCATTTACATTAGTGCACAACCTGTCTACATTAGTTTATCATTACTGTACACCTGCTACCATATATTCTTACCACTGTATTGTAAGTAAGGAATAAATCACGACGGGCTGTCCCGTTATTGGAAAATAATGGTAGTTCTACTATTTGCACTGTTAAGCAAAAACCTCTGGTCGTTAATTCTATGAAACCAATGGTTCTATCAAGAAAAAATAGTTCCTTGTTTTATACCGTTTATACAGTTAACACCTATTTTGGTCATTTTTGCCATTACTTTATTTAAGAAAACTACATGAAACTATAACTCAATCAAATTAATCTCCCTAGCAGTCTTGCTTTTTTAAAATGTTGCGGTCTAGCAGTGTAGACATTGCATTTTTCCAAGACTCTCTGAAACCAAGTTTGAATGCCAGTTGCTTTATGATAGATTCACCGTAACTTGTCATCTAGCCAATATAAAAATTCTGGGTTTTAGGTCAGAATGATCTCACACCATGATTCAACGTTGCCATCTATTGCGAAATTGGACATTGAAAAGGGGAGAGGATGTAACAACAATTCAAAATCGAAAGAATAATGTTGTTTTAGCTGCTTTAGAATGCTGATTTTGTAGCGCATTGATTTTATTGGAGTTGAAAGAATTTAGACCCTTTTTAACCCTCAGTGGTGCCTCACTAAAGAAGGAAGTGATCGTGAGAAGGTTCACAGGTTCGGGACCTGAAGGAGCGTTTGAACCTTAGAGTCTCTGGTTTTGACCCGGAAATGGCAAAACGTCATGCGTGACATCATACTTAACAAGCGGATACATTTTGTATACCACCTGAGACAGACTTGTCAAGAGGACTATATAGCTTGTTTGAAATAGTTATTGTGGCAGTGGTTTTTAAAGGCCCTCATACATACAGTTGAGGCCAAAAGTTTGCATACACCAGGGTGAAAGATATTCAAACTCAGCACATTTCATGAACTTTGGTCCAAAAGGTCCGGTTCCTTCATAGGAGCAATTGCCAAACAACGGAAGCTACCATGAGCATCTGTACAAACAATTGTATGCAAATATAAAAATCTTTGGAAGGAGGCACAAATGAACTCCCAGGAGTGAACAAACTTTGGTCCAAAAGGTTCAACTGAACCCCAAGAAAACAACAAAGGAACTAGTGAAGGAGTTGGAGGCATCAGGGACCAAAGTATTTACAGTTGATGCCAAAAGTTTCCATACACCTAGGCTAAAGACATTCAAACTCAATTTTTCACAACAACACACATTTCATGTTACCATACATTTGCTGTGTTAAGTTAATTAGGGTATCTACTTTATTTCCATAAGAGGTAATTTCAAAATAATAGCTAAGAGACAGATTTATTTCAGCTTTTATGAAATATATCAGGTTTTCAGTGGGCCAAAAGTTTACATACACTTTGTTAGTATTTGGTGCATTGCCTTTTAATTGCGTAGCCTTCCACAAACTTCTCACAATACCTTGCCGGAATTTTTGCCATTCCTTTTGACAGAAATGGTGTAACTCAGTCAGGTTTGTAGTCCTCCTTGCTCGGATATGCTTTTTCAGTTCAGTCCACAAATTTTCTATGGGATTCAGGTCAGTGCTTTTTGATGGCCACTAAAATACTTTCACTTTGTTGTTTTTAAGCCATTTTGTTACAACTTTGGAGGGATGCTTAGGATCATTGTCCTGCTGGAAGACGCAGTTACGACGAAGTTTTAACTTTCTAGCTGAGGTCTAGGGTGTTGCTTCAGTGTTTCTAGACAATCCTCCTTCTTCATGATGCCATCTATTTTCTGAAGTGCACCAGTCCCTTTTCCAGCAAAACACCCCCACAACATGATGCTGCCACCCCCATGCTTCACAGTTGGGATGGTGTTCTTTGGAGTAGAAGTCTCTTCCTTTTTTTCTCCATACATAGCGCTGATATTTATGGCCAGACAGTTCAATTTTTGTTTCATCTGACCAGAGAACACTCCTCCAAAATGCTAGATCTTTGTCCTGGTGATCTCCTGCAAATTTCATTATGATTTTTTTTGTGCCGGTCTTGGAGTAGTGGCTTCTTTCTTGCTCGACAGCCTTTCAGGCCATGGCGATGTAGGATTCTCTTAATGGTGGATGTAGATCTCATGGAAAACACGTTTTCAACATACAAAAATGCCAAGTTACTCACACATACAAAGCACTGTCTAAAACTCATTCATTCAAACTGGCTAAATCTAGGCCTGTCATTAAAAGTATTGATATCAAAATGACGCCAAGTTACGGTACTAGAAACAATATAGGCAATATATCTTACCTCACCGAAATTAAATAAGATGTATTCCACAGCAATGCTACCCAATATTTCCTCAATTCTTTCAAGTCACTTGGCCCTGTGTGTATAAGCATGCAGTACATGGACAGGCCAAACATATGTGTGGATGGCTTTCTCACAGTCAAGATTTATTGAATAGGCGTCTATATGTCCAATTTGTATTGGTATGTATGTATTTCGCTGCACAGCCTTTCTGTTGCGTGAATGATTGTATGTTTCTTGGTATAGATGTCTGTTCATAAATGTGAATGTAACATGCTGCGAGGGAAATGTCCCCATGAGGATACAGAAGTTCTCTATGTATGCATGTACAATACGCATTTCACATGCAGTATTTATTGTACGTAGCAAATATACAAAAACTTGTACATTTACTCAAATTCAGTTCAGAAGCGAGTATAAACATGTTTTCTGGAGAAATATGCTGACTGTAGTTACTCACCAGCAGTTTTCCACATGAATTAAAATGTGTTCCATGAGGCAATTCGAAATATTTGACACTTTGATCTGACACAACGTTTGCATGACATTGTAAAATGGTAAGATTATAAAACACAGGGCCAAGTTGTTGTTAGTGGGATAGGCGGCAGGAAAAATAAGAATGAGAAGAAGAAGAAGAAAAAGAAGAAAGAGAAGAAGAAGAAGAAGGAGAAAACGCAAAATCCCCTTAGTTTGGGGCTTTATTGTGTGGACATGTGAAGTTGTTTATGAAATCTGTCTGTTGAAATGGGGTCAGAATGTACAGAATGTAATGTTTTTAAGGGCTGAGTGTCTGTGGCTGTTGTGGTTATTTCTGTGGGGAACCCTGAAAAGTGCCAAACTCTCAGTGCTGTATAGGTATGGGGCATGCCCCCGCCAAGGCGTAACTTGGCGGGATGGCATACCTGCCATCCCAATACAGTGGGCTCCAGAATTATTGGCACCCTTAATAAAAATGAAGAAAAAAGGCTGCATATAATAAATGACACACATAATAATCTACAGTGAGCACCATAATTCATTGGACAGTGACGCATTTGTTTGTTATTTTGGTTCTGTACTCTAGCAGTTTGAGTTTGAAAGGATACAATGACAATGAGGTTGAAGTGCAGACTGTCAGCTTTAATTTGAGGGTATTTTCATCCATATCGGATGAACCGTTTAGAAATGACCTTTTGTACATGGTCCCCCCATTTTAAGGTACTACAAGTATTTGTTTAATTGGCTTCACAGATGTGTTTCGTTAGGCAGGTGTATTCATTTGTGTCGTTAGTGAATGCAGAAGAGAGCTGTTGATGTCTAGTCTTGATTCTAGACTTTGCAATTGCCTTTGGAGATTGTTGTTGGGGTGTGACAACATGAGGAAGACAGCAGCGTCAATGCAAATTAAGCTGGCTCATAAGGCTCAGAAATGAAAATCAATCAATCAGGAACATTGCAAAAACCCTGGGCATGCCTAAGTCAACAGTTTGGTTCATCATTAACAAGAAAAAAACAACTGGTGAACTCAATTATGTCAAAAGACCCGGGAGACCGAGGAAGACCACTGTAGTGGATGACCGGAGAATACTCTCTATGGTGAAGAAAACCCCCCTGACAACAGCCCAACAGATCAAAAACACTCTCCTGGATGCAGGTGTAGATGTGTGAAAGTCTACCATATGTAGAAGACTACACCAGCAGGACTAAAGAGGGTACACTACAAGATGCAAACCACTGATAAGCCTGAACAATAGAAAGGCGAGATTACAGTTTGCTAAAAAGCACCTAAAAGAGCCCCAAGAGTTCTGGAAGAAAGTCTTGTGGACAGATGAGACAAAGATTAACATGTACCAGAGTGATGGAAAAGGAAAGTGTGGAGAAAAAAAGGAAATGCCCATGATCCAAAGCATACCACCTCATCCGTGGAACATGGTGGAGGGGATGTTATGGCTTGGGCCTGTATGGCTGCCAGTGCCACTTGTCTTCATCGATGATGTGACTACAGACAGAAGTAAAACAATGAATTCTGAAGTCTACAGAAATATTTTATCTGCTCAGATAAAACCAAATACCTCCAAACTCATTGGACGGCACTTCATCATGCTACAAGACAATAACCCGGAACATACTGCTAGAGCAATGAAGGGGTTTTTGACGGCCAAAAAGTGGAAAATCCTTGACTGGCTGAGTCAATCACCGGATCTGAATCCAATTGAACATGCATTTTACATGCTGAAGAGGAGACTGAAGGCAAAAAGCCGACGATGAGAAGTATGCATACACATAGATACATGCAAACATGTATACAGCGTAGGCAGTGCCAAATGTAGGCCTACACTGGTTTGATTGGGAGGCAGAGCAAGATTTTGGGGGGGCCAAGTTGAGGACATGATTCATGATGAACAGCAGAGTGGAGCTGGCTACACCTAAAAATGCAAAGTAACCCTTTAAGAAATGGTTGTGGATTATGGCTGTCCTTGTGTGAATTTGTATAGTCTGATGAACGTGTACCGCTTAGCACTTTCGATTTGCTATATATGTAAAACAATGGCTGTGACAAAGGGCGCGGTGGCATAAGTATAAAAAGAAAGCTTGCACCATTAGAAAATGAACAGTAATATCCCCGGTGTTTGTACTCACTCATCTGACAGCCATGCAATGAGCCTTCATTGACAAAATTATCAGCAAGCTCGTAGAATTTCATCTCCGTAGGTCGCAACTTGTGTACTCTGCTGTCCTGCTCCATTTTCTGTTATTTCGTCGAGATGCGCTTTCAGTGTTTCTATGGTTTATAAGGCATTTTGATAGGCTTAGCTGTTCGCTGTTTTGCTTAGCTAGACAGGGGAGAATAGCAGCACATGCTTAAGTCCCAGCAATCTTTGCATATTAGAAAATAACAGTAGTAAGAGAGAAATGAGGAGAAAATATGAAATTGAGTAGTTGAAACAATATGTTGTTAGCAGAATGGGCATGTAGATGTAGTCTGACATGATCACAGACTAAAGTGCAAAGAAAATAAAGTGACCATGAGTGAGATGGGTTTTCTTATTGAGCAGTATATAAAACATATGGTATTACCAATTACATGTTGAATTAGTTGTTGAAGCAATGTGTGAAATTTAACCGCGACACTGTAGTATAAATGTACCTTTCTGACATTCAGCACTAGTAGTTATAATTATGAATGAGTCATGTTTTACAATGTAATGTTTTAATGGAGTGTTGCGGACAGTTCATACGTAGTAATTGTTTGTATGTGGGTAGATAGAGAACAGGGCGAGGTAACATGAATGTAGAAACGTGGTGTTTGCTGATAAGAACGTTTTCTACAGTAGCCAAGTGAAGAAATGTAGTTAGTAGAAACGCCAGTGGCCAGCTGGTGTAACTTTTAAAGAAATTTATACATTTATCATCATGAAATGCATATGGCTAGCTGTGAGTGACTTTTGGTAAGCATCAGCATTGATGATTCTGATATTTCGATAAGTGCAAAAGCAATGGAGAATTATTACTTTGCAATGTAAGTGTATGAAAATGCTAGTTTAAGATACGAATAGATTTACCCCTGAGGGCGAGGCGGGATTTGATCATCCGACCACGTGCTTTGCAGTCCTTTACTTTGGCAGTGCGCCACTGTCAAGTAGATCCCTGAAATGTCAATTTTTCTGGTCAAATGTGTCTGCGGTTTTAAAGAAAAAGACAGGTCAGTAAGCACAGCTGAGGTCCAGTTGTATCCATATGGCCTGGCGATACTATAGGAGGTTAAGTGAACGTGTAGATCGTATGTCATAATGCAGAATCAAAACACAGGACGTGATGTTAACCTGTCCCTTGTGCCAATAGGTGGTGAGCACTCACATGAGATTTGCCTTGTTGTTGAGAGTGGTAGACGAATGACAGGTAGGGTTTCTCAAAGTTATCAGTTCAGCACCATGTGGGAGGTGCATTCCCCAGACTAGGCCAGTCTGCAAACCCCAGGACAACTGGGCAATGGACACATCATCAGTAGTGTACGCTTGGATCATTGGGTGTTTCGGCCTTTCAACACTATACACCCTCCTCAAAGGCGGCCAGCTGCAGGGTGATCAGCCCTCAGCTTGTGTCCCGTGCCCAATTGTTTATGAAGTTCGCCTTGTTGTTGAGGGTGGCAGACGGCTGAGAGGTTGACAGGTGGGGGTTCTCAAGTGGGTTCTGCTGATGTTCTTGGAGCCCAGCAAGAGTCCTTTCGCTTGAGCCAAATCCACTGGCAGTTTCTTATGTTCATAGGCCTCCTCGACCGAGTTCTCCCATGGGACTGTGAGCTCTATGATGTAAGCAGTCTTCAGTGAAGGGGACCAGAGTACCAAGTCTGGCCTGAGGTTGGTGGAAGCAATCTCAGGTGGAAAGATTAGCTGCTGGCGGATATCCACCAGCATCTTCCAGTCGCGGGCCATGCATAGGTGTCCTGTTTCTAGCTTGGTAGAAGGATGTTTGGGCCTTTTTTGTCCTTCTCAGACGAATGTTGTTGCCTTCAGGGGATTGGTTGTTCTTGGGGGCAGAGAGTTGGTCACACCCCGCTTGTTCTCAAGAGCTAATGCAAGGCTCTTGAGGACCTGAATGTGCCGCCAGGTGTATCAGCCTTGTGTGAGGCTGGTCTTACAGCCTGTCATGATGTGTTTGAGAGTCACTGGACTTGGACAGAGGGCACAGGTTGGATCCTCGCCAAACCACTGATGGAGATTCTTTGGTGATGTGAGCATGTCATATGTAGCTCTGATGATAAAGCTAAACTTGCTTGCTTCCATTTCCCATAGCTCCATCCAACTGATCTTTCTTCCCACCGCATCCATTGCCCCTGTTTAGCAAGAGAGACAGCCTATACAGTCTATACGTTTGGTGAACAATAGGTAGATGTGGTGCAAAACCAAGAGTTGAGAAATAAAAGACAATTATTAGTGAGAAAATTATGACAATTGGCCAATCAGAAGCTTCTAAAAAATCAGTACATCAATTTCTGGAATCTTTCAGACTGTTTAAAGAGACAGTCAACTTGGTGTATGTAAACCTTCGACCCACTGGAATTCTGATATAGTAAATTAAAGCTGAAATAAATCTGTCTCTAATCAATTTTTTTTAAATGACCTCTGTTGTGAACAAAGTAGATGCCCTAATTGACTTGCCAAAAGAGATGTATGGTAACACAAAATGTGCAGAGTTGTGAAAAACTGAGTTTGAATATCATTAGCTTAGGTGTATGTAAATTTTTGGCCTCAACTGTACATCCACCATTAAAAGAATCCTACATCGCCATAGCCTGTCAGGGAATGGGGAACCAGGACCCAAACGCAGAGTGTGAAAAAAAAACTTCAAAGGGCAAATCCAAACAAAGACTTTAATCACCAAGGGTAACGAAAAGCAGAAAAAGCAAGACAAGGCCAAGCAGGGCTACTCACAAAAAACATCAAGCGATACTTAAAAAACAGAAAAACAGAACAAATTACAAAATCCAAAACACAAGGAAACAGAGCTCAGGCAGGGCAGAACAGAAACATGGGCAGAACGGACGGGCAGACACACAAGGGCAGATATTCACAGGCGGAAACACTCAGGCAAGAACACAGTCTAAAACACATGCGGAAACACAAGGAACCAGCACCCGAGTCAGGGAAGCAAAGAACTTAAATAGGAAGGGAAACTGATCAGACAAAGGTGAGCACAATTCACAATTACACCAGACAGGGAAGGGATAATGAGACGCAGAGAAAAACAATGATAGGAAAAACAGAAACAGAGCCGAATCCTGACATAGCCTGAAAGGTTGTTGCACAAGGAAGAAGCTCCTACTCCAAGACTGGCATAAAAATGCTTCTCTGCAGGTGATCACCTGCAAATTACGTTTTCAGGTGATCACCAGGATGTAGACCTAACCTTTGGAGGAGTGTTCTCTGGTCAGATGAAACAAAAATTGAACTGTTTGGCCATAATGATGGAGATGTATGGAGAAAAAGGGTGAGGCTTTTAATCCGAAGAACACCATCCCACCTGTGAAGCACAGGGGTGGCAGAATCATGTTATGGGGGTGTTTTGCTGGAAAAGGGACTGGTATACTTCAGAAAATAGATGGCATCATGAGGAAAGAGGATTATCTAGAAATACAGAAGCAACTCCTTAAGACATCAGCTAGAAAGTTAAAACTTGGTCGCAACTGGGTCTTCCAGCAGGACAATGATCCTAAGCATACCTCCAAAGTTGTAACAAAATGGCTTAAAGACAACAAAGTGAAAGTATTGAAGTTGCCATCACAAAGCCCTGACCTGAATCCCATAGAAAATGTGCGGACTGAACTGAAAAAGCAGGTCCGAGCAAGGAGGCCCTCAAACCTGACAGTTACACCAGTTCTGTCAGGTGGAATGGGCAAAAATTCTGGGAAAGTAGTGTGAGAAGCTTGTGTAAGGCATTTGATTCAAGCGTTTGATTCAAGTCAAGCAATTAAAAGTTAATGCCACCAAATATTAACAAAGTGTATGTAAACTTTTGACCCACTGAAAATCTGATATAGTGCAAAAAAGCTGAAATAAATTTGTCTATTCAAACTGGTAGGCTATGAACAATGTTGCCTTCCCAAATTATCAACATTGTTCTAACATTGGCACTGAACAATGTAGCTGGAAGAAGACAACGCAGTTTAGCCAACATAAATACAAATATAGTCTAGATGCCATGTATGCTTATTTTATTAATGGATGTGTCAGTCCACGTGAATGATCACTTAGTAGCTAATATATTGCCTATTTAGAAATGGTGTCCATTCAAGTATTTTTGTATAAACTTGTTGTACAATGTTTTTTGTGATTTGAGAAATTAGCCTTACTGTGAAGGTTAGGCCCATTTGATCCATGTTACCAATTAAATTTTATTGTTGATTTTTTGTTTTTTTGTTTTTATTAAGCCTATTGTTATTAAGGTCCCTTAAAATTAGTCATAATTTAAATGTAATGATTGGCTGATATAATATTTATAGATAACATAAGTTTTTTTTCTTCTGTAAATGTGCAGAACGTGTCGCCTTAGGTAACAAACATTGTGCAACGCACGTAGGCTCAACCATTTTAGGAGGGGGTGGTGTAAATTTTCTATCTGCATAAATGATTCACTCACACACACAAGGCTCATCAATAAATAAACAGGCTATTGAATTAAAAAGTTGCATAACTTGACAGTAAATTTTAGATCACCTCTTCAAGTGATCATTTCAACCCTTTGCGTTATTTTTTCTATCACCCTATCCCAACTTATTTTTGGTATGTCTGAGTAAACATGTGATTGATAGATCTAAGTTACATTAATGAGGACAGCATCAAGATGAGTTACTCTGGGAAGAGAAGCAATATTTGGACACATTTTGATCAGTTGTCAGCAACAATTGCATTGTGTTCCATTTGCAAGAGTCAGATCTCAATACAAGGGGGTCCAGGCATGTAAGAAGAAAACATCCAACTGTGCAGCTGACGCAGGTCCGAGAAGAGCCTGTACCTGCTGAAGATGGTAGCAGCACCAGAATTACTTCAGTTAAGTGTTGCCATACTGGGAACAGGTGGGGCCAGGGAAACAACCACGCTGAGCACATTGACTTATTTTGTCCCAAGGCCCATTTGCCTACTGAGGCAAAGTGCTGGGAATGAGGAGCTGGCAAGAATGGTTGCCCTGGATTTTCAGCCTTTTTCTGACATTGAAGACAAGGGGTTTAGAGGCTACACAAAGGAATTAAACCCCTCCTATGTACTTCCAAGCTGGAAAACGCTCCCCAGGACAATCATTCCTGAAATGTACTGGAAGAAGTGTGAGAAAATAAAAGCAAAAGTTAAAAGAGCTTCTGCAGTGCTTCTTACTACAGAATGCTGGACATCCAGGGTCACAACCAGCTTCATTTCTGTGACATGCCATTTTATGGAGGATTTTAAAATGACCTCTTGCCTTCTTGACTGTGTTGAGATCAGGGAAAGGCATGCTGCTGACAATCGGGCAGACCAACTTTTGAGGATTGCCCAGGAGTGGAATATCACTGATAAAGTTGCTGCCTGTGTCACTGACAATGCTGCCAATAAAATGCTGGCCATCAAGAAAACTTTTCACTTTTTTCAAGCTTTTCTCACACCCTGAATCTGATTGTAAGGGAGGCCTTTAAGGGTATTAAACCTATAGTGGACAAAGTAAAATGTATCTGATGAAAAACATGTTTTGGCAAGTTACTTACACACACAAAGCACTGTCTATAAGTCAGTACACACAGAGAAATCAAGGTACAAGAATGGACCTAAAAGGGTACAAATGCTTTGTCGCTCCAGCTGTACCCTAGCAGGGTACGAGCACTGTACCTTTGAACATTGGTGTCAAAGCGGGGTGCGGGAATGGACCCAAAAGCAGAGTGCCAAAAACACAAAACTCCAAGGTGGGGAAAACGAAAGACTTTAATGCTAAGAACGGGGAACAAAGGGAACAAAAAGCCTCGCAGGGCGGTAAAGAAAGAACAAAGAAAACCTCAAAAACGCAGAAAAACAAAAATACAAAAATCCCAAAAAAATGCAGAGAACAGAGTAGACAAGGAACAGGCAGGCTACGAAAGGCAAGGAACACACACGCAGGTAACAAAGCCACAAACGGGTAACAGGCAGGAACAGAACCGCAAGAATCCAGCACCTGAGTGAGGGAAGAGGGAGACTTAAGTAGAAGAACGCAGATGAGACACAGGAGGGCACGATGAACAATCAAGCCACAGAGAGGGAAGGGAACACGAGACAAAACGCAACTAATAATGAGATGATTGGAAACAATAAAACAATTAACTGAACACAAACAGGGTTCGTACGGTCATGAAAAACCTGGAAAAGTCATTGAAATTTAAAATGCAATTTCCAGGCCCTGGAAAAGTTATGGAAAATAATATTTTTTGAAAAGTAATGGAAATATAGCTAAAGTTGCATCAAACATAATTACTAATTAATCCAATCATAAAAATAGTATGTATAGTAATATAACGTAAATTGGCACGTAACCTTTGTGGTATTTTGGTGGTGTGAGAAGTTAATTCGGTCTGGCTCAATCTGTTTACAGGAACGCCCAACAGGCACGCTTCTGCTAATGTAGCAGTTAGTAAACGTCGGCCCTACTGTGCCGACAATATGCCAGGGAAGTGCAGCTTCATAATATATCAGGGCTCGAAATTGACTTTTTTAGGCTACTTGGTAGCACTGGTGCTCCCAACTTCAAAAAGTTAGGAGCACCAACAATATATGCAATAGATTTTTTATTGATAAAAAAACGACAATATAACAGTACGGTTTACAAGTAACAGTTAAACTGTCACGCCTGAAATGTGTCGACTCTTCAAGGAATTGCGTGTTATGCATTCAAATGACAAAGCGCTTCTCGTCACATTAAAACCGCTAATTAAATCAACCGCCAGTAAACTGCATCGGAGAAATTAGCTGTTTCAAACGGGGCGCTACACAAAACACTACGTTAACGTTTCAAAAAAAATGCCGTAATCGTTCGCTTCAAATTTTCAGCTTTCGATAACGCTAATAAATTGAACATAAACTTTTGTCTTCAGGTAATATTAGTTAACGCGTTAGCTCTCTGTGTCGCGTGACAGTGGAGTGCAGCGAAAGGGAGTGATTGCAGGCTAATATTAACCCATTTAAAATGAGCATTAAAGGTAAGAATGTCAAGCTTACAACTGGTTAGAAGGGTCACCGTCAGCTCACAAGGCACATACTGAGTGTACTAACTAGCGAATGTACAGAGAAAGAGACGTTCGACTGGAAAAATAAAAAAAAGGTCGCACCAGAACAATTATTTGCACTCGCACAAATGCTCACAATTATATTTCGAGGTCGCACAGATTACATTTCGGGAGCATATGCGACCAAAATGGTCGCAATTTCGAGCCCTGTTTGAGACATTGACAAAAATGTTAAACTATTCGAATTCAAATATGAGAGAATGTATCTAAGTGTGTCTGTCTGGTGTTTATTTGTTTTAGAGAGGCACCATGTTTCAGATGCAGACCTAATTTTACTTATAAATTAAATAATTAATAATTTTAAATCATCCCGCTGAGAAAGTCATTTGTTTTGGTCATGGAAATTCAGTTGAAGGTTGTGGAGAAGTCATGGAAAAGTCATTGAAAATCATTGGTGAAAAAGTGTATGAACCCTGCACAAAGCAGAGGTGCCGCCATCTGGCGGCCCAACAGAGAACAACAAGGGGGGAGGACACAGAACCCTGACAGTACCCCTCCAAAGGGACGGCTCCTGATGTCCCAGGAGGCCGACCCTGGGAGGGGGTGAACTGGAGGGCGGGGACAGGGAAACAGAACACAGGAACTCGGGGCAGAACTCAGGAACTCGGGAGACAGGGAACTCAGGGTAGGGCAGGACTCGGGCGACGGGGAAACTCAGGGCTGGACAGGACTCGGGCGACGGGGAAACTCAGGGCCCGGACTCGGGCGACGGGGAAACTCAGGGCCCGGACTCGGGCGACGGGGAAACTCAGGGCCCGGACTCGGGCGACGGGGAAACTCAGGGCCCGGACTCGGGCGACGGGGAAACTCAGGGCCCGGACTGGACTCGAGCGACACGGGAAACTCAGGGCCCGGACTGGACTCGAGCGACACGGGAAACTCAGGGCCCGGACTGGACTCGAGCGACACGGGAAACTCAGGGCCCGGACTGGACTCGGGCGACACGGGAAACTCAGGGCCCGGGATGGACTCGGGCGACACGGGAAACTCAGGGCCCGGACTGGACTCGGGCGACACGGGAAACTCAGGGCCCGGACTGGACCCGGGCGGCGAAGGCCCCTGCTGGGAGACAGGCAGGGCAGGCGGCGAAGGCCCCTGCTGGGAGACAGGCAGGGCAGGCGGCGAAGGCCCCTGCTGGGAGACAGGCAGGGCAGGCGGCGAAGGCCCCTGCTGGGAGACAGGCAGGGCAGGCGGCGAAGGCCCCTGCTGGGAGACAGGCAGGGCAGGCGGCGAAAGCCCCTGCTGGGAGACAGGCAGGGCAGGCGGCGAAGGCCCCTGCTGGGAGACAGGCAGGGCAGGCGGCGAAGGCCCCTGCTGGGAGACAGGCAGGGCAGGCGGCGAAGGCCCCTGCTGGGAGACAGGCAGGGCAGGGGGTTTTTCTGGGACGCGGGGCCGAGCAGGCAGCTCCTGGGGAGCAACGGCGGGCCGGGCAGGCAGCTCCTGCGGGACAACTGGCAGGGCGGACGGCTCCGGTGGGACGGCGGGCTCCGGTTCGCTGGGCTGCGAGTACCCCTCTACCAGAGGGGGCATTTCTGCAACCCCCCGGAGGTACTCGTCCCAGTGCAAGGCCGTAGCGAACAGAACGTCGAAGTCCCCGCACTTGTCCACGCCAGAATACATGAGCCCGCCGTGGAGGGGGTCCCTCATGTTGTCTTTGAAGAGCTGGCACACGATTGACTGGGGCAGGTTGGCCTTAGCGGCCACGGCGCGGAACTCACCCACGTAGTCCAGGAAAGGGCGCGACCCCTGGCATGTCTCGAACAGCCTTTCCGCCCACTGGCTACTGGACAGGGGAGCCCGTTCCATGGCCGGACCAGGGTCGGAGGCCTCCCCAGCCCCCACCGGCTTGCTCCACACCGGTGGCATGGCCAGCAAAAAAACAAACAACCCCGAGGAGAGAAAAAGGGGGGAAGAAAAAAAAAATACTCTGCTGGGTCCAGTTCTGGCTGGATTCTTCTGTCAGGGCGGGGCGTGGGAATGGACCCAAAAGCAGAGTGCCAAAAACACAAAACTCCAAGGTGGGGAAAACAAAAGACTTTAATGCTAAGAACGGGGAACAAAGGGAACAAAAAGCCTCGCAGGGCGGTAAAGAAAGAACAAAGAAAACTTCAAAAACGCAGAAAAACAAAAATACAAAAATCCCAAAAAAATGCAGAGAACAGAGTAGAACACGCAGGTAACAAAGCCACAAACAGGTAACAGGCAGGAACAGAACCGCAAGAATCCAGCGCCTGAGTGAGGGAAGAGGGAGACTTAAGTAGAAGAATGCAGACGAGACACAGGAGGGCACGATGAACAATCAAGCCACAGAGAGGGAAGGGAACACGAGACAAAACGCAACTAATAATGAGATGATTGGAAACAATAAAACAATTAACTGAACACAAAGCAGAGGTGCCGCCATCTGGCGGCCCAACAGAGAACAACAAGGGGGGAGGACACAGAACCCTGACAATTGGTACATTTTTGTACCTTCTTGTCTGTACCTCTAAAAGAACATTTCTGTACCCCTGGTGAGAAAAATGTACCTTTATGTCCTGGTACAAATATGTACCCATTGGAAAGTTACAGAATTGGTACCTAATGCTGGAGCGACATGCCATTTTGTACCTTTATGAGGCCAAAACATACCCTTAAATTCAGAGACAAAAACATTTACAATTATTCACCAAAATTTATTTAAAGAAGTAACAATTAGTTTACATCTTTTAACAAAATCAATATTTTACAATATCAATCCCTTTTCAGTGCATTTCAATCAATTTTATTGTTCTGCTAGAACTGATTTGTCCTTAACAAGTTCAGTACATGACAAAAGCAGTGCCTTTCAACATTAAGCTGAAGCATAAGGCCTAAGGAGCCATTCATTAATCACTGAGTGCAACAAAACTCCATTTCACAACTTGGATGCACACATAAAACATGTAACAAAGTTGAGTAAAAAGTACACTTCCTGTACACGTGTTTTCTAAAAGAATGGAATTGGGAAGAAGTTGACTGGCAATCACCTACACCACAGGTGATACAAAAATTTGGTTCATGTGCATGAACAAGTCCAACATGTAGGCTTAACTTCACTAGATTAAATGTCTTTCGAGTGCACTTTGAGCACTGGTGCAGTTGAAGCATGATGATCTAGCACAGAAGGTTATCCACTCGGAGTAAAGTCACTGGCAGGGGCTTGTGTCCCTCCTTCACAACACCGACAATGCACCTCAGAAGGAAGGTCAGTGTGTTTTTCAGGTGCGGTGGGTATGCAATTTTGAAAGCAAAATACATACTTGAAGGCTGTTATGAAGGCTTCGTCAAGGCCTGAGCACTGGCCTACTCCATCTACTTTCACCACACTGAACCCCCTTCCAGTGATCGCCATTTTCCAGTCGTTGTCCATCAGTTGTATGGCTGGATAGGGTGTAGCAGGGTCCCCCTACATAAAAGAAAAACATGCAAAAAGAAGAGATTACAACTTGTAAACAATCAGTAAATTAGTTACTTCATTGGAATCTTTATTGCAAGCAAATCAGATTTGTCAATGTTATGTTAGAGCCTCTTATGTACAAGCACTTGCTGGCGACCAGTCCTGAAGTTTGAAATTTTTTTGATGATTTGCAGCACCTAAGACATTTTTCATGTATTTTCAGTAATTCTTTGGTGAGTACATATCCACTATGTAAAATTAGGAGACTAATGTTTTGATTTTGCATATAAGAAAAGGTTTCTTGGAAAAAAAAATCTATTTCTTGTAAAACAAAGATGAGGTTTTGAGTTGGTGTATTAGCTGCATGGCCCAGACAACACATTAGCTGCATACAGTGAAGTACTGCAAAAGCAATTTGCATGCTAGGCATGCCAACTTCACATTATGTGATGCATTTCATGTTCTTGTATACACTGATAAATCATAAATTGTTTTCTAAAACCATTGTTTGTTTTGTTTTAGGATTTTAAACAGGTGGGCTTAAAGGGTACAGTAGCATAAAAAGCATGCTACATGAGAAGATTTGAAATAAGAATTAACTATTTATTTTTGTATGTAAACCAAAATTTGTTTATATGCTGTTTCAGTCTACGTCTTAGTTAAATTTGAAAACAATAAAACAATATTTTAGAGTTAATCACAGGGTGGGCTTATTTGGAACACTTTTTTTGAAAAAATATATTAGCAATGATGTGAAAAGTCTGGCATGGGCTTAATCGGTACATGATGACCCATTTAAGTCCATGCCAGACTTTTCACATAATTTGTAATATATTTTATTTACATATTAAAAATTCTGTAAATGAATCATCAAAACTTCAAATGAGAGATTAATCTTTCAGTTTAGTTGTATTTTTTCTGTATAATCCAGCAAATTTATATTGAAAATTCCCTGTAAACAGATAGGTGGGCTTTACGGGTACACTTACCTTATATTTTTCATACTTCACTCATTAAAAGAACATGTGTGTTTGTGCGTGTGTTTGTGTATCTGTCCACAGCTAATCTCGCATACTACTGGGCTGATCAGCCTAATACTTGTTGTGCATGCTGGCAGCAGGCCAAGGACCTGAATTCTCAAATATTTAGCAAATCTGTCAACGACAAGTATTTTATTTGAATTAATTTCCAGCATTGTTGTCCATTGAAATACATTGAGTGCTAACTCCTCACTCCACCTAACCAGCCAGTAGGGGCTGCAAGTGATCAACAACTGCTTCCGTTTGGAATGAAAGACCAGCGATGTAAAATGTCTATTTCAACGTTAAAATTGCAACAAAATAATCTGCCAACTAACGGGGTACGTTAATGTTTGAATCTGTGGCAATTATTTTGTTGGCATTTTCACGTTGAAATTGATATTTTACATCGCTGGTCTTGTTTGTTCCTGTCCAGATTGTTCCTGTCCAGATTTGAAACGAAAGTGCCAGACTATAACGTCAATGTTAGCTCTGTCTAACACATCATGGCTGATATGAATGAAATTAGCTAACATGTCACCACCTTAATGTTACTTCACTGAATCTGTGTTTTTCTAATTTTCAGTGGCACATGGTAAAAATATTGTATTTGTCTGGTTGCATTGATTGTGTAGCCTCTATTGTTGCATCAGCAAAGCTAACATGCCTGGAGGAGATCTGCACTCTACTGAGTGCACTCTTCTAGTTTTACTTGTTTTCAGTGACAGCAATTGACATGCCTTCAATTTCACAATATCCAAAATTATTACATAGATTGATAACGCTCCCCTGTAACATTCAGGTGTTTTCACCATACTTACTCCAGCAGGCATCCTTAAGAATGGGTATTTGTTGAGTACATCCTCCACGGGCATCCCTTTCATGATTTCACGACATCTCCAGCAGAACAGTCACGTCATGCAGTCTTTGACAGTCGAGATGTCTGGATGTGTCTTCCGATACTCACTTTGTAGCACGTTCACATGGGCCTCAACATAAATTGAATCCTCCCCAACACAAATTTCCTTTGGCAAAAGGACAAAGACAGATAATGCTCAGATTGTGACAGATGACAGAGACAGATACATGCTAAAAGTCTGCACACTCACTGAACTGCATGAACAATTTGAGACCTAATGTACAATCAGTGGAAGGATGGGAGTGGAGTATATGCAAAAAATATTTAAATGTCTATAATATCTGCCTCATATTGTCTTGCACTAAGTGAAAAAGTGATTAAAAACGTGAGAATAAATATGCATATGGCAATGGACTTACAAATGTTAGATTAGCTGGCTATCGACACAAACTTAGATGCACTGTTGGCTTTGGACTGCTTTGTGTGGCCAATCTTCTCTTTCAGCTTCCTGACTTCACTGTCGCTGACAAGTGGTGCACGTTCTGCTTTAAATTTTCGCTTTAGGGACATGTGCCAGGTGTGCTAGTAAAAATGAAACACATTTGACTATTTGGCATATTCCAGCAAGTAAAGATTAAGTAACAGTACCTTGTGCAAATATATACATAGCCATGCCCTCCATATCTCTCAGGAAAGGGTATTTCATGATCAGTGCCTTGGCAACTTGAACATACTCTGCATTGGTTGGATACCTAGCTCAAAGGCAGCAACAAACTCTAAATCAACCTCTTTTGTCTAAAGATCATTTCAAAATCTATGAAGGCCGCAAGTAGTAAAGTTGTAGTAGCAGAGGTGGTAATAACAGTTATACTTACAGGATGTATTCTGCCATCATTTCATACAGCACTCTGATTATTTTGTTGTGTAGTTTTTGTGACATGGTTCTTTGGCATCAAGCCTCATCTGGACATCTTTGGGAAAGGTTGGAATGACAATCACAACGTGTAGTCTCTTGCGAGCTGGTTCACCACTGCAATGCAACAAGATTACATCAGTGTTTCCCAATTATGGGATATATTGAACAGCGGACAGCCACAATATATGCAAATCTGTGACAAACTATAAACTGAACCAAATTTTAAAAAGATTGAGAAAACACCCTGTAATATAAATTCTTTGGCCAGACAGCTCTTGCTCAGGCCTGTTCTCCCTGCTCACATGGAGCTTGGCAAAATTGACAAAATCAAATCTTTCTCTCTTCTTAAATACCAAAAACTTCTAGCCTTGACAAGGCTCTTCAAGCTCACTTTCCTGTTTGCATTTGGATGGACAATTCCAGAGACCAATGAAACTATGATGGGTGGGTCTTATTAGCTCCCTTTCTATTTCTACAATAGTCAGGGGCCTTCTTTCAGGCTTTGATTTGATTTGGATTTGAATTTATTTGGGTTAAACAATAAAACATACAAGATAAAAACACATACATGTGTATTTAAACCCAGAGGATGGCACAATGAAGTATTAATTAAAATATTTCCATTGTAGTCCTTGCTGGAAAACAAATAAAACATGTGGCTGTTTTTTGTTGAGGAGAAAGCCTGGGAATGAGGTTAAAAAACCTTTGGCGATAATGTGACAGTATTTTGGGATGACTACTCTATTAGTGCTTTCAGAAGGTATTTACACACAAAAAAATGTTTTTAAAGAATCATTAGTAATGTGGATATGATGAGCAAATAGGTAGAGCCATTCAATATTCATTTCACTCAGCTACAACTGTCTAATAAGTTGAAGAAACATTTTACTGTAATGCAGCCTTTAAGACCAGGAAAAGCCAAGATTTAAGCTTAAAAAATAAAATAATCCCAGACAATATCTAGTTTCATTTCACAATGTCTCACTATACACTGGTTTCAAAGCAAAACCAGAACCACACACCATGCAAATGGGCAGACAACCACTATCATAATATTGATTCATTTTTATGTTGTTAAGCACATTAACCCCTTGAATTCTCATTTCCCCTTAAATCTCCCCTTAGGTAGCTTCAAAGTTAGAAAAACATAACATGTGTTTCCATATTGTAGGACAGTGTCACATCCATATTGTGTATCTGCTGGTTGCAGCGCTTCATTGAAGCTACATCACACTTATACTGAGTGAAATATTCAAAGCCAGGATGCCATTGTTTTACGGCTGTAGCATTACATCAAATATAAAACAGTTTTTTTATAATAATAAATAATTTTTATACACATTTCCCTGGAATTCAGCAGGACATATTTGGGATCTTCACTAGAATTTACAATAAAGTTCTGTGGATTTGAACAAAGCTCAGCTACACAGCAATGACTAACCCACCCGTGGGAGCAGCGGGGTTGAAGAGGTTAACCACAACTGCCTCTAATTTAGGTTTGTTAAAGTTAGCTATCTAGCTAACAGTAGCATGAACAGAAACGTTAAGGTCCGGTTACTTACCCCTGAATTTCCTTGCCTCTTCTTTATTAATTTGTATTCCAGCTTCAATTATTTTTTAATTAGTTCATCCGTGGACAAGCTCGACAAAGCAGGAAAACTAACCGACATTTTCACTGTCTCAGGTGCCATTTCATGTCCAGGAACATGATTGAGTCCAGTAATGAACTTAGAGTTCATTACTTTTAATGGCAGGCCTAGATTTTGCAAGTCTTATTGAATTATAGTGCTTTTTAATGTGTGTAGCTTGGCATTTTTGTATGTTGACAAAGTTTTTTTCTTCAGATTCCACATACGACATGGTCAAAAGGATTTTAGAAAATCAAGACTCCATCATCACCACCCTGGCTTTAGTCAATCCCCATCTGCCTACCTGATCCAGATGAGTGGGAAGAAGTGAGAGAGGCCTGTGTTGTGCTAAAGCCCTTTGAGGTCACTGTTGAAATTAGTGGTGAAAGGTATGTGAAACCTCATGATGGTAAGAATGCTTAAAAAATATTATCATCATTTATATTATTAGTTAAATGCTTTGATTCTGAAGGCCTGGTTTTCAAAACATATCAAAACAATATCATAAAACCTGTCAATCATGGGTGCAATTGGTCTCTTGACCTAGGTTGTTACTATGGGAATTGGACTTCAAAAGCCTTAGTTTCTGTTGTTTCTCAGCTAAGATGTGACATAGTAGTAGTGTTAGTATCAGGAGTAATACTAATAATAATAATAATAAGAAGAAGAAGATAGTGTACCATTTACTGCTCTCAGAAGCAGCAGCTCTAGACCCCAGGTTCAAAAAAGGGCCTTCCATGATGACCGTGCAGCAGACTAGGCCTATCAGTGAATCTCAAATCCTGCAACGAAGGTGACAGTCACCAAACAGCAGGCTGAGATGGAGGAACAGGGAGCAGCAGCACAAGCAGCAGGCACCACACAGGGGAGTACAGTGTGGAGGGATTTTGATGAGCAGGTCTCTGGGCTTATAACCACCAGGTGTAAGCCAACTGCAGAACCCATAATGGAGGTCAGTACTTTCTAAGAGGAGCCTCTGCTTTCCAGGTAATCAAACCCACGTGTGTGGAGGCAAGAACAAACTGTTGTGTACCTCGGGCTAAGACAAGTTATGCAGGCCAGACTTTGAATGAATTGTGGCCACATCTGTCCCATCAGAAAGAGTCTTCATCCCTGAACAAAGAAGCCACATCTACCCTTTAAAGGTGCGCCAAATTGTATTTCTGAACACACACCTGCATTAGGCTTGCATACCAGCAGTTTTTGCCATTCTGTTGCACTATTTTATTATATTTACTAAATTATGTTTATTATTTATGCCTGTTGTTCTTTTGATTTCATTTTTGTTTTGCAATATGGTTATTCCTTTTGTTGATTGCACTTTAATTAATGTTAATATTTTCTTGTTGGTATTTTAAAATTAGCACTATAATATTTTCTAATTGTAATATTTCTTGTTTGCATTTTATATCAATAAAATAAAACAAAAACAATCGTCTCACCATATCTCTCACAACAAATTTTGAGACGTATTATGCAAATGACATGAAAGTGAGGGAGTGAGTAACATTGTTATTCACTATGTACAAATGCTTTGAAGCATTTGAAGACACTAGTTTGCAAGTTGAATCGGTTTCAAACTTTTGAGGTGGTCTAACTGGAGATGCTTGAAAAAAACGCAAAGAATATGGTGAAAAGAGAAGTGGGTGGGGTTGCTGATTCTATTTTACCTCCTGTAAGCTGAAGAAGGAGTTGATCAATATGACAAAAGTGCTTTGGGGTGTTTTGGAGGTGAATCTACCAAATGCAGAGCTGTGCATAGGCTACTTGTAGCGGGATTTTTCGGATATGATGTTATTATGTATGGAATTATGGGTCATAAAAAATTACAGGCTTTCTACTGGCTACGAGGATAAAAAGTGAAAAACCGAAGCGTCAAACCACAATTTTGGCTATATTAAATCCTTGATCAACTAAATAGATATAATATCTGTAGTTTTGCACCAGTAAAGCTACACATGCATCAGAAATTGTCCCACACTGCCAAATATTGTGCTTTTTAAAATAAAATAATATAGCTTTAGCAATAGATTATATTGTTATCATCACTTTTGTCATTTGCAAACATTTTAGCAGGCTAACTCGCACTACCTATTTGCAAGCCAACAGGCTACTTGAATAAATTGCACAAAAACATTCCCATATCCCGTTTCATTCTTCGTCAAACCCGAATGAAAATTAATCTGGTACAGGATCATTTTCATAGAGTCAAATGATCTCCAAAGCTGGTAATCTTCGAAAACGTTCTTGGTTGACCAAGCGTGTTGTTCATGATATCCAGTTCTTCACTCGGAGAAGCATACACTGAAAGCGTCAATAGAGGAGTACTCCTTCTCATCACCCCACAGATATTCACTTCTGGAGAGGTAAGTGTCAAAATTTCAACGTTGAAAAAGTTTTCAGGTTAAGAAACCCACATTTTGTACAACCTCCTGAAGAGTTTTGACATCTGTCTGTGCATGTACAACCTCCACAAGCAACAGGTCTTCAGAATTGACTGTCAGAATTGACTGTCCCTCATCTACTCTTGCATTTTGTCAAAGAGTAACTAACTGCGCTTCTCCGGGTCTCAGATATTTTAACGTTTTAACGTTTAAGACTGTGCAGACAACTATATTTTAAGTATATTTATGCCTATTTACTTATTTTATGCTTATTTTCGATCATAGTCAATGTTTTATTTATTTATTATATATTTTGGTATTTTTGTGGGTATTTTTGAAGAATCCCTGGACTCCAGTAGCAACGGAGTCCGGCGAGCTGTTATTTTCTACGGTGACATCCACTGGGAAAACCCAAAGAACGCCTACATCGTATATCGACGGAGGATAAATTGATTTATTTCCGAAACGAGACGCAAACATTTTGAAAGTACCGAATCGAGAACAACACTGCGAGAACAGCACCTGAGTCGGATCACCGCAACCGAGCCCTTCACAGGCCCACGTCGGTAAGTGCTGTCCTATGACCTGCTAGTCCACCACAGTTGCTGGGTCTAAAAACTGCTGCTATTAAATCTCAGCGGGCACTTTCCAAGCCCGGGCCTCCACCTGTTTTAATCACCTGCACCACATAGCTAACAACAATACCTTCACTCACCTCTCCGCCCGAGTGCATGAGTGTGCCTGAGCCAGAGGATTGTGGAGAATATCTGTGCTCTACCAGATAAAGGCCCCCGGCCTCCTCTGCCCCCCCGGGCTGCAGCCCGCCCCCAGAGCTATGGCCCTCCGTCACCGCCGCCACCTCCTCCTCCAAATTCCTTAGTCATTGGTGATTCCATCATCAGGTACATAAAGGACAGATCGGCTGTTACCCGCTGTTTCCCTGGCACCGAGGTCTTGGACATATTAGAGCAGATCCCTAGCCTCCTTAGTGATCACCCACACGTTCGAAACGTCATAGTACATGTGGGTACTAATGACACTGCTAACCAACAATCTGAACTGCTCAAAAGTGAATTTATTGATCTTTTTAACTCACTCAAGGTCTGACATTTTTTAACTGCCCAGCAACCTCTTTTGGGAGCTTCCAAAGCTTCGAATATCTAGCTATATCACTGAGATCAAAGTTACCCACCCATGTTTACTCTCTATCACCCTCCTAGACAATGCCCCAGGTTTTTGCCTGAGTTCTCTGAATTTATGTGTCTATTATTCTTACTAGTGATAGGTTCCCTGTTTTAGTAACTATGTAGTACTATATATATATTAGACTGTATGTAGTGTATTGTGTTTCCTTTTCCTACCATGCTGTGTCTGTAGTTTGTATGCCTGTATGTCTAGCACCTCTGTAGTGTGTCTCCGTATAACACCTCTAGTGTCTGCGGCAAGGAGGTCACATTCCTATGCTAAATGGCTGCGAGGGTCCACAGGAAGGGACAAGACCATTTGTCTCCGGTCCGCCACTTAACTCAACCTTTTGATATGTATGAAGGAAAACTGTATATCTAGACACCACACAGTGTGATGGGCAGAGATTCTCTCAGCGCAGCGCCCGAGTGTGCTGGGTCTGTCTCTCCCTTGCGCATTGAATTAAACCACAAATCCTCTGAGGAAACTTTGTCAGCGTGTTCTTCATCGTCCTGCATTTGACTCCAAGAATAAGGGCAAAATATCCTAACAGTTTTGGCGACCACGAAGGGACAGGAAATATCTTCCACTTGAAACAACGAGAATCAACAAGAAGGTGAGTATCTTTTATTAAACACAACTTACCACCTTCATTAGGCGTTGATTTTCCTTGGTGCAATTTGGAAGTGACTCCTGTTCTGTATTTTAAGAAATAGTTACGTGGACGGGACTTTGATGTAACAACTGATAATGAGTTTGTCTTTTAATGTTGACGTCATTTTAATGTGGTAGTGCTAGCAGTATTAATAGAGTACGCGGGAGCGTCAATCTGTTCAGTAACGTCTGCGTGCTGAAGTAGAGCACGGCAGCTGAGAAACGACGCTGAGAAACGCGTCGGTTTAGTAACGTGTGTCGGTATTTGACAGAAGGACACGTTTCGAGCCACGTCGGGCTCACGGGCGAAGTAGCGTCCACTTTCCTTAGTAACGTATGCGTGCTGGGTGAAGTCACGTAACGTTCCGGACCACATCGGGTCCACTACGCCAAGAAGAGCGTCTGTTTAGTAACGTGTGTCGGTATTTGACAGAAGGACACGTTTCGAGCCACGTCGGGCTCACGGGCGAAGTAGCGTCCACCTTCCTTAAAACAGTAACGTGTTTCGGTATTTGGCAGAAGGACACGTTTCGAGCCACGTCGGGCTCACGGGCGAAGTAGCGTCCACCTTCCTTAAAACAGTAACGCGTGTCGGTATTTGGCAGAAGGACACGTTTCGAGCCACGTCGGGCTCACGGGCGAAGTAGCGTCCACCTTCCTTAAAACAATAACGTGTGCCGGTATTTGGCAGAAGGACACGTTTCGAGCCACGTCGGGCTCACGGGCGAAGTAGCGTCCACCTTCCTTAAAACAGTAACATGTGTCGGTATTTGGCAGGACACATTTCGAGCCACGTCGGGCTCACGGGCGAAGTAGCGTCCACCTTCCTTAAAACAGTAACGTGTGTCGGTATTTGGCAGAAGGACACGTTTCGAGCCACGTCGGGCTCACGGGCGAAGTAGCGTCCACCTTCCTTAAAACAGTAACGTGTGTCGGTATTTGGCAGAAGGACACGTTTCGAGCCACGTCGGGCTCACGGGCGAAGTAGCGTCCACCTTCCTTAAACAGTAACGTGTGATATTTCCTGTGTGTGTCGTTTTGGGTCAGAACACATCAGACGAGGGAGCGTCTGTGTAATAATTTGTTGGACAAGTTTTGGTGTTGCTGATTGCTGTTAGTAGCCTAAGTGTTTCGGAGTAACACTGCAAATTGTGAAAAAACTGGGCTGCGTGCCAAAGTGTGTGCAAGAGGAGAACCTTAGTTGTTTACCAATGCGAGTGAATGCGAGAGTGCACTCAATGTTGTTTTGTTCGGAGCTCCATCAGTGTTGTCATGTCTACAGAATAACGTATTGTTGTGTTAGGCCTACGTGATATGTTTGTTATATGTGTACACAATATAGTATATATAACCCATATAATATAAGAGTAAAAGCGCATATTTTCCTTTCGTGTAGTTAATACTTTCGGCTCATAATAGCTAATCCGCGTAATTCTGAAGGGCTACCAACTACGGGAATGATGACAGAGAAAGAAGTTTTATGCGGGGATCTAATGGCAGCGGCATTAAAAGCTATGGTTAAAAGATATGGGAAAGCAATGAGAACTAATCCCCCATTCCCTAGCAAAAATGACTCCGGTGTAATTTCAGAGAAGGCACTGAACGTATGGTGGTCCCAACAGAAAAACAATAAAGAGAAAGGTAAATATGCAGCAATGTGTGTTAGCTGATGTAATTAATAGCCTCCCTGAAATTAAATCATGTGTGTGCCAATATGTCGATGATTTATTAATTTCGTACAAAATACGGACACGCATTGCAGAGACTTAGATGTTATTTTAAAACATCTGGCAAAACATGGTGTGAAGTGTAACCCACGCAAAGCACAGATCGCACAAACAGAAGTCGTTTATCTAGGGTATATGGTTTCACAGGGGTGTAAGAGAATGACCACAAACCGAATTGAAGCCATAACAGAGTGTCGGCGACCTACTACAGTACGAGCGCTACGCAAAATACTTGGTATTTTAAATTATTGTCGGACCCATATACCCAACTACTCAACAATTGTTCAACCGATAAACGACCTCTTAAAGGGAGCGGGGGGTCCACATGACGGGATAGAATGGTCGTCTGAGTGTGAGACGGCTTTTTCCATTTTAAAACAAAAAAACTTCGCACTTCGCTCCCCAACCCACTTGTGCCTTTCACACTATATACTCATGTAAATACAGGACACATGGCGGCGGTGCTGACACAAAAGCATGGGGACAGACAAAGGCCGGTTGCATATTTCTCCTCTAAATTAGAAGCGGTTGTAAAAGCGATGCCGGACTGTTTACAAGCTGTTGAAGCTGCCTCTATTGCCTTAAATCAAGCGTTGCCGTTAATTAGCACACAGGAAATTGATGTTGTAGTCTCTCATTCTGTTCTGTCTATTTTGTCAGGAAAAAGGTCAACAGCAGTACACGTGGCTCGATGGACTCGATGGGAAACAAGTCTTCTGATGCCATCAGTACATTTAAAACGTATAACTACTTTGAACCCAGCTACCCTATTCCCAAATCCTGATGAGGGACAACCTCATCACTGTTGTGTAGAAGGGGAAGGTAATTTTGATAACCAAAGGGTGAAAGAAATCGCCATTCGGGGTGCATTCGACCTATATGTTGATGGTTCATCTTTTTATATAGATGGTAAAAAACACACGGGATGGGCTGTGTGTACACAAAACGGACAGTTAGTTAAACATGGTAGACTGGTGAATCAGTCAGCACAAGTTGCGGAATTATGGGCTTTGGCGGAAGCGTGTACAGTAATGGGAGGGAACAATGTAAACATATACACTGACTCACGTTATGCATTTGGAGTAGTACATGATTACCTGACCTTGTGGGCTAACAGGGGATTTCTTACCAGTGCAGGATCACCCATACAAAATGGGGGAATGGTAGAAAAATTGCATAAAGCCATTGAACTACCAAAGAATGTGGCAGTAATTAAAATTAAAGCTCACACAAAAGGTACAGACCCACACTCAAATGGGAATAGGTGGGCAGATGAATGGGCCAGAAAGGCAGCCACAGATGGAGAAGTAATAGCTCCCATTGCAGCTTTGCAAACTGCCCAGTTATCCCCCAAAGAAAATGTTTTACAGCTAGAACAACTGCAACATGCAGCCCCAAGGGCAGAAAAATGGCTGTGGATGGAAAATGGGGGAAAGCTGGGGGAAGACAACATATGGAGGGGTCCAAACAATACGGTGATCTTACCAGCTGTTTTGATGAGTACTATGGTTAGCTTATATCACTCCTTAGGACATGATGGAGCACGGCGCATGCAACATCGGATGAAGCAAACATGGTGGCATCCGAAATTAAACACTAACATCAATGACTATGTCCGCAGGTGTATCACATGCGCTCGATGCAACCCCGGACCAACCATCAAAGTGAGAATGAGACAACAGCCCAGACCAGAACAACCGTTTGCCCAATTGCAAATTGATTTCATCGGTCCTCTACCAGGATGTAGGGGAAAGAAATATGTGCTGGTGCTCATTGATCATTTTACTAAATGGGTAGAAGCATTTCCAACAGCGCACAACACAGCAACTGACGTAGCCAAAGTGCTATTAACCGAAATAATTCCAAGATGGGGTTTGCCATGTGCTATTGACAGTGATCAAGGTACTCACTTTACAGGAAAAATCATTAAAACAGTGTGCCGAGCACTGGGGATTAAACAAAAGTTTCACTGCCCTTTTCATCCCCAAAGCTCCGGTCTGGTGGAACGTGCGAACCGCAGCTTAAAAAACAAACTAACCAAACAGTTGTTTGCAGGCACTGGAGAAGACTGGGTTTCACACTTACCGGCTGTCCTTCTTTCCCTAAGAGCAGGCCCCACTAATCCTGAATCACTCTCTCCTTTTGAAATGCTAACAGGTAGACCCATGAGGACTCCCAGAGTTGTGTATTGCAGGAGGAGAATTGCATGTGATGGGAGATAGGTTTCTGGAATATTGTAAGCTTTTGTCTCAGTGTGTACCACAGGACCCACGGACAAAACCGGATCCAGTGACAGACCTGGAGGAGAGCCCCGCAGTCCAACCCGGAGACCAAGTCCTGGTGAAGTCCTTCCAGAAAAAGACATTCGGCCCTCACTGGACTGGACCACATACTGTGTTACTCACCACCCCATCAGCTGCCCGCTTGACCGGAATACCAACATGGATTCACCTGACTCGCCTGAGAAAGTACACGAGTCCAACACAGCGTGAAGCGCAGCTCAATCCTTCTTCTCTACAAAGTACTGGGAAGCCTGTTTGTGTTAACACACCTTAAGGCAGAAAGATATGCGGATCCGCAGTTCTCAAATGTGCACCAACGCGAGTGGATACAGCTGGACTTGGGACCATACCTTTAATCAAACTGGATGGGGATCTTTCCAATACAATGAGGACATATGGAGAGTTGTAAACTGTCAATTGTGGGGTTTGAAAAACCCAGGAAAACTTCTGGACAATCTGTAATTGTGAGAAATTGATTTTCTCAGGAGAACTGTACACAGGCCAACCCGAGGAGGATGGGTCCCCCCTGCTGAGCCTTGGTTCCTCCCAAGGTTTCTCCCCTTTACTCTAGGGGAGTTTTTCCTTGCCACTGTTGCCATGTGCTTGCTTACTGGGGGTAAAGGCCTGAATAGGTTATGGGGAATATGGCATTTAGCACCATATTCCCAAATACAAAATGGGGGACTGATAGGTTCCCTGTTTTAGTAACTATGTAGTACTATATATATATTAGACTGTATGTAGTGTATTGTGTTTCCTTTTCCTACCATGCTGTGTCTGTAGTTTGTATGCCTGTATGTCTAGCACCTCTGTAGTGTGTCTCCGTATAACACCTCTAGTGTCTGCGGCAAGGAGGTCACATTCCTATGCTAAATGGCTGCGAGGGTCCACAGGAAGGGACAAGACCATTTGTCTCCGGTCCGCCACTTAACTCAACCTTTTGATGTGTATGAAGGAAAATTGTATATCTAGACACCACACAGTGTGATGGGCAGAGATTCTCAGCGCAGCGCCCGAGTGTGCTGGGTCTGTCTCTCCCTTGCGCATTGAATTAAACCACAAATCCTCTGAGGAAACTTTGTCAGCATGTTCTTCATCGTCCTGCATTTGACTCCACGAATAAGGGCAAAATATCCTAACAGTTTGTCCCTTCGTGGTTGCCAAAACTGTTAGGATATTTTGCCCTTATTCGTGGAGTCAAATGCAGGACGATGAAGAACACGCTGACAAAGTTTCCTCAGAGGATTTGTGGTTTAATTCAATGCGCAAGGGAGAGACAGACCCAGCACACTCGGGCGCTGCGCTGAGAGAATCTCTGCCCATCACACATGCCTGAGTACCTTCACTGAGATAAGTGAAATGACGCATCAGGATATTGTCTCAAAAATGAAATCATCCACGTGCTCTATAGATCTCATTCCGACCAAATTATTTAAAGATGCATTTGACTGCCTATCTCAAGATAATCTACAAATTGTTAATTCATCGTTAATGATGGGTATTTTCCCAGATGTTTTTAAGACCGCTCTGGTAAAACCACTACTCAAGAAATCTAATCTGAATACTTCCGTTCTGAACAATTACAGACCTATATCAAACCTGCCGTTTGTGAGCAAAATTATGGAAAAAGTAGTTTTTAAACAAATTAATTCCTATCTTGTCCAAAACAATATTCTTGAAAATTTTCAGTCAGGTTTCTGCGCTAATTATAGCACTGAAACGGCTTTAGTGGAAGTAGTGAATGATTTACGGCTAAGTGTTGATAGAAACAATGTTTCAGTTGTCCTGCTTGATTTGAGTGCTGCTTTCGATACTATAGACCATAGCATTTAAATTCACCGCCTTGAGAAGTGGGTCAGTCTCTCTGGTAATGTGCTAAAATGGTTCCGTACCTATGTAACGCATAGAAAGTTTTTCGTGAAACTTGGTGACAATGGCCCTCATTTACGGGACGAACGTACGACAGAAAACTGAGCGTACGGTCATTTCCACGCAAAGCTCGGCATTTATAAATTTGGACGTGAGCGGAGGCTATGATCAAATCTCAGGTCAAGTCTCAACTCATGTTCGCAAGTTTGCATGTCAGCGTGGACTTGCGGTGCAGCATAGTAAATCTGGCTGAGTCTGAGAATTGTTATTAGACCATATTCTGACTGGCATCAGCCACATATGCAGCCACATATTCATAACTTAAATATATGTAGCCTATGGAAAAACATTATATTTTGTAAAGGCCTACATTGACGGTGTCATACCCCTAACATAAACAGTTATTTTCAATAATGGGGTTAACAGTTTTTTTGTTGTAGGCTATGAGATTCATTTCTCTTTCATTTTGAAATAGCCTACATGTTAGTCTATGCTACTGGTGACATAATTACAAGCAATTAGGTTAGATGCTTATTCAGTCACCTATTTAAACAAGAGCTTTGACAGTCATCAAATCTCGGCAATGGCAGATCTGGCTCTGTTAGAAGAGCTCTACGCCCCCGTAAGATGAAAATGAAACGAATGAAACGAAAGAATGTTTATAACATCATTAAAACGTCATTAAAATGAAGAGATAAATTAACGCTGCTACCGTGTAATTATTTAAATACTAGTAGCCTAGGCTATTAAATGTTTACCATTATCCGGCTCGGACACAGGTGTCTGTGTCTCCTTCGCAACCTGTTATGCCCGAAATGGAAGCAGACCCGATAAGCACGGACACTCGCTCCTCAGTCTGCGTCAATGCAAGGCTGGAATACAGCTGGCCCCCTCCAGTCAGCTGGGTGCTGCGCCTACGGGCTGCAACACGCTTTTTGGTGGAGAGTTTGAGGTCTGATCATTTTTTCTTCACCTAAACGTAAAGAATTACAATATATATATATATATATATATATACAGTGGTGGACAAAGTACACAACTCCATTACTTGAGTCAAAGTATAGATACCCCTGGTCAAATATTACTCCACTACAAGTGAAAGTTGTTCAGTCAAAATTTTACTTGAGTTAAAGTACTGGAGTACTTGCTTTTAAAAATACTTAAGTATTCAAAAGTACATTTTATTTTTAATGTCAACGCACTGTTGTATTGTTTCTACGATGCACTTACAGAAGCTCATTTACAGATGCATTTTTACTGTTATTAGATAGCAACACATGATAGACAGGGGTTAAATTGGGATTTGGGAGGTGGGTGGACCCTGAGATCCGGTGGGAGGTGGGTGAAAAAAGGTACAAACCAATGACTGTCTCAGCTCAAAATAGTTGCATCTTTAATGTATTGTGCACATAATTGTAATTAAGGAAAACAATGTTTTAAAGCTTTTTATTGAGTGTCATTAATGCTGAGAATTTTTTTTACCCATGAAAATAATCGGTCATCCTCCTCTTGTCCTCACTTTATCCTCCTTTATCCATCTTTCTTAAACTGGTGAGGCGCAAAACTTTCCTTTAAACTAATCATTGATCTCAAACTGTTTTAATTAATTTTCAGTGATTAACAAGCATGCAAACATCTGACTAATCAAATGGAAAGGGACACAGCTTCTTCGCATTGTGTTAGGGAGATTAAATGATAAATGAGAAAAATCCGTTTTAATCGCTAAGCAGTGGTGGAATCTTCCTCTGATTTTCCTTGAGTATCAATACAATAAATCCACAAATTAGGCTACTCAATACTATCATATATAGCCAGCTGTCCCCAGATAGGCAGTTTTAGCGAGTAGCCTAGGCCGTATAGCCTACATTTATTTTCATTTGCAGTACGAAATTGTGCACATTTTTAATCAGCATTATTTGCGGATACACTTCTTTCTCCGCACCCGTATTCATGGCAAATATCTGCAATGCGTAGGCTAGATTGTAAACACAAGTGAAGTGCAGGTTTTGTTTTTGCTGGTTATTCTGAGAGCTATCAGTACATAACAGACTGGTGTATTTTATTTGTTAAGTGTAGACTACTTGGTGATTAAAACGGATTTTTAACAGATAAATTGAATTTATGATATGGTATGAATACGGTATGAAGACGCTGTGTGTTAGGCTACTTGTCATTTGATTAATCCAATCATTGGCACGCTTGATTATAAAGGAATTACTAATGAAAACAGGTTGAAATCAATGATTAGTTTAAAGTAAAGTCTTGAGCCCCACCAATATTCAGCTCATCAGTCGCCGCTGAATAAAACGTTATGTATGTGGGAAATATTCAATCCTAGCTTAGCTGCTGACCAGCAAGCTGCTGATTTTGCTTAAGCAGTCTAAGTTGCTGTTAATAATAGCTGACGTTCGTGGGGGCTGTTTATTCATCTCTCTTTAAAATGTTGCATAGATTAAATTACATGTTAGCCTAATGAAACTACCTACCGCGTCCGCTTCCAATCAATCAAGACAATCAACGATATTTTCTTTCTGTGTTGTCTATATAAACGACTGTTCCTCCTGAGTTTTCTTTTTCTTCGGATTTTTGATTGGTTGAGCGAGTGACTGGCTAGAGGGAACACGTGGACTGGAGCCTAAATGGACTGGATTGTCATAGTTATTTGTAAAACTGCCGGTCAAAATTATTGTAAACCCGCGTCCACCCCCAATTTAACCCCTGATGATAGATAGCATTGCCTGAAATGTGAAACAGTTGGATGACCCTTTGCTCAAATTCCATAAAATTTCATCTGACCAATCCTAGCATAAAAACTGCAACCACTACAAGCTCAGACAACTTCATAATTAGCAAACGGGCTACCGTTAGCTAACATTTACATACCTTGACATGCTTCTTCAGGTTGGACGGCGAGTTTTTGAATGCAGCGATGTAATTCGTGTGTGGTAAGCAGAGCAAACATTTAAAACAATATGAATCTTTTTGAATTTCACAAATCTCAGACATGGACTTGAGATATGGCCATGGGTGCTCTGGTGGCGAAGAATCATCCTTATCTTCTGCCGTCGCCATAATTACCGCCGCCAAGTTCAAATTGAACTGTTCAACCACTGGTGCAACAAGCAAGCACATTGAACTTGACCGACAGCGTATTAGGAGTGGACTACTGTGGTTGGTTTTTCTCCTGTGAGGAACAGCGTGTGGCTAATCGCATTTTAGAAAATAAAAAAAATATTCAACTGTTGACTTCAAAGCTATGCTTCAAAGTAACGAGTAATGACAACCTTCATAGAAATGTAGTGGAGTCAAAAGTACAATATTTATCTTTCAAATGTAGTGGAGTAAAAGTCATAAGTTTACAAAAAAATAAATACTCAAGTACAGATACTCAAAAAATGTACTTAAGTACTGTACTCAAGTAAATGTACTTCGTTACTGTCCACCCCTGTATATATAACATTACCGAATGTAAATAAGCAGCCATTAAAGAGTGAGAGAGGGGAGGGGTGGGGGAAAGCACAACACTTTCAATGCAACTACAGTTTTAAGGTTAATATATATAGGCTATACATATCACGGATGTATACATTAAATATTCCAACCTCAGCTGGAGTTCGATTGTCCACGGCAACAGCAGCAGTGATTTCCTTCCACACTGCATTTTACTGACTTCCTTCTATGCCACTTTTTAGGCTGCCAAATAGAACTACTTGGTTCAGATTGTATTTCTAGGTCGGAGAAATTTCTCTTCTTGGCTGTATTACGCTTCTCCATGTCGCAAACTCTAGGGGCGAGGCCTCTAAACTGAGAATATATAGGGGCGTGTGGCGGCTTAAAACGACTGTTTTAAGCCGCCACATTTATCAATGCTCGATAATTCTTATGGATTTGTGCAGCGCCTTCGCACGGGATAAGCAAAGTCTGTATTTTACTCAAATTTGCTGACATTATCCCCCCGGATATGATTGAAAATGTCAAGGCTCTGCTCTGCCTAACAGTAAAATATGACCCCAAATCACCGAGATGCTGATTCGCACGGGAGTAATATTATCACATGACCTCTGTGTTTGGCGAAATATGGTAGGTAATTTGCGGTGGAATTTTTACTTTGCAAATTACAGACATGGCAGATTCGCACGGGACTAAGATCACAGATGACCTCCGTGATTATTACAAG
Organism: Anguilla anguilla; assembly: GCF_013347855.1. NCBI lineage: Eukaryota > Metazoa > Chordata > Actinopteri > Anguilliformes > Anguillidae > Anguilla > Anguilla anguilla. Next base: position 36,215,397 of record NC_049201.1, on the reverse strand, counting down.
TTACTAGAGGTCCCCACGTAATACTAGTCCCGTGTGAATAGGGCTCAAGACTGCATTTTTTTCACTTAAGAAACATAGCCAAAGTAAGACCCTTTTTAACTCACCAAGAATACTGTAGTGTGGCTGCCTGAGCAAGCTCGCCCTAATTGGTGATTGGCTCGCTCTAATTGATGATTGGCTGCACCTGCAGCCTGAGTAGGCTCGCCCTAATTGGGGATTGGCTGCACCTGCAGCCTTGCACGTGAACTCTGCCAGAGACTCTGCGTAAGACATTTAAGCCAGAGCCGGGAGACAGGCTGTTCCCCCAGACAAGGGCCAGCATGCTACATTGAGCCGCATTGGCTAGTCGCAGTCAACCGCTCCGACCCCGGGGAGGGGAGGTCTTGGGAACCCGGCAAGTTATGTGTTTTTTAATCGTATACATACCTAATGTTTGTCTATGTCCTAGGACTAGCCCTATTGTTTGTTAATTGCCCAGTGTTTTAACTACAGCGTTTGGAGGGTGGAACCAATAAGGGGCAATGTGTGGGGACTAGCTATAATCAGTAGGACTATAGTAAGGGTGTTCTCATCACCGGGTCCTAAATTGTCCTGTTAAACGGGCGACATAGCCTAAGCATGGGTTTGAATCACCGTGTGTGTGTGTATCAGCGTGCCAGGGGCACCAGTGAGTAGGCGAGCCGCTTTGTGTTGCATGTGTGGCTCTGTTGAGCAGGCGCCGCTTTTGATTGCATGGCTGGTTGGCTCTGAGGAGTGTGCCTCTCACCTTGTACTGGAGTCTACTGGTGGTCCTAGTCCAACTGCACCACTGCCCCAAATTCTTTTGTGCCCAAAGATTAAGCTATCTTAATCTTTGCACTATATTGAAAAAATGCAGTCCATCTTATGAATTGCCCTTCAAAATAAAGTTGGCTCCTTTTTTCTATAAAGTCGTTGCTGTGTGTTTTGTGCTCATTGTCTGGCAGTAGACCGGCCTGGTCTACCCCACTAACAAATTTGAAGGTTTATTACAATACTAACAAAAATCAAGAAAAGAGAACATGTGACAGGTGCTGGTGTTTTGGTCCTCAAGTAGACCAAGGTCATTTTTCAGTTTTTTTTTTTTTTTTTTACAGATGAGTGTAGATTATAAGCTTTCAAATGATGTGTCATACATTGAAATCTGAAAAAATAGTTGAAGAAGATATGCTTATTTGAATGTTGGTACTCCTAAAATCAAGTAGCAGAGGAAAATCCCCTTGAAAGATCTTGAACTTTTTAAACCTCACATGGAGATAATGGGTGGGAACAATAGCTAGTTAACTCCACCCCAACCACTCTCCCACTAGAGTACCTGTCAATCCTTGCCCATTTAGGATGTACCCTATTTAAAGCTTTATAACTCCAGATGTGAACACCACAGAGACTAGAAAAATGGCTTAAATTAAGCGATACATTTGTACCATTTACAATACTAGCTTTGATTACTTTATATTCATAATTCTGTAAGAAATAAAGTGCCACAAATGCAATGGTCTAGGCAAAAAATCTAAAATGAATTTGCTCTTTTTTTAGTTCGCAATGAAATACTGGGAGATTGCGGGTTAAAGTATACATGTTCTGGATCAAAAACTTCATAAAATCTAAGGGTGGATATGTAGAACTACTACAGATCTACGAAGCAAAAACTAAGCAGTGTACCCAGCGTCTCCAAATCTACCCAAAATGTCTAAATTATTATTATTTAAAGACACTCAATTTCTAAAATAACGTATATAACCGAAATATTTTGAGCAGTAATACTTGCATAGCAATTATGAAATCTTATCTATGTTCAGTAGATGGAGACAGAGACAGTAAATCAATGACAGTTCTATCTGCTTCTGTTTTGCTCCAGAAAACGATGTCAGATAGGTCTATGTCTATCAGCAAACATATGGCTTAGCTAAGCCCAGAAGTCCTCTAATGGTATTTTCCAAGAAATTACGAAAAACGTAATTAGAACAATGTTTCGTTAGGTGCAACGTCTTTTAATGCTATCACAGAGTGAATGCCATGATAAGAAAATGTTCGGTTACGCTGACCTATAAAACGCTATTCCAAAAGCAAAATTAGACATGTTATACATCGTTAGAAAGCTTATACTCTCACCTACTGAATAAATGAATTGTTAATCGGCCAGACTGTACTAAAAAGGGCGACAACGTCGTAAACAACACGTGTGGATACGCACAGCTATTTCGGACGGTTCCCAGGCATCATATGCGCATGTATATTTCACAAACATTTGTCCAAGACAATAATGACCACTCCGTCTCAAAAGTGACATCTCTATGCGTAAAACCAATGGTAAGGTTGTATATGTATTCAATATTTAGTCCCAGATATTGACTGTAGAATGACATGGTATAGTTTTTTAAAACTTTGTCTCGTTGGTTGAATTTGCATAAATTATTGCGATCGCAAGATCGGGATTTCCTGGAGGGCCTAAAAAGTGGCACCGAAACGAGGCACAGAAATTTGCGTAGTGATTCGGTCCGGTCGGTGCTGACCATATAGGAACCATATAGGCACCGGTTTTCCGTACCCAACCGTAGTGGCAACAGATTGAGCGTCCGCCATTGTAGCAACCTCACAGCAAACAAACATAGGGTACTACCACGTGACTTTATTTATGGGCGGTGGCTTGAACGAAACTAAAGCCGCGTTTCCACCAAAAGTACCCGGAACTTTTAGTCCCAGGAACTACTTTTCAAGGAACCTAAAAGGTTTCTTCAGCCCATTGTTGTCTGCGTTTCCACCGCTGTCTAAAGTCCTGCGAAGATTAGGCAAATTAGCCCACTGACGTATGAGCAACGTTGTCTTCGGTTCATCTGTCCTATGATTTCTTCTGTAACCCCATACTACCACCAAAGTAGCCTACATTATTTTCTAATAACCACTTATATACAACGGGTTACCAACAATGGCTATATATGATTACTTTTGTATTTATTGATTTTTATCGATTTAATCACCTGAAATTGAGATATTCTTCCGCGGCCGTTTGGGCATATTTTACCGTTGTCAATCAAAACTGTCGTTGGTAGTTGGACTTGGACCGTTGTTATGCAACAAATAGGATATAACAGGCCAATAGTCAGATTGTAACTGTTTTATATATCCTCTCAAACACATTCATTATGTTTTTATGCGAACATTCACTTTCATGTCTTGACATCCGAGGCGACAGAATGCATTCACATTCCAGTCAATTCCATTTAGGCTAATCGCAAAATGACAAGAATAGAACGAAAACTCGGACTTGCGTGAAAATTTAAATGAGCAGTGGTACAGTCACCGTTTGCTTTCCTTCAAAGTTACTGCTAACTGAGCAGCGAAGTGTGCCCTCCAGATGCGAACCATGCACCATAAATTAGTCCATAGTCTTTCTGGTCTTTTTGTGAAATTGAAGAATGGCAGAGTAAAATTATGGCAGTCTGAAAAAGCAAAAGGGACGATTACTAGAATTAACCTGTTATTTTACCCTGACAAAAATGCGGAAGGTCATTTCCAGTTTGCTTTTACTGTATCACCAATGTAAATTACGCAGAACTACCGCATACGTCACATAACTGTATCAAACGTTTTGAGTCAATTACAACGTGCTAACAAAGAAAATCCAGAAGAAAATATTCAGCAACCAAATTAAACCGTTTGAATGTTTTAGTACGTAATATGCTGTCCCAGCACGAATGCTTAACATTTTATAAAACTAATACTAAAGCAAGAAAAGAACATAAGAGCACACATGTTATAATTCCAAGACGTTGGCAGGCTATAACCAAAAGTAGGCTACTGCGCCGTATAACATACAAGTTTGATTTCAAGTTATTATGAAAATAAATTGGTTTGCGGCTGCAGATTTTAAAAAATGGCGGTTGAAATAAAACACTGCGAGTAGTCGACCAATCAGAAATTTTCAGTGCTTGCGCCCCACCCCAAAAGCTCTGGTACTTTTGGAAAGTACTACCCCCTGAGCAGGGACTTTTTTGGGGGTAAAATAAAGTCCCCGGAACTTAATTTAGACCCTAGTTCCTGCGGTCGAAACGCAAGGAACTAGGGTTCCTCAAAAGGTTCCTAGTTCGGGGGTAAAGTTCCTGCGGTGGAAACGCGGCTTAAGTGACAATAGCCAACAAAACCAAACATGCTAATCAAACTGCACCCCCATCACGCCTCCAAAACCCCGCTGTAAGAATTACTAAAACAAGCCGACTTTGCTGACAAATTATGAGTATTTAGTGATCCTAAAAATGTTGTTCATTCTATTGAATGACTTCTTCAACACTTTAACTTTTGTAATATGAAAAAAAAAAAACCTTTTTTGCCTCCTAGCGCGATTTCAAGATTTGCGACTTGCGGACCTTTCCTCCAGCACCCATCACATATTACACCCATCCTTGCTGCTCTGCACTGGCTTCCAGTTTCTTTTACAGTTGATTTTAAAGTCTTGTTACTTGTATATAAAGCTTTAAATGGCCTAGCACCTTTTTGTATCAAAGATGTAACTTGTACCAACTTGAGCACTTAGATCATCCACTTACTTAATGTACCTGTGGTTAAACAGAAAAAAAGTGGTGAAAGTGCTTTCTGCTATTATGCACCAAAACTCTGGAACACTCTCCCACAAAACATTAGAACAGCAGATTCAGTTGGCAATTTTAAAAAGCATCTGAAAACCTTCCTTTTTAATTTGCCTTAATTAATTTTTTATTCTATCCATTGATACTTATTCATTTTTATTTCTTGTTTTACAAAATTTTTATTGTTATCTTTTATTTTACTCTACTTTATTTGTATAATTTTACTTTATCTTCTGCACACTGATACTTATTCATACTTTTATAACATTTTTATTGTTTCATTGACACGCTTACCCAGAGCGACTTACACAATTTTTTTACATAGCATTTACATTGCATCCATTTATAAAGCTGGATATGTACTGCAGGTTAAGTAACTTGTTCAAAGGTACAACAGCAATGTCCTACTGGAAAATTGAAATTGTGACCTTTACAAGACCAACTTCTTACCCATTATACTACACTGCCATTTTTTAAAAACTTGTCACTGGTTTTGCTAATTTAACACACACATTCGCTTTGCCTAAAACATTTTTATTGTTTCATTGACACGCTTACCCAGAGCGACTTACACAATTTTTTTACATAGCATTTACATTGCATCCATTTATAAAGCTGGATATGTACTGCAGGTTAAGTAACTTGTTCAAAGGTACAACAGCAATGTCCTACTGGAAAATTGAAATTGTGACCTTTACAAGACCAACTTCTTACCCATTATACTACACTGCCATTTTTTAAAAACTTGTCACTGGTTTTGCTAATTTAACACACACATTCGCTTTGCCTAAAACATTTTTATTGTTTCATTGACACGCTTACCCAGAGCGACTTACACAATTTTTTTACATAGCATTTACATTGCATCCATTTATAACGCTGGATATGTACTGCAGGTTAAGTAACTTGTTCAAAGGTACAACAGCAATGTCCTACTGGAAAATTGAAATTGTGACCTTTACAAGACCAACTTCTTACCCATTATACTACACTGCCATTTTTTAAAAACTTGTCACTGGTTTTGCTAATTTAACACACACATTCGCTTTGCCTAAATCTCAAATACACTCTAGCAGGCAATGCAATGCTGTGTACTTGCCTGCATAGCGAACTAATGAAACCAACTAACACGCATTTCAGTACACATTTACAATACAATAAACATTTAACTCTTGTACACTCTGCTTAAAACTAAAAAAACATTTATATTTTATTACTTGTTGATACATTTGGAGTCAGATAGTGTTGCAAACAATAAAAAAGCGAAAAAAGTTGCCCAAGCACTTTTACACAAAACTCAAAAATATGTTTAAATAGCACTTCAAATAACACTTTGTTCTCACGGAACTTTCACACCAACTATGTGACATAATCATCAATAGCCAATTAGCTCAAACTTAATGATTTAGTTAAAACCATGTCGCTGCTTCATAGGTGTTGCTTTATTTACATTTTTTTATGTAACAGGTATGCCCTGTCTATATAGTGTCTCCTCCCTACCTGACTCGTGCTCTGCCCCTAAGAGACGTATTTCCTTTTTATGAATGAGCCCCGCGGAATCCATTGTGCTCTCGCCTAGCTGGGACAATTGTTTGCTCACCTCGCTAGGAGAATTGTTTGCATCAGTGTTTCTTACATCTGCTCTCGATTAAAGTCATCACTGCAGGGGAAGCCTTCGGTATGCATTACATCCCTGCATAATCGCTGCGTGCAGCACAGTGGGCCATTCTCGTTCGGCTGTGGCCATTGGAGAGGGTTCACGCGGGTGAAGGCCTTATACCAGGAAATGTTTTCTAACCGAACGCATTGTCCAGTTACTGTTTTGCCCAGCTATAAAGTATGTCCATGTAAAGTAGTGCACCCTTATTTCTTTATTATTTTGTTGTTTTGGTTTTTTTCTTTTGTTTGGTTTTCCCCTCCCTCTTTGCCCCCCTTCCCTGGGTTCCAGATAGGAACATTGGCCTGGTATTTCCTCTTCTTCCTGCAGGGCCCCTTTAGTTCTCCGCAACCAGCCCCTCACTCCGCTGTGTGACTCAGTCATCCATTGGTAGTGCTTAGACCAGCCCTACCCCCTAACGGCGTGCCCATATCTGGGGTGTATTTAATTTAAGTGTGTTTGTTTTATCACTCATATTGCCCACAATGGGGTGCATACCACAGTAGCGTGTAAAGATAAGCCACGTGACTACAACGTTGCCCATAGTGGGGTGCTCAACACCGTCGTGTGTAAAGATAATCGCCTTACTACGAGGTCCTCTGGCCCTTCCCCTTGTATTCCCCCCTCTGGCCGGTTTAGGCACTACACCCTCAAAGTCTCCCCCTGGTGGGCGGGCGGTTTATAGCTGGTGGAATCCCTGCAGCCTACCCATCCCCTGGCCCAGTTCCTCTTTTCCCTCACCTCACCTTTCCTGCCACCGGAGGTGGCGTTTTCCCCAGTTTTCTTTGTTTTCCTTTGATTGGATTTGTTTTATGATTATGTTGGTGCCTGCTCCTATCTAGCTTGTGCATTACTGCTACCAGTTGCCTCTCGTGAGCCCTGAAAAAGAGTCGATGACCACTGAATAAAATCTATTTTTGTACTTCTGTAATTCAGCCTCTGTCCCGTTCATTCAGTTGAACACTTCTCGTGCGGGGAATTTATGTATTAACATTTAGGATCTCTCACCTACCCAAATGAGAGTGGTGTATTCTCTATCTGAATTATTAGTCAATTGTAGCAGCACCCCCCCCCCCCCCCCCCCCTTGAGCTTACATTTGGCGTAATTGGCTCTGTCCTGTGACTTGAAAGAACTGAGGAAATATTGCGTAGCATTGCTTTGAAATACATCTTATGTCATTTCGGTGAGGCAAGATAGCCTATATTGTTTGTAGTACCGTAACTTGGCGTCATTTTGATATCAATACTTTTGAGTAACTTGGCATTTTTGTACGTTGAAAACGTGTTTTTTATGAGATATCATTTCTTTTTGCAAAGCGTTTTATTATGAGAGTGAGAAATGCGAAGTGACCCTGTAAGAAACGGTTGTGGATTATGGCTATCCTTGTGTGAATTTGTACAGTCTGATGAGCGTGTACCGTTCAGCAGTTTCGGTTTGCTATATATGTAAGAACAGTGGCTGTGAGAAAGGATGCAGTGACGTAAGCGTGAACGCATTAGAAACGCAGATGAAATATGGCCAATGTGTGTACTCACGGATTTGACGTCCATCCAACGAGCCTTGACTGACAAAAGAATCAGCAAGCCCGTAGAATTATAACTCCCTAGGTCGCAACTTGTGTAGCCTTCTGTCCTGCTCCGTTGTCTGTTATTTCGTGGAGATGCACTTTTAGTGTTTGTAAGGTTTATCCTTCTGTCCTGCTCCGTTGTCTGTTATTTCGTGGAGATGCACTTTTAGTGTTTGTAAGGTTTATCCTTCTGTCCTGCTCCGTTGTCTGTTATTTCGTGGAGATGCACTTTTAGTGTTTGTAAGGTTTATAAGGCATTTTGATAGGCTTATCTGCAGGTAGGAATCCTCTTCGCTGTTTTGCTAAACTAGAACCGGAAAACATGATAGTGGAGAATAGGAGCAGACGCGTATGTCCCAGCAGGCTTTGCATATGAGAAAATAACAACAGTGTGAGAGAAATTAGGATGAAATGACGAAATTCCGTAGTTGAAACAATATTTTTTTATCAGAATGGGCATGTAGGTGAAGGTTGACATGATCACGGAGTATAGTGCGAAGTAAATGGAGTGACCATGAGCGAGCTTATATTCCTTATCGAACGGTATATATAACAGTTGCTATAAAGCGCTAGCTATTGAAGTGGAGGGTTAAGTAACGTGTGAAATGTATTTGCACTGCTGTGTTTTTTTCATGTTCAGTACTAGTAGTTATAATTATGAGTGAATCATGTTTTTAAATGTAATGTTTTAATGGGGAGTTGCAGAACGGACATACGTAGTAATTGTTTGTATGTGGCTAGATAGAGAACAGGGCGAGGTAACATGAATGTAGAAACGTGCCATTTGCTGATAAGAAGGTTTTGTACAGTAGCCAAGTAGAAATGGCACAGCTGTGAACTGGTGTAACTTTTTAATAAAAGGAATACATTTGCCGTCATGAAATGCATACGGGTGGCCATGAGTGAGTTTTGGTAAAGCAAATATAAGCGTAAGAGAACGTTATTAGTGAGGGTAAAAGCAGGTTAAAGAAACGTGTCCCTAGCTGGGCTTGAACCTAAGACCCCATGTCCCCAAGACTGTAACCTTACCCACTAGGCCACAAGCAGATTAGCTATTTAACCTCGAAATGTTTCAGAATAAGAAGGTATGGGTATTTTGCCTGTGTATGCGAGTTTTTAATTGGGTGGTGAACTGGTGTAACTTTTTAAATAAAAGGAATACATTTGCCGTCATGAAATGCATATGGGTGGCCGTGAGCGAGTTTTGGTAAAGAAAATATAAAAGCGTAAGAAAACGTTAGTGTAAAAGAGGGAATTATCTGCCTGAGGGCGAGGCGGTATTCAATCCTTCAACAGGAGGTTTACCAGTCTGTGACTTGGTTAGTGCAGCACCATGACATAGCTATGCAATTTCCCTCACCTCACCTTTCCTGCCAATTATTAAAAGCAGGTTAAAGAAAAGCATTCCTAGCTGGGCTTGAACCTCAGACCCTGTGTTCCCAAGACTGGGACCTTACCCACTAGGCCACAGGCGGAATAGCTGTTTGTACTGAAAATGTTTCAGAGTAAAAAGGTATGGGTATTTTGCGTGTGTATGCGAGTTTTTCATTGGGTCGTGTAGGTGAAGATTTGGCGGGTGTCGGTAAAATGTCCAATGGGGAGACATGTTATTAGTGGGATAGGCGGCAGGAAAAATAAGAATGAGAAGAAGAAGAAGAAGAAGTAGAAGAAAGAGAAGAAGAAGAAGAAGGAGAAAACGCAAAATCCCCTTAGTTTGGGGCTTTATTGTGTGGGCATGTGAAGTTGTTTATGAAATCTGTCTGTTGAAATGGGGTCAGAATGTACAGAATTTAAAGTTTTTAAGGGCTGAGTGTCTGTGGCTGTTGTGGTTATCTCTGTGGGGAACCCTGAAAAGTGCCAAACTCTCGGTGCTGTATAGGTATGGGGCATGCCCCCGCCAAGGCGTAACTTGGCGGGATGGCATACCTGCCATCCCAATTAAATCCTGCATTAACTTCAAATGGTCATTTTCAGACGAGGTTAAGTATACATTTCGTATAAATTATTACACTACTAACTAACGCTTACATTACAATGTGAAATATCCACATTATATAATGCCACTAACCTATTTAAAGACACTCAATTTCAAAAATAACGTAGGCTATATAACCAAAATATTTTGAGCGGTAATACTTACATAGCAATGATGAAATTTTATCTGTGTTCAGTAGATGGAGACAGAGACAGTAAATCAATGATAGTGTTCTATTCGCTTCTGTTTATTTTTGTTTTTTTTTTGCTCCAAAAAATGATGTCAGCTAGGTCTATCAACAAACATATGGCTTAGCTATGCCCAGAAGTCCTCAATAATAATAGTATTTTCCAAGAAATTACGAAATATCGTTGACGTTTTCATCAGGTGCAGCATCTGCTACCAGAGTGAATGCGCAAGTGAATGCGATGATGAGAAAACTTTTGGTTACTCTGACCTATAAAACGCTATTCCAAAAGCAGAATTAGACATGTTATACATCGTTAGAAAGATTATACTTTCACCTACTAAATAAATGAATTGTCAATCAAGCCAGACTGTACTAAAAAGGGCAACAATGCTGTAAACAACACGTGCGGTATTACACACAGCTATTTTGCAAGGTACCCAGGCATCACAAATGCATGTATATTATACAAACGGATTGTCCAAGACAACATATGACCACTCAATCTCAAAAGGGACATCTCTACATGTAAAACCAATGGTAAGGTTGTATATTTATTCAATATTCATTCCCAGATATTTACTGTAGAATGACATGGTACCCATTCTTCTTATTGTAAAACTTGACTGCTCTCCCTTTTGTTACGTCACTTCCGGTTTGGCGGTTTTTTAGATGCAGAAGTAAAATTCTCTCACAAAAACGACTCCAGAAGTCACTGTAGTGTTTATATAAGTATATTTTTATGAAAATCTAGTTCCTACATCATTTTCCTGCACATTGATTCACTGGGGTCTCCAACCTGCAATATACCCTTTAATAACGATGTTCTTGGAGACTCAATGGGGGGAAATTGCCCAACATGGCAACCCTGGTCTCTACTGGAGCGCAGATTGAATAGTTGAAAATGTCTTGAACGATTGGCTCTCCATACCGGAGGCATAAAAGCAGTGCCAAAAGCCTGTCTGTAGCGAGAGCTGTGTTTCTTCTTGTAAACTGTGCATTGCATGTAGAGGGAGTGTCGCACGTAAAAACTATTTTGCATTCATACTTTTTCTGTTCACAAATGTTAATAAACCACTTCAGATCACAAAACACATGTAGATTTTAATTTACAGATGTGACCCTCCCCCCTCACAAAAATCTATATCCACAAACACAACGGTTTCTTTACAGGTTCAACTTGCAGAGTACAAACACGAACCTTAAGTTGCAAGCACAAGTCATTGCTTACAAGTACAAAATACTTTTGTTTTAGTTTCAACTCACAATGTACAAACACAAACCATAAGTTGCAAGCACAAGTGATTGCTTACAAATACAAAATACTTTTGGTACTAATTTGAGCCCATATGCTCTGTAGTGGTTACTCCTGTTAGATTTTTTTGTGGGTTTCTCTTTGTGTTTGTGTATTCTTATTTTAATTTTGGTTACAGTACAGTACTAGGCGCTGCCATGTCCAATGAGGAGATGGCTGACCAATTGAGGGCTCTCACTGAGCTGGTACAAAAACTCCAAGTCGATAACCAACAGCTTAGGCAGGAGGTGGCTCAGAGGTCGGCCACAAGTGAGGTAAACCCTAATCCATCACACAGTGCTGAGCCAGGGTCAGCCCCCGTCTCCCCTCCCATGGTGACAGGGCGTTATCTGTTCATGCCTAGAGAGTGGAAGTGCCCCAGGTTCTCCGGCAAGCCCTCTAAGGATCCCCTAGTGGTAGGAGAGTGGGTAGAGAAGACGTGACACTCTTTAGGAGCATGACCTATGTCACGCTCAGAGAAAGCCTTGTTTGTGTTTGATTTAATAGATGGTGAGGCAAAAGCGGAGGTTGAGTTTCGCCCAGTCAGCGAGTGGGATGACCCAGACAAAATTTTCACTATACTCGCTGACATCTATGGGTGTTCTCATGTGGCTGGTTAACCCTGAAGGGTGCCAACGAGTTGGAAATACCCTACCGGGGCTATGTAGAATTAGAGGTTTGTGTAATGGGTAAGGTCCTCCAAAAGATGGGTATTCTAGTAGTAAAGAACACCTGTGACTCAGCCACTCAAGCACGGAAAGAACTGGTCCCAGGCTTACTTGGAATGAATATAATCAGTAGATGCTATCACGAGCTGTTTATGCAGCATGGCGAGGCTCTCTTTCACTCCCCGGATGTCCGCTCAGCCGGCAAGAACTGGGGCGGGCCCTTTCGGAGTGTCAGCACTTTGATCGCACATTGGAGACGGGCAAGGTGGGGCCTGTCAGAGTTTGGCGTGGTCCTGGTCCTCACAGGGTTCTGGTCCTTCCAGCGGTCTGCTATCAAGGCTTGGGGTCTACTCTTTCATCCGCCTTACTGGAGCCAGTGCCCCCTGGGAGTAGCCGACTGCCAGCAGACCTGCTTATTCCTTCTGCGTTTCTCTCGGTGGTACACGGGACGGTCAGCGTACCTGTCAACGTTGGCAACCAGGACAAGTGGCTATGGCCCAAATCCATATTTTGTGAACTTCATATGGCCAACACCCAGCCTTCAGGGCGCCTGGTACCGTTCAACATTCAGAGAAATGACAAAGAACAGGTGATCCTGTTCCTGTCCATCGGGGTGGAGAGCAGGCGGCTGCTTGATTTTTCCCAACTCTCGTGACCAGTCTTGTCTCCTCCGGAAGAGTGTGAAGCTCAGGCCTTGTTGGAGAAGTACAGTGAGACCTTCAGTCAGGGCAAAGGGGACTTGGGCTACACACCATTAGTACAGCTCACCAACGCTCCCATTCGCCAGCGTTACCTTTGGTTACCCGCCTTGCAGTACAAGTTAGTGAAGGCGCATATCCAGGGACTGCTTGAGCAAGAAGTTATCTAGCCCAGCTGTAGTCTTTACTCCGCCCCCATTGTAGTTGTGCAGAATAAAGATGGCGACATCCGCATGTGCGTGGATTACCGCCAACTCAACACAAAAACATGCAAAGACGCGTATCCATTGCCTCAAACAGAGGAGTCCCTTGATGCACTGGCCAGGGCAAAGTGGTTCAGCACGCTCAATTTAGCTAGTGGATATAACCAGGCCCCGATGGCTGAAAAGGATAAAGAGAAGACGGCATTCTGTACTCCCTTTTGGCTATTTGAGTTTAACCGGAAGCCCTTTGGGTTGTGCAGCGCATCTTAGTATGTTTCAACGAATCATGGAAAGGATCTTTGGATATAAAAGCTTCCATTCCTTGCTCTTATATTTGGAGGACATCATTGTGTTTTCCACATCCATCCATCAGCACCTAGAACGTCTGGAAATGGTATTAAGCAGACTTCAACAGCACCGGCTCAAACTCAAGCTTAAAAAATGTCATTTTTTCCAGCCAGAGGTCAAGTACCTCAGCCACGTTATTTCAGCCAACGGAATCACTACAGACCCAGAGAAGATCTTGGCTGTATCTGAATGGAGGAGACCAGCGGGTATCACAGAGCTTCGTTCCTTTTTGGAGTTTGCCTCGTACTACCGCTGCTTCGTCGAGGGGTTTTGTTGGGCTGGCAGCCCCGTTGCACAGTTTAGTGGGGAAGTTACAAGGGAGCCGGAAGAAACCTGGCCCAAGGGTACCAGGCCCCTTCGAACAACATTGGGACGAGGTTTGTGAGCAGGCATTCCAAAGGATCAAGGGAAGGCTGGTGAGTGCTCCGGTGCTGGGCTTTGCTGATTTCACTCAACCATTCCGACTTGAGATTGACGCCAGCCACGCAGGTCTAGGAGCGGTCCTCTCGCAAGACCTGGATGGACAATGTCATCCCATTGCTTTTGCCAGCCGGGGCCTGCGGCCAACAGAGAAAAACATTAAAATTACAGTAAAATTACAGCAGTATGAAGCTCGAATTCCTGGCACTAAAGTGGGCTGTAACAGAAAAGTTTAGAGAATATCAGATTGGTGCCAAATTCACAGTGAGCAACGAAAAAGAATCGATAATGACCACTGAATAAAATCTATTTTTGTACTTTTGTAATTCAGCCTCTGTCCCGTTCATTCAGTTGAACACTTCTCGTGCGGGGAATTTATGTATTAACATTTAGGATCTCTCACCTGCCCAAATGAGTGGAGTAGTCTCTACCTTAATTATTAGTCAATTGTAGACCCCCCCCCCCCCCCCCGAGCAGATTTCTCTGAAATTTTTCTAACGTCACAAGCCATACACATTCAGAAGAACAGACATACATTGATAATAAGACAAACAATACATATGGTTGTAGCACATTTAATTGAAAATAGATCATTATAAAACATACACCGGTATTACGATTGACTCAGCGAACTTCACATCAAAACCTCCAATAGTTGCAATGCTGTTGGACCCCTGTCATAAGAATCTTGGCTTTCTGACACAAACAAAGAGACTGAGGGCAAAAATGGCACTCCACAAACTAGCAACTGTGGTGGAAATGTTTTCCATGCTGGGAGCAAGCACACCCTGCAGGCCCAGGCAAATAATGTGCCGGTGCCATGATGCCTCTGCTTAGTGACAGCTACAGATCTACTTTCACCAGTAATGACAAAACTGAAGTGGACCGTAAATAATCAACTATTTGGTATTTGGTATTGGCATGAAGAATAACTGCCTTTAACTTAAACATGCTCTACAGCACAGGTGCCAAAATCCAGTCCTGGAGGGCCACAGTGTCTGCTGGTTTTTGGGGTGTTTTCAGCACCAGTGGTTCATTTATGTCATTGACTGGCTTTTTCTCAAGGCCTTAATTAGCAGCTGATTGAAAGGAAACCACAAAAACCCACAGACACTACCGCCCCCTAGCGATTCAGTTTGATACCCCTGTTCTACAGACGTACCCTCTGTAACCATAAAACAGCTTGATTAAGGTCACATGCTACCCAGAGGCTTACAAGTTCTCCAGAGTTGCAACAAGGTATTTGATTATCTACAGTTTGCACATGATTACATTCTGCTAAAGTGGAATGCTTACTGAAGCAGTTGTGTCAATATTTAAACTACCAAGTCTGACCCTCTGCAAAATGTATTTGACATTTATTTAAATTCAATACAAACTGTGAGCAGTTGTAATATGTAGACCATGTAACCACATCTCCTGAGGCATAGACCACATTGTTGTGCACCAGCAGCTTGTACTGGTATGTTGTAAACCTGCAAACCACACAGAAGGAAATGGAATGAATGCCTTTTCATCTGTACGGCTACAGAAATGACACTCGATGTTTTTTATAATTCTTACTTTCCTTGCAATAGTTTCTCAACATTTACAGTACAGCTCAATAGAACATCTTAAGAACTGGTCAGCCATGACCTTGTAATAGGCTCCATGTCAAAGTACTTGGCAGGGGCAACCTAGCAATATATTGTTCATTACCTCAGAGGAACTCACCATGAATGGCCAATAGCCACTGTATATGTATGTATGAGGACCATGACATGGTCACATTGGTCATAACAACAAAAGAAGTGCACATTCATATGCAATAGGAATACAGAGATGTTGTGAACACAGAACATGGCTGATTGAATCATTTTTGCAAGCACAGAAAATATGATGAGTGCCAGGGAAAGATTAGCAGGAAACAATTAAATTTTTAAATATTTGCTTAATGTATCTTTGAACAGTATTAAAAGATGGCATCGGTGCACACAACAGTTTGGTACACATAAGCAAAGTTTGTTTTAAAGCTAATTTCAGTAATCTCACATTCTAAGGCCTTTATCTTGGTGAAACAATTTGGGTTCAGCATAAACATTGTACCAGAGATTCAAATCTTCAGGGGCTGCTGGCTTTTCTGTTTCAGCAGCCAATATCTGAGGGCAGTAAAAGTGCAGGGATAATCAGGGCTGCTTTGTTCACATGATTCTCTTGCCATGTTCTCTGCTGTTTTGGATGGTTTCACCCAAAATAATTTTTAATGGTAGTTTTGGCTTTAATTAGAAGAGCTTGGCTCAATGTGCAATTCATAAGCCCAGTTAAATTCAACAGCAGCAGAAATCATTAATTAATTTGAATCATATTCTGAAAATGGACCTTTATTTATGGCCTAATTGGCAGAAAAGCAGAGAGAAAGTATACTGTGTACAATAAGCTAATGATGCTGTAAGTTTTCCTATTATACGACTGAAAGTAAATTAAAATTAAAAATCAATTTTCAAGCAGATATTCTACATCTATATCTATCTATATACATGAGTGGAGGTCTGGGAAAACACTTCACATGGTGAAATTTTCACTTTTTCAGTTAGTCTCAAAAGATGCGATTCATCCCTATTCAAATGTTTTTGAGTGACTGAATTATTTCAATCAGATCCAAAGTTATGATGTTTTAAAACCTTCTTGCATGAAGTAGAAAAGCATGGCGAAAAGCAGTAATTGCAGGTGCATTTTTGGACCTCACTTCCCAGAGATCCAACCGGATCCAATCAGTGTCGCCTGTGTGACGTCAGTCAGTTGGCACCTGGGCCACGCCAGCTATAACACTTACTATTTACTGAATAAAAAATGGTTGTTATAAAAGTAACGTTATGTACATACTCATTCATTGTCTAACATTAGGCTAACTCAAGCTGTCTTTACACTGCCGAGCTGGGTTAAAATGCTGTAGCAGACTTGGGGTAGAATTAGTGATGATCAATTTCCACAGACGTTCTTTATCCACCTTTTGCCCGGTATGAACATCTTTAGACTACAGAGAAGAATCCGCGGGATTCGCTGTGGCTCGTGCAATTATGTATCTCGTGCACAATAAACACTGTCGTTCTCGTGAATGATTGTTGTGTGATATTTTTGAAACTCTGCCTTGCAAAATGTTACCCCTGGTGTTTCTGGTTTTGCTATACTTTGTCTAAACTAATGTTGCCTTTCTTGACATGGTCTGGTAGCTAGCTGTGCAAATAGCTAGGCTATGTAATTTAGTAACGTTATATTGTCATAAAATGTAATACGAAATCTACATCAACAAATAATATGACCTCTCATGTTACACAAAAACCTTTTAGGGTTCCATGACCCCCCTTCCTCTGTTATTGTAATGCTAGCAGACACCGGAAAAAACAATATGCCGCTCATACACAAGTGAGTTGAAGAGCGAGCCTGTTGCGTTAGCTCTGTCTACCCTCTCTGGCGAACCAACCACTGATGGGTGATGGAAAACGAGAATGTTGCCACAGACACCCAGTTCTTTCATAAATTATAATAATAATAAGGTAAATTAATATAATAATAGGCTCAATCACCATTGTGTTACCTAATTTGGCGATAAATAGTGACTTAACAGGCATTTATTTTAATGAAAATCTTTGAGATTATTACTTTAAATGATTGTCACGGTATTAGTTACGTGAGACAAAAATATTCTTTGAAGTGATATGTTATATAATAATAATAATAATAATAATAATAATAATAATAATAATCAATACATAATTTATGATTAGATATGCTTATCTGAATGTTGGTACTCCTAAAATCAAGTAGCAGAGAAAATCCCCCTGTCCAAAGCTAACAGCATTTTTCCTAGCAAACAAAGTTTACAAACACCTAAATATAAACATTTTCCATCTAGTTTTCTAGTTTAAATCACAGAAATATCTAGTTTTGCCCAGAGATCTCATTTTAAGATGTGTTTGCCATTTTTCCAACAATGAATGGCAGTGACATTCGATGGGTCCTCACAGACCACCACACATATTTTGTATTGCATTATATTCAAATAAAAGACAAGGAGCAACTCATCCACCTAATTAAAATGGTGCAGATATAAATATTGCATAGACCATCAGTGGCCATTATATTATGTACACCTAAATGCTATCACTAATTGCCTGCTCCTCCAAACAGCGAATGGTTGCTTCAACTTAATATATAAAGCATTCAGGCATGTGTGGCTACCAGGAGGCATTAGCTAGCCCCACAATTAATCTACTTGACTACGGCACTTCCACTTTAATGGGCAGGAGGACCTTGTTGAACACTTTGATGAGAAGGCCCTGCAAAAGCAATTTTCAAGTGAATGAAATATGTATAGAAAAGTAGGAGCAAAAAAAAAGAGCAAAAATCATTAACTGCCTCGAAGGCCAATGGGCAAAATACAATGGGGCAGAGAAAGTAAGTGCACTGACTAAACAGACATCCACTACCGCCAGAGGTAACTTTCTCTAGCAATAGCAATAGGAATATTATGGTACAACGATAGGCACTAACGTGAATCTCAGTGACTCAAGTTGGTGACTATAGCACAGTCTGCACTTTGAAAAAGATCGGTCAAGCTGTCCGCATCAAAACATTTTGTGCACGGTCTTCATTGCTCTTTACGATAACCCGATTGTGATGCAAATCTACCGATAAAGTTACTACTTGAGGTTTCAATACTCCAATAAAGAAATAAATAAAGCACTAAATAAATTAATAAATACTCCAGAATGGAGTATTCTATACTCCAATATGGCGATTACGTTATATTAATGTGTTTTTTTTTTAAACCATAAAATAATCAAATCAAATAGTTTTGTGAAAACCCAACTAGATTTTTGAAGTCCTGCTTCCAAGGTATTCATGCAAAGGTGCCTGTGTATTTTTAGAATTTGAAATTATGGGATGGTAAAATCCTCCAAAGTGGTCATTAAATTCTATACATACCATTTTTAAAAATTCAATAAACTTATTAAATCAAATTGTTTTCAGCATAATCCAATATATTCTTGAACAACACCTTCTCAGGTATTCAATAGAAACCATGTATTTTTATTGTAAGAATTTGGAATTATGGGATGAAAAAATCCTCCTAAATGTCTGCAATTCTATAGATGGTGCTTATTAAAAATTCAATAAAATAATTAAAGCAAACTGTTTTCTGCAAACTCTAATGCATTCTTGAAGATCACCTTCCCAGGTATTCATGAACTGGATTTTGTGCATTTCTACTGTAGCAATTTGTAATTATGGGATGGCAAAATCCTCTTTATGGGGCTCCTTAAAACATCAATAAAATTAACAAAAATAGATTGTATAATCCTGTAAATTTCATTTTTAGATAATCCCATTTTTTATTACACATGAAAAAAGGAATAATTTCATAAAGCAAATTATCAAAGGATTTATGATATGACCATAATCATCATGACCATTATCATCAGTGACATAGTTGATAATTTGCTCTGTGAAATTATTCCTTTTTTCATGTATAATAAAAAACTGGATTACCTGAAAATGAAATTTACAGGATTATACAGTCTCATATAATCTTCTAGTAATCCATACACTCAAATATTATGAATAAATGATCTTTATATATCTCTGTTTCTGCCTAGAGGTTCTTCAAACATCAAGGGTGTTTTGAAGGAAATAACACCAAATGCCATCCCATAATTCCAAACTTCTACAGAAAAAAAGCACAAAATCCATTGCATGAATACCTGACAATGTGGACTTCAAAAACCTAGAGGAGTTTGTAGAAAATAGTTTGTAAAAATGCTCAGAATCCATTGCATGGATTTCAGGGTAGCAGTACTTAAGGAATGTATTAGAGTTAGAAAAACAGTTTGATTTAATTTTTAATTTAATAGAATATTTCATAAGCACCATCTATGAAATTGAATACTGTTTTTGGAGGAATTTGCTATCCCATTAATCCCAAAATCGCTACAGTAAAAATCCATGAAAACTATTGCATGAATACCTGGGAAGGGGGTCTTCATGAATGCATTGAAGTTTGATGAAAAATTATTTTATTGATTTTCTCAAAGATTAAAGCAAAAAAAAAAAAAAAAAAACATTTTTCAGGCCAAGTCATATTCCCCATACAATTTGTATAACAAGTTACTGAGGAGGCCGCCACATTAGGGCGTGTACACACACTGTCCTTTTTATTTTTTATTTTTTAGAAAAGGTGGGTGCCGTGCCGCCTTTTTAGAGCGGCCACTTTTTTTCCGCCGTGCGGTCGCTTCCCATAGGTTTTCATGTGAAAAAGGCGGAGGCAGCTGAGAAAAAGGCGTACAGTGTGTACACGCCCTTAGCCCTCGAAGCCTGCTAAACAAGTAAACTTATGAAATTTCAGCACCACCCCACGCATAACTATTGCTGCTGTTCTCTAATGCAGCCATCAAGTTGTAAAAAGGCTTTAACCTACACTTTATTTAAATACTCGAGACCAATAGCATTTTAAGGGAAGAAGATGCTTTTGAACAGCTTTTCTATAGCCAGTTTGCTTTTATGTAATTTCAATGCTGTTTTCAATCTATGAAATAAAACTGATACTTTTTGCAAGGCTTGACTCAGTTTTTAGTCATACAAATAATCAACCATCTACATAACTTGTCAGTGCATATGTTTTTATTTATCTTATTATAACACCAAACAAAACAATGGGCTATATTTAACGATCTAAGCGCACGGTCACATGGCACAAGTGCATTTAGGGCATGTCCAAATCCATTTTTGCCAGTTTAACAGCGAATAATCTGAGCGCAAATATGGCACATGGTTCAAAGGGGTTGTACTTAGTCTCTTAATTAATCATAGGTGTGTTTTGGGCATAACATGAAATAAACCAACCAGATTGTCATCTCCCATCCCCTTTAAAAGCCAGGTGTGCTTGTTTTTTTTAAATATCACGCGCTGTGCACCCGCCTATGTAGGCGCATATTACTATCTTAATAATGCGCCCTTAAAATAACAGTAAAATACTGTGCCATTGACTTAAGACCAGGTTTTTGTTGGTCAATCGCGCAATCACTTTTCACTGCCTCAAGATAGCAATGCGCCAACAATGCGCCTGACCACACCTCATTTTAAGACCAACACGCCCATGGGCACTCAGATGGACGCAAGTACATTTGCTATTTAAACAATGTTGGCGCTGGATGGGAAAATGACAACTGTGTCGGTCTGAAACTAGCAAAGATGCGCGTTGCGCTTGGCGCCGCTTTGCGTCGGGTGTAAGATAAAGCCCAATGTTTTTGTTTTAAATGAGACTCTTAGACTTAACAGAAAAAGACAAAAAACAAAACTGACAGCACCAGCATTAAAGAACACTAAGTGCAATTCTTGTGCAAAAGTCTTTAGAGTGCTTTTCAATTTTTCTGCTTTTTGGCAATGAAACCATATGCCTGAAGCTTAGCTACACCTGATACCCATTTCAGGGTTTTTTCTGTGGGACTAGCTACAGGTGCAGTGGCTCTGACTCCAGGAGTGGAGGAGGAGGAGGAGACTGTAGCAGCAGCAGTGGATCTGGCTCCAGGAGTGGAGGGTGAGGAGGAGGCTGTAGCAGCAGCAGTGGATCTGGCTCCAGAAGTGGAAGATGAGGAGGAGGCTGTAGCAGCAGCAGTGTATCTGGCTCCAGGAGTGGAGGATGAGGAGGGGCTGTAGCAGCAGCAGTGAATCTGGCTCCAGGAGTGGAGGGTGAGGAGGAGGCTGTAGCAGCAGCAGTGGATCTGGCTCCAGGAGTGGAGGATGAGGAGAAGGCTGTAGCAGCAGCAGTGGATCTGGCTCCTGGAGTGGAAGATTAGGTGGAGGCTGTAGCAGCAGCAGTGGATCTGGCTCCAGGAGTGGAGGATGAGGAGGAGGCTGTAGCTGCAGCAGTGGATCTGGCTCCAGGAGTGGAAGATTAGGAGGAGACTGTAGCAGTAGCAGTGGATCTGGCTCCAGGAGTGGAGGATGAGGAGGAGTCTGCAGCAGCAGCAGTGGCTCTGACTCCAGGAGTGGAGGATGAGGAGGAGGAGGCTGTAGCAAGAGCAGAAGAGGTGGAACCTTTCTTTTTCTTACCCTAACTGCTGAGAGGACCTTCACAGTTTCCCTCAGTTTCCTTTCCTTTTGCTTGTCAATGTTCTCGTTCTTCTTCTTCAGATGATTTTGGTATCTCTCATAAGAAGACAGGCACAAGCTCCTCAATGCAGGGTTAATTTCCATTTTGGAGACTGTTTTCCCCATTGCCTTCATGTGGGACTTGATAATGGCTAAGCTTTCATATGTCTCAATGTTCAGCCTGTCCCTATCTTTCTCAATTATGTCGTATATGATTGTTGGGGTTTAACCCTATATAGCTAGCTGGATAATGTGTATTGGCCGCTACAGGGCTCCTATTAGAGAGCACTAAGTCAGCAGGTGGAGTTCAACTTCTTTAATCCGTTGTAAAACGGTAAAATAATTACAGGCAGCTATAAACTGTACATATCGATAATAGTTTCTGAAATAAAGCACAAATAAATGGTACATGGATATCACAGCTCTTAAATATCTTATCTCTCATCAAAGAATAAGCTGTTAATCACTAATTATCAATTACTGAAATAAAATGTACAATTCTCATGCTGTGTAAATGAAATAAGCATCCTTTTCAATTCAATGATAAAACAGAAGCAGTTATCCTTCCTTTAAATATAATGTTTAGCTCCAAAAATCATACCACACATTTGCTACAAACATGCATGGACATGTACAATAGGAAGTTAACTAACTAGCCAAATACTGATAACAGCTTAACTCTAAGTTGAGTAATAACGTCCATCTTAACCAAAATAACCACAGGTAAGTATACTTAACATTCAGTACTCATTATTATGAACTGAAAACAACTCAAGTAGAGCTTAATCTTCTGCAATAATAGCTATATATAGAGTCCAAAACTTACATCGTCTCTGACTTCTGTACAGGCAACCGCCGTAATAAAAGGAAGGCACGAAATTCTTTGTGAATGTCTCGGAGGTTGATATTGCGTAGCCGATAACTATATATGATATAAGCCGCACAGTCTCTGTAACGTAAAGAATTCACAACAATGATGTTAAATGAGCCTTCGACAAGAGGGCCAGTGAACAATGACAGAAGAGCCTTTACCAACTTCCCTAAGATGGGGAAACTCATCCCTCCCTCTGGCATCTTCATAACAAAGATCCTACTCCACCAGTCAACATTGATTCGTGCAGAATTCTCCTCAAAGTATTTGGCCTGTGCTCCTAGATCTGAGTCAATCTGGTAGGCTCGCACCTCTTCATCCAGTTGACCCAGCTCCTCAGATTTCACTGCATTTGGCAAGGCCTTGGCTAAGGTGTTGAATGCACCTTGGACCGATTCGCAGAGAATCAATGATGGTGTCAGCACAGACAAAGAGGTGATGATGTTAATTTTGAGGGGAAGGTTTTTCAGGGGGAATGTTGCTGCCTTGATGTAGCCTTCTCTGAGGGAACTGTAGACCTTCTGTACCCAGGGCGTCGTCTCCACTCTAGCCTTGTTCAAGGCAGAGAAGCTGAATCTCCCCACAGACAACCTATAGTCAGGGTACGGCAGGTCTCTCTTCTGAACATCAAGCTTCAATAAGCCCTTCACACTCAAGGGGATGGTTTCAGGCTTCATGAACTTGGATAGGAGTTCCCTGACCAGTATCTCCATCTCGGCATGCAGTGCGTGAAGCATGGGCTTTTCATGTTGCAACTTCTTCAGGAACACCTAGAAAGTTGGAAGTACACCTGAAAATCACAATAAAACCTGGTTAGAAAAGTGGCTATGTTTGTGATTCTTTCCTGATCACAAACATAGTACCGTATTTTCCGCACTATAGGGCGCACTGGATTATAAGGCGCACTGTCAATGAATGGTCTATTTTCGAACTTTTTTCATATATAAAGCGCACCGGACTATAAGGCGCATTAAGCGAAACAAAACAGTCAGATAAGTCAGTCAGTCAAACTTTATTAAACACGTTCACAATAACTCTCAACATTGTTCAAACGTTAATAAGCGTATTCACAATAACTCCCAACCTTGTTCAGTTGTAACATGTAAAAAAAACACAGTCTGATACCGCTAAATCAAACGTTAGCGTATTCACAATAACTCCCAACCTTGTTCAGTTGTAACACGTAAAAAAACACAGTCTGATACCGCTAAATCAAACGTTAGCGTATTCACAATAACTCTCAAAATTGTTCAGTTATAACACGTAAAATACAACACAATACACTCACTTTTTCAGTTCATTCCTCGTCCACAAATCCCTCAAATTCTTCATCTTCAGTGTCCGAGTTTAACAGTTGGGCGATTACGGCATCCAGCATGCCCGGATCCCTCTCGTCATTATCCGAGTCAGTGTCGTTGCTGTTACCTGGCAGTTCAGTGATGATTCCGGCCTTCGTGAAAGCTCGGACCACAGTTGAGACTGATACCTTAGCCCAGGCATCCACGATCCATTGGCAGATAGTGGCGTAAGTCGCCCGGCGCTGTCTCCCTGTCTTGGTGAATGTGTGTTCATTACATTACATTACATTACAGGCATTTAGCAGACGCTCTTATCCAGAGCGACTTACACAACTTTTACATAGCATTTTACATTGTATCCATTTATACAGCTGGATATATACTGAAGCAATGCAGGTTAAGTACCTTGCTCAAGGGTACAACGGCAGTGTCCTTACCCGGGAATCGAACCTGCGACCTTTCGGTTACAAGCCCAGTTCCTTACCCACTGTGCTACACTCCATCCTACACTGACAGAAGGCGACTGTTCGCCTTCTGTCATCCACTGCTCCCACGCAGCTCACGGTTTAGCTTTGAACGCCCTGTTGACACCAATATCTAGCGGCTGGAGTTCTTTAGTTAACCCACCCGGAATGACGGCAAGCTCCGAATTAGTTTGCTTCACTTGGTTTTTGACAGCATCGGTGAGATGGGCGCGCATGGAGTCGCAGATCAATAGGGACGGATATTTGTGGAAAAACCCATCCGGTCTGTTGACGTAAATTTCTCTCAGCCACTCTCTCATGTTTTCCTCGTCCATCCAGCCCTTCGGGTTAGCTCTGATGATGACGCCGGCTGGAAACTTTTCTTTTGGCAAAGTCCTTCCTCTTGAAAATGACCATGGGTGGAAGTTTCTGGCCATTAGCCTGGCAACCGAGAACTACAGTGAAGGATGACTTCTCGTTCCCTGTGGTGCGTATAGACACCGTTCTGGTCCCTGTTTTCTCCACAGTGCGGTTCACGGGGATATCAAAGGTGAGGGAAACCTCGTCCATGTTGGTGATGTGCTCTGGCCGGATCTTCTTTTCAGTGATCTTGTTTTTGCAGTATGCGCGGAAAGTGGCCAACTTTTCTTCGTAATCTTTTGGCATTTGCTGCGAGACGGTAGTTCGTGTGCGGATGGAGAGATTACGTCTTTTCATAAAACGAAAGCACTAAGAAGGACCGCCTTGAAAGTCATTGATATTCATGTCCCGTGCTAACGATGTTGCCTTCAGTCGAATAGAGACTGTAGAGACGCTTCTACCTGCTGCTCTCTGTTCAATAACCCACTGTTCAATTTTGTCCTCTAACTGTGGCCATCTCGCTTTGTTCCCTCGGAAACTCTGTGTGGTCTTCTTTACTTGACGCAGGTCATCTTCTTGCTTCCTCCACTTCCGTACCATTGATTCATTAATGTTGAATTCTCTCGCAGCTGCTCTATTCCCATGTTCTACTGCGTGTCTGATAGCCTTGAGTTTGAAGTCCGTGTAGTAAGCGTGTCTCTTGACAGGTGCCATTTTGGGGTCTTTATACACACACACTGTAATATTATACTATAATACTGTAATAGTATGGTGAAGCACAGTATGTATTACTCCGCGACGCTCCTGACTACGGTAGCCGTAATGCTGCAAGCGGTGCGGCTTTGTAGTTTACCAAAGTCGTACTAAAACATTTTGACAGAACGCTGTGAGCGCCGTGTACCACACAAAATCGCTTCGAGATCAGTAAGCACAACCGGAATTAATCCATATATAAAGCGCTCCGAATTATAAGGCGCACTGTCGTTTTTTGAGAAAATTAAAGGCTTTTAAGTGCGCCCTATAGTCCGGAAAATACGGTAATATAACATACTCTTCTTAGAATATTGAAAACCTTATCAATTCAGTTAACCAAAGAACGAGGCAATTATTATTGTTTGCTGTTATTGCTCCTAAAGCTGAAAAGCTCATTAACATGATAATTAACAGTGATCTAAAAACTGTATTTATGGTTTACTCAGATTCCATTTATAGGAAAAATATGGAACAATAAAGAAAATATTAAAGGGGGTAAATACATAAGACGTCTCTGTACATTTCTTTCCACTTAAAAAAGTGACTGAACATACCTCTGTATAAATCAATCAAGGCTGTGAGCTTGTCGAACTCTGAGAAAAGCATACAGATGCGTGTCTTCCAGTTTTTGTTGACATCAGTTCCGATCCATGCAGATTTTGCCATTTGCTGTTGCAGAAGAATGATCCTGGCCTTCTCATCAGATGTAACTACATGTTCATCAAGAACCTGGTTCAGGAGCCATCTGCATCACAAAAAGCATATACACATAAGATTAAGGGGAGACAACAGAAATATTTATTCTGACTTATTTCATAAGATTTTGCAAATTGGGCCTACTAGTACGGAGAAAATAGATGATATAAAAAGAAAATGGTAATACTATTGTACCTGTGTTTGTGTTGATCATGAGGAGACAGGACGCTGTTGAAGTGCACATTCAATGGATCCATAAGCTCCCGTATTCTGTTGCACACATCCAGCATTTGCAGAAACCTGCTGCTGATGGGACCTGAAAGTGAATATTGCCGATGCCTCAAACCTCACACACACATTGACAGATATTCTCCAGTCATACAGCCTGAACTGGAGAATATCTGTCAATGTGTGTGTAAGGTTTGAGGCATCTGCAATATTCACTCTCCTTGAGGCCAGATGCTGAGTTAACACTTTCCCCATATCCTCATAAAAGTACTGAACAAGAACATTCAGGATCCTGTCCATGTTCCCATCTGTTGCCTCATCTGCATTTAAAGAAAACATCAAACACGTTTTCAGTTTAGTTTACAATTCGGTTTTCCGATGAGCAGCAATGCCGTGTGTGCACAAGTAGGAGGCGTTTACTTCAGATATGGATAATCTTGAAAGTGTGCTCTGGTCTTTGGCAACCGATTGGATTAGGTTAACTAGTGGTTGCGAGAGAGTAAGCGACAGGTTATGCTCCGCTATGAACAAATATATGCGCACTTTCTGATTGCACACACGGTCGGCCATAGATTTGTGTACCTCCGTTGTGGTGGTTGTCGCACCAGGCAGGGAGGACGTGTGCTGGAGAGCACGAATGCCAGCCTTGTGACTAGCTTCTGACTGATGGTGAGCTAGCACTTTTTTTGCCATTACTGTCATACTGAATTCTCCTGTGGCATACCATGCAAAAACACACACCTGGCTGTTTGATTTTTTTTCGCCACAAACTAAAAAGCTTGCCGTTCTCCCCTGTTTCGCAGAGCCAAGCCCATTTCCATTTATTTTTGACAGTTTTATCGATCTCCGGTACATCGGAGCCTTCCTTCAGTAAAAGCGCGTCCATGCTAGCTAAACTGAAAGCAAAAAAACGGTCACTCTAAAAAGGCAGCGCTGCACCAACTGCTTTTTTTTTAACCAAATGACCAATCACAACAAAGAGATGGATTACGTGCTAGGAAGCCGGTTCTGGGTTTTGTCCTCTAAAGTTAAAATCATATTTTTAAAGAGGATTTATGATTTAATCATTTCTTAATTTTCACCATGGCTATTTTTTTTTGTCAACAAAAAGGTTGACAAAATAATAACAATGATGATAATATCAGTCGCTGCACTGAACCGATGTCTGACCATTGTCGTCCGGTCTAGCCACTGCTTGGCCTACATGAATATTTGCATTTGGGTCATTAACTATCTGTTTACCTTTCAAATAGCCTACGTTCTACATCTCACGGTTTCAAACAGCCATCGGGCTCACGGTGTCCCAGACACCAATAGCTTATTTAACACTAGAACCGCGGCAAAGTTTATCGGCGGATTACCGCGGGAGTACATCAAAGTGACGCTTTAATTTTTAAATGAAAAAAAAAAGTCATGTATGCGTATTTAATTTTGAAAATCGGTACGGGGTTAATTTAAGGCAGGTCTTTAGAATCATAGGGATACTTGAACTTTGTGTTTTAGTTAGTATAATAATGTTTTCAGCTTATTTTGCATGACAGTGCCACGAATAGAGCCTTGCTTCAGAAAAGATTAATCACTGTCAGTAAATCCAAGGTGTAACTACATCGAAAAGACACGATACTAAGCTTTATCTACATACACAAATCCTTGCTGACCTGACAATGATTAACCTTTCTGAAGCATTAAAATATTGTTGTCCGGGACACCGTGAGTCCGGCGGCTGTATGGCCTATGGGACATGGTGAGTTTGCGCTATTATCAGAGAAGGCCCAGTCCTCCAGCAGCGTCTGTAGGCTAGCCTATAGGGCTCCAATACCCGATCTGTCTCCATTACAACATAAGGAACTGATAGTGGATAATCGTATGGCAAAATTCATAAGTAGGCTAATGTAAATAAAATAATATTATTAAAAGAACGTTATAGCCTACAGCCATAGCCTGAAATGGACATGGGGAGCCAAGCCTACGTTATCAGCATTCTAGTCAAAAGACGGGTTCGGCATTCGAGAATATTATGGCCTAACAAGAAATATAGGCTATATATATATATATATATATATATATATATATATATATATATATATATTGTGGCACCGCACGGGGCGTGGCGGTGCAGGCGGGGCGGCACAGAAATGCACAGACCGGAGGTTTGGGGAAAAATAGCCCAACAGGGCCTTTTATTAACCAAAAGTATATACACAACCCAAAACCAAACTCAACAACAAAAATCTCCTGTCGGAATTAACTTAAAGTAAAGCGAACAAAATTAGAAATAACGGCGTCCGGGAGACCGCTGAGGGGATCCCTCTTCAACGCAGGAAGAGGGATGTTGTCCTGCGTCTCCACCGGATTCTGAAAAAATAGGGACAAAGTTATTAACAGTTTTTACAGCTCTCCTGCCGCCCAAAACCCCTCTCCTCAAGGGAGACAAACGGCCTCCTTTTAAGCTCCCAGCCATCTCCCTGGAGTGGCGGCAGCTGTGTTGCCTCATTGATTGCAGGTGTGCTGCCTGCCAAGGAGGGAGTTGAGGAATGTCCAATTTGCCGCTCTCCAGGGTCCTGTGGCTGGGCTTCCTAGTGGGGCGCTGTCCTGGGTCCTGAAGAGGCGGCCTGGTGGCAGGTTTTGGCTGATGCCTATAAGGCTGGGAGGGGCACTGTGGAGCCATGCCCCGATCCACGCCACAATATATATATATAATTACCGACATCCAAGTAGATTGTATAGATTGTATGCCTATACAAATCAGCTACCTATCACCTGGTAGCGCGATTCCTAAGTCCCATAACACCCCCCTCCCCTCGCTTTTTTTCCCCCTTCAGATCGACACTGATCTCATACATGGCCTCTCTAGAATCCAATTGATGGAAATCCGTCATAGCGACTGAGAACTTTAATCCCTGTTTTCTAAGAAGCAACATCTATGGAACTGAATAGGCATTTTGAAGGAGTTTGGCATACCATAATTCCAAATTCCTACTGTAAAAATGCATGGAATCCATGGCGTGAATACCTGGAAAGGTGATCTTCAAGAATATATATGAGCTTGCAGAAAATTGTTGATTTAATTATTTTATTGAATTTTTAATAAGCACCATCTGAATCTCATGAATATCTGGAAAGCAGGACTTCAAAAATCTAGTTCAGTTTTCACAAAAATATTTGATTTGATTATTTTATAGAATTTTAAAAATGGCATGAATTTAAAGTAATTGCCATTTTGGAGTATTGAATACTCTAATTTTGAGTATTTAATACTCCATTTTGTAGTATTTATTAATTAATTAATTTATTTATTTATTTATTGGAGTCTTGAAAACTCAAGAAGTAACTTTATCAGCGGTAGATTTGCGTCACAATCGGGCTACCGTAAACAGCGCATCACCATTCGCTACGATTGTCTCTTCTAGGTAAATCGCAGAGATTGGAATTGTTCTTGAACACTTGCATTTATATGGAAACCAGTGAAAACTATGAGCAAAACCTAGAAGTCCCAGTACAGTACCAGTTCGTTCTGGAAGCTACAAAAGCCAAGCTACAATAACGTTAAAAAAGCTATCATTTACAGAAATTCCGTTTCTTCAAGAAAGTTGTTTAACGACAACAACAACAACAACAACAACAACAACAACAACAATAATAATAATAATAATAATAATAATAATAATAACAATAATTATAAATTCATCAATTGATCAATCATCATCATCATTGTCATCATCAACATCATTTTCCATGATGATGATCATGACGATGATTGTGACGATAATGATGATGATGACAATGGTCATATCACAGATCCTGTGATAACCTGCCAGGTGAAATTATTACTTTTTAAATGTTTAATAAAAATTGACTTCTTGTCATTTTACAGACTTATACAGTATATACTGAACAAAAATATAAACGCAACACCTTTATTTTTGCAGCCATTTTTAAGGCATTTAAATAATACCTCAAAGATTTGTTCTATGTGCACAAAGATTATTTCTCTCAAATTGTTTATATCACTGTTAGCTAGCATTTCTCCTTTGCCAAAATAATCCATCTCCTACACAGGTGTAACATATCAAGATGCTGATTAAAAGCCATGATCACTACACAGGTGTTCCTTATGATGGGGTCAATAAAAGGCCACCCTAAAATGTTGAGATTTTTGTTGTCACAGATGCCTCAGGAGTTAAGAGATAATGCAACTGGCATGCTGGCTGCAGGAATGTCCTGTAGAGCTGTTGCCAGAGTAATGGGTGTTCATTTCTCTACCATAAGCCAGCGTCATTTCAGAGATTTTGGAAGTACGTCCAACAGGCCTCACAACTGCAGACCACGTGTAACCACGGCAGCCCTGGAACGCCACATCCGACTTCTTCACTTGTGGGATTGCAGGCCAGCCACACGGACAACTGATGAAACTGTTGGTTTACACAACTGTAGAATTTCTGCACAAACTGACAGAAATTGCTTCAGGGAAGCTCATCAGCGTGCTCACCGGGGTCTTGATTTGTCTTTGGCATCACAATCGACGTGAGTGGGCAAGAGCTCACCTTCGATGGCCACTGGCACGCTGGAGAATGGTCGTCTTCACATGCATGTATATTATAAGCATGTATAGAATTAAATGGCCATTTTGGAGGATTTTACCATCCCATAATTCCAAACTCAGTACAGTACTACAGTAAAAAAGCTAAAAATTTGTTTCAATACCTGGCAAGGTGGAGTTCCAGAATCTAGAGGAGTTTGTACATAACAGTTTGTTTATATTATTTTATGGAATTTTTAAGAAGCACCATGTATAGGATTGAATGGCCATTTTTTTGGATTTTGCCATCCCATAATTCCAAATTCCTACAGAAAAGAATGCACAAAATGTTCTGGATTTTTATCATCACATCGACATTGCCTAATAGCAAAGCTACCTATGGAGGGTTGGATAATTACGGTCTGTGGCCACAGCTTTCCTTTTAATTGTGAGTGCATTATTGTTGTTGACTTATGGAATGATAACTTACTGTTGCACAATTTGTATTTCACTTCATTGTCATTGATTTTATTGAATAAGTTCCACATGGTGCTTTTATCTAGCTGTGCCATGTCTTAGCTACATGTGCCATGTGGCAAGCAGTATTTCTCTCTAGTAATGTAATGTAGGGCATTTAATTGCCAATCAGATGGCAGTGTGAACCATATACTAAATACCACTTACACAGTAGGCTACCATCACATTTGGCAGACGCTTTTATCCAAAGTGACCACAGCTTACAGCACCTTATCTTGTTTCTGTACACCGTGTTAAAAATAAAAAAAATAAAAATTTTTTATGCGATTTGGGATGCTATTCGAATTTTTAGATGTGCATGACCAGAAAATATTCAAAAATTCTAACTCAGCCCAAGTCTCTTGCTCAGCCAGGGCAGCGCCGAAGCCAAGAGATGGACAAGTATAGCTGGTATTTTTTTGTATGCACTTCATACAATAAATAAACAGGGTTAAGCTTGAAAAATCCTGGAGTATTATTTTTTTATACTTCATTTACATTATATATATATTTTGTATTGAGAGATACATATATTTGTATTAGTTTTCCTTGGTCGTGTATTTATCTGTTCATTTACGTCAGGTTTTGTTTAATTATTGAGACACTTAGCCTATTGAAGCTCCTGATTGGGATCTTTTTATTACCTACAATGGTTTTCTTTTGCATAGGAGAAGTCATTAGCCTCTTTTGCATTCCTTTTAAAGTTTGACTTGCAGCTGCTGCACATGTGTGAATTTAAGTGGTAGTCCATGCCATTCTCAACTAGATTACATGTTGATACAAATAGCTTTATAGAACAAGAACATTTATCTTGTTTATCAGTGTGAGGGGGCGGCGTGGTTGTGGTGCCGGCTGCAGGCATAGAGATGGCGGAGTGGTTTAGCAGGCTGGCAGTCGCACCTGTAGGCAGTTACGTGATTACTTCTAACCTTTGTCTGCACTGTCTGCAGTGAGATCGGGGTTTGACGGAGGCACACGGAACCTGAACAGCAGCAGCCACAGCCACAGCTACAGCTACAGCAACAGTAATCGCAACAGTGACACTGTACCGCTGTAAATAATAAACCTGTGTGCAGATACGAATCCGTGCCTGTGTGGTTCTGTTGGACATATTACATTACATTACAGGCATTTAGCAGACGCTCTTATCCAGAGCGACTTACATAACTTTTTACATAGCATTTTACATTGTATCCATTTATACAGCTGGATATACACTGAAGCAATGCAGGTTAAGTACCTTGCTCAAGGGTACAACGGCAGTGTCCTTACCCGGGAATCGAACCTGCGACCTTTCGGTTACAAGCCCAGTTCCTTACCCACTGTGCTACACTCCGTCCTCCATATCACAGTGGTGGCCCGTATGGGGGGCTATTGGGAAGGAGTCAGAGGCGGTTTTGGATGGGAGGACATTTGGGAGCGAGGGCAATGGAATCTCTGCTAGGGCAGGCTTTAAGACAACTCGTGGACTTGCAGGAGAGGTAGACGGCTGCTTTGTTTGAACTGGCTCAGGGGCAGGCAGAAGACTGGGCCCTCCTGCGGAGTTTTCTGCACCCATTACATTACATTACAGGCATTTAGCAGACGCTCTTATCCAGAGCGACTTACACAACTTTTTACATAGCACTTTACATTGTATCCATTTATACAGCTGGATATATACTGAAGCAATGCAGGTTAAGTACCTTGCTCAAGGGTACAACGGCAGTGTCCTTACCCGGGAATCGAACCTGCGACCTTTCGGTTACAAGCGCAGTTCCTTACCTACTGTGCCACACTCCGTCCTGCCCAGACCCAGCAGGACAACAGCCCGCGGTTGCCTTTACAGGATGGTGCGCCAGACTACAATTGCCTCACATGGTGGAGGCAGAGGACGTGGACGTGTACCTGGCTATGTTCGAGAACACCGTGGTTGCCTGCGAGTGGGCAACAGAACAGTGGACTGTGCGCTTGCTTCCCCTTCTCCTTGGGGAAGCCCAGCAAGCGGTGCACAGCCTGCTGGCGTCCTCGAGGGCCAACTATGAGGACGTAAAGCGAGTGATCCTTGACCAGGTAGGGAGAACCACCGACGATCACCGGTGACGCTGCCATCAACCCATCTCACTGGAAGCCGCCATAGTCCTAGCAAAGAACCTTTTAAACACCTATCATCCTACCAGCTTTCCCACTGCTGCCCCTGCTCCGAGGGAATTCCGGTCTCCAAGGCCAGTTCCCATACCAAGGAGAAGAACATCTGGACTCTTGTTGCCAGCGGAAGCGGCGTCTGCCGCTACTCTTCCTTTCACTTTATCCCCCCATAATCCATTCTGTCCTATTCCCACAGGCTTCCCGGTCTCAGCAGCTGTGGTGCCAGACCCCCAGAGGCCTCCTCAGATGTCTGGGCAGGAGAGCTGGCAATGCGGGCGATCCGACCACATCCGTAGGGACTGCCCCCTGATGGAGGTCGGCTAAGTGGTTTGGTCGCAGGCTTGCCAGCACTCTCCCCTGGTCAGGAGGGAACGTCCCGGATACCAGTAAGGATCCAAGGGCGTACACATCAGGCTTTGTTGGATTCAGGGTGCAGACAAACCATGATACATCAAAGCCTGGTTTGACCTGAGGCATTGGTAGAAGCATTGTGGGTTTCTATAAGGTGTGTGCATGGGGATGCACATGATTACCCCATGGTATCAGTGAAAATTTGCTACAAGGGCAAAAAACATAGTGTAAAGGCTGCGGTTAGCTCCCGCCTGTTGCATTCCCTCTTATTAGAGACAGATTGGCCAGGGTTTTTTATGTAGTGCATGGTTATATGGGAATGCAATCACGACTGACAGGAAAATCTGCACTGTGTGATGTGTTCAGTGGTGATGCAAGGTCGTCCGACACTGCCGAGGGAGGGGCGGAGCCAGGAGGAACTCTTGCAAGTTCTCCCAAGGCTTCTGCCATACAACTCCGGGAAGACTTTTCTTTCGAGCAGGCTCAGGATGATACTCTACGCTGCACTTTTGATCAAGTGATTGTAATTGAAGGTCACCAGGTGCGCCCTGATGCCACACTAGCTCACCCTTATTTTTTTATAATTAAAGATTATAAAATAAAAAAAGACTATATTGAGTGAGTCGTGACACTCAAACAGGAGAAGAAATGACCCAGTTGTTGCTCCCGAAAAGCCGTCGGGAAATGCTTTTCCAGGCAGCTCATCATAATCTTATGTCTGGTCACCTCAATCTTATGTCTGGTCACCGTACTTCCATTGCCCTCGCTCCCAAATGCTACCTCGGCAGATAAAACACTGAGCAGGCATGCAGCTTGTACTGAATGTCAGCTAGTTAACCCTGCGGCCACACCAAAAGCACCTTTGCAACTGTTACCATTAATGGAGATCCCATTTGAACCTGTGGGAATGGATCTCATCAGGCCATTGGACTGAAGTGCACGGGGGTATCGCTTTGTGTAAGTGGTGGTGGACTATGCAATGCGATACCCTGAAGCAGTGCCGTTGTTTAACATATCGGCTAAGAGTGCTGCACAAGCATTGTTTCAGATAATCTTGGTTGGGATATAAAGTTGGGATCCTGAAAGAGATTCTAACTGATTAAGTTACTTCCTTTATGTCATGCACAATGCGCGAACTGTACAAATTATTAGGAATTAAATCAATTCGGACATCTGTGTACCATCCGCAAACAGACGGACTGGTGGAGCGATTTAATAAAATGTTAAAAACTATGGGCCTCATTCACCAATAAGTTTTTTCTTAAATTTGTTCTTGAGAAAGGTTCTAAGGAAAGTACACGTCAGATTCATGACATGTTCTTAAACTGCAGAATTATTCGTACATGTTCTTATAATGATGAATTCCCATTGTCCTCGTAAATTGAAAGCGCGTGCCAGTTGTTCCTAATTAACATAGGTAAACTCCCTGCCAATCCCCATAAAGCGCATGAGACTGCAGGGCCGTGTGCACACATGGATCGTGCATTTGGACGGTCCTCGTCAACTCGTAAAGTCGGAAATTTATCATGTGACCAAGTTGTATTTACGAGGTGTTTGCGTTCGGGCGGTCATGGCAACTGGTAAATTTATCACATGAACAATAAGTATGTCCGCTGGGGATGTAAAGGAGGTGGACCAATGAGATCACCCAGTGTTGGTCACATGATAAATTTCCGAAATTGCAAGTTGACGAAGACCTGCCGAACGCACGACAATGGAAGCGAGGTATAAACTCTGCTGTTTGTTGTTATTAGCAGCATGCCATTAACAGAAGGTATTTGGTACATGTAGGCTAACTGTTAACAATCATTTACACACATTATGATCGAGAAATGAAAATGATACAGATATATTTACCATTAACCTGGTACATTGTTTCTGTGTTTGCCAGTTGTCCACCATGAAGTGTTAGTGTAGTGTTTATTTATTTTTAAAGACCATAATGCTTTATAAAATAATGAAAATAATTATTAAAAAATATTATAAATTATAAAAACATTATTGTAATTTAAATCCTATAATATTATACAACTGTAGAATTGAAGAAAACGCAATAACCAATTATTTTGCACTCAAATGTGCGTAAGTGTGCTCTTGAGTGCGTAGATTCTGTTCTTACCTAAGAACAAATCCCAAATAAGAAAACATTGGTGAATGTCAGAATCGTCATGAAAACTGCGTAAGTGGGTTTTAACCCTCTGGGGTCTAAGGGTAAAATGAGGCACACTGGTGATTGTGCGATGCTCTGACATTTGTGTAAATTTCATCAACTTTATATACAGTGATTCCAAAGTGTTTCATATCTTTGTTTTCAGCACAGACTCAGCTACAATAATATGGCAGCAGTAAGTAGGTCATAATCATGTGTGGATTGTAAACTGCTCTAAAAACACACAAACTGTAAACAGTAGTTTTGAACATGCACAGGAATGTTGTAATAAAGCACACTGAACAATTGTGACTTTTGGTCACTGAAATGTGTTCATCAAGGTCTTGGGTATCAAAAGATGACAAAATATTTTAGCAAATCCAATGAGAAATATAAAACACATTGCTAAAAGTTAGTGTTGTGACTACTATTTTTCAACATCAGGTGAGAATGGGAGGGCAAATGGCCTTTCTGTAATGAATATGCATTGGGTAGGACGACCTGCCAGCTAAGTAGGCTATTCACACCTGGCCACATGCCTCCCCACCACCAAGACAAAGACTCCGTGAGCCATTTAGAAGACAAAAACAAAGACATCTTTTGATTTTCAGAACCTTTATTGAAGCAAACTATACGCATGGAAGATGAGATGAGACTGGTGTACTCTTGCAACGCTTGCGTGGCCTCTTAGCTAGTGGTGAACTAGGCTGTGTTTCCTGATCAGCATCTCTGTAAATATGATAAAAACAAAATTATTAGGAAATGTGACATCAAATCAAACTTTATTTATATAGCACATTTCCTTCAACAGGTGAAAATTAAATGTGCTTTACAAAAAAGGGGCAAACCACTAACTAATGAAAACAAAACTTAGGAAATGTGACATGGTTACATCATATACAAACAAAGAACAAAACAAACACAACCAGACACAGAGAGGTAGCCTATAATTTTGAGAAGCAATGGTTCGTAGTGTGGGAATTTACAAGCGCGCACATTAGTGAATATTCCTACAAACACACAGAGAATGTAATACAGCACACATTTACAAATAATGCAAGCTATCAACGAAACAACATTAGCTAAACTAAATAAACATTGATATTCCAGCTCAACTACACGCAACTCATCAATAACAATGCCTCAATCTGAAGTAGGCTAGGTCTGTTTAGCTAAGTGGTTATTATATTGCTATTTCCCAAATTTACTTACAGTATGCTAAGTAATTGATTGTGCGAGGACATCAGTTTTAGAATCTTAGCCACGCCACGGGCTATTTATTACCAATATGATCGAAAAACATACAGTCTACCTAATACTTCTAACACAACCAGACGCAGAGAGCCTAGCCTATAATTTTTAGATGCAATAGTTTGAATCGTGGGAATTTACAAACGCGCATATTGCTGGATATTCCTACAAACACACATATACGTTGCAATACAGTACACATATTTACCAATATGATCATAAGAAATATACTTACGCATGAAGTTGATCCTCAGCTGGATCAGTTCGCTGTTCGAAATGACACCGCTCTTCATCAGTGTCGGCTTCCGGACGGACCATTTTCCAAAATTAAACGAAATGTTCACCTCAAAAGAAGTGAATTAGGTGACACTTTGACATTCTATCCCGCTTTCGCAAACTTGGCATTTCTCACATGGATCTCGCATCGCCCCTCCTTTAGTCTCCTTCTATGGAGAGTAATTATAATGTTGTTAACATGTGAATGCGATTTGGGCGGACTTCCTGCTGAGCGAAATTCACATAGTAATGAGTAAAGTTTAACGAAGCATACATGATCTAATTAATCAAATTTAGAACATTTAAACAATTCATATTATTTGCCAATGGGCGCATTGGAAAGTTGCGATTCTAAGGTTTCTGTCAATGTTTTTGTTGCGTCTGTATGATAACAGCACGTGAAGTTAATCATCCAAATAGAAACGAAAGTAAATTTCATCTTGTCGAGCTCCGCCGGCGGAGCTCTGGACCCCAGAGGGTTAAGAAGAAAATTCTTCTTAAGAACGGTTGGTGAATGAGGCCCAATGATTTGTAAGTTCGTACACGAGGATATTAAAAATTGGGATAAGTGGCTGAACCTTCTGTTATTTGCAGTGCGTGAGGTGTTGAAGTCCTCCACAAGATTTTTTCCCTATAAGCTGCTTTTTGGTCGTTGAGCACACGGCATATTGGACATGGTTAAAGAAAGCTGGGAGTAAAAATGAAATTCAATAAGTTCTGGATCTGCGAGCAAAACTCTGCACACTGGGACAGTTGTCACATGAGCATTTGCTCCAGGCACAAGAACATCAGCGGCGCTCATATAATAGAGGGACTCAACTGAAGCAATTTTCACGAGGAGATAAGGTACTTGTATTACTCCCTCATCTAGCTCAAAATTGCTCGCCAATTGGCAAGGGTCATTTTTGGTTATATGGCGAGTTGAAGATGTTGATTAAGAGGTTGTGCGATCAGACAGCAACAATGCAACACAAATTTACCACCTAAATTCATTGAAAGCATGGAGAGAGGCAGTTCCTGTCTCTCTGGTTACTTCAGAAATTGAGAGAGATGAGTTGGGGCCTAAGGTATTAAAAGCAGCCAATTCCACCCCGGTCCACAAATCTCATTCATCACCATATTGAAACATCTCCTGGGGGCAACAACACATTCTAGACCCTATGGGTTGCCTGAGCACAAAAATAAAATTGTGCAGGCTGAATTAGAGGCTATGTTGGATATGGGAGTAATAGGAGAATCAACCAGTGTGTGGTGCAGCACCATTGTGTTGGTATGTAAGCAGGATGGCTCTGTACTAGGGGTCGACCGATTATCGGTCCGGCCGATAATCGGCTTCGATATTTGTAATTTTTCATATCGGTATCGGCATATTTTTATCGGCTGGCCGAAAAATAAAGTCCCCCTTTGTGATACATGCGCTCCGCTAAAGCAACAAGCGGTCCTCAGCCTTCACTCTCTGTAAGGCACAGTCTGACTCAATGGCCCGCCCACAGCACTCTTATCTGTGAGCGTGTGAGAGAAGCAGCATGGAGTTATTTAGTGGCGACTGGTGAGCTGAAAATTGGTGGGGCGCAACACTTTTCTTTAAACTCATTCAATTGTTTTAATTAATTTTCAGTGTTTAACAAGCATGCAAACGATCTGACTAATCAATTGGAAAGTGACACACAGCTTCTTTGCATTGTGGGAGATTAAAGGATAAATGTAATTTAGAAAAATCCGTTTTAATCATTAACTTGCAGTGGCAGAAACTTCCCCTGATTTTCCTTGAGTATCAATACAATTAATCCACAAAATAGGCTACTCAATACGATTGTATATAGCCAGCTCTCCCCAAATAGGCAGTTTTAGCGAGTAGCCTAGGCTTTATAGCCTACATTTATTTTCATTTGCAGTAGGCTACGAAATTGTGCACATTTTTAATCAACATTATTTGCGGATAGCCTACATGCACTTCTTTCTCCACACTCGTATTCATGGCAAATATCTGCAATGCGTAGATTGTAAACAATCTTGAAGTGCAGGTTTTGTTTTTGCTGGTTATTCTGAAAGCTAACACAGTAGATAACAGACTGGTGTAGGCTATCTTGTTTGTTAAGTGTAGACTACTTTGTGATTAAAATGGCTACTTGCCATTTGATTAGTCCGATCGCTGGCACGCTTGATAATAAAGGAAAATTAATGAAAACAGGTTGAGATCAACGATTAGTTTAAAGGAAAGTTTTGCGCCCCACCAATTTTCAGCTCACCAGTTGCCGCGTTACTCTGCGTTATCCTGTCTGTCTGACATAAACTCAACAACAGGTTGTCAATTCAAACAGAGAACACAATTTCCACTGCAGCGATTGACGTTCAAATGTAACTAGGCTAAAAAGAGAAAACTAATGTGTGATATATTTAGTAGGGATGAGCGAGTACACCATTATCTGTATCTGTATCTGTTCAACTAACAAAATTATCTGTATCCGTATCCGTACTCGGAATGGGTGGTGCTTAAACCGGAAGTAGACGGGGCATAACCGGAAGTTGGTATTTTAACGTCTTAGCAAAGCCCCTAGTGGTCGGCATGCCGGCGTGCCGAGATTACTGAACTCAGACATTCAGTGCTACTGCAACCAAAGTATGAGTTAAAAACAGAAATGCTTTGTTTTAGTTTCATTAGTAGATGATAATGACAACTATGCCAAATACGTAATTTTGCCGTGCCACCATTGTCACTCTGGTCGTTCATTTAACACGCACCTCCTCCCTGCAGCCTCATCTGCAACTACAACCCCCACCCATGACATAATGGATAATATTGTCTATCTGGGCATTCATAAAAATATTCTTATACCACTCAAAAATCGTATTCCGTCATAGCAACAAGATAAACCCGACAATAACCCTAAAATTTGCCAATACAGCAGTGAAAACGCTGCTCACTCAATAATGAAATAAACGAAATCAGTTTAAAAAAATGATACCATGTCATTCAAGCCCCAATTCAAATGTTGAATAAATACACCACCTTACCATTGGTTTTACGCGTAGAGATGCCCCTTTTGAGACTGAGTGGTCATATATTGTCTTGGACAATCCGTTTGTGAAATATACGCGCATTTGTGATGCTTGGGTACCTTCCAAAATAACTGTGCGTAATACCACACGTGTCGTTTACGGCGTTGTCGCCCTTTTTAGTACAGACTGGCTTGACTGACAATTCATTTATTCAGTAG
This sequence comes from Anguilla anguilla, assembly GCF_013347855.1. Taxonomy (NCBI): domain Eukaryota; kingdom Metazoa; phylum Chordata; class Actinopteri; order Anguilliformes; family Anguillidae; genus Anguilla; species Anguilla anguilla. The sequence goes on along the minus strand of NC_049201.1, from coordinate 36,174,574 downwards.
GTGAGAGTATAAGCTTTCTAACGATGTATAACATGTCTAATTTTGCTTTTGGAATAGCGTTTTATAGGTCAGCGTAACCGAAAATTTTCTTCTCACCGCATTCACTCTGTGGTAGCAGTAAAAGACACTGTTATCGTTACTCTGATTTTATTAGTGTTTCAAGTGAACTGATGGTGTGAAGACAGTAGTAAACAGAGCGCGCCAGGTTACAGCTGGCTAACCACAATGTACTGTATGTCTTGTGATTTCAGGTGAGCGACGACGTCTAAATTTGCACAAAAGTGATATTGCATTAGTACAGTGGATGTATAAGAATGCTAGGATGTCAATGATGCTAGTAGAGTGTGTGTATGAGATTGCTGAATGTTAGGAAATACAAGTACATGCAAGTCGCTAGCTAACTGGCTAGTTAGCCCCACTGTAGCAGCTAGTTAACTGGCTAGTTAACCCCACTGATGCTAGAAATGTCCGTTTGTAATCAGTAATATGTGCTTACGTGTGAATGTCCAGTAAATGTGTGTTTAGCTCTGGTAAGAATAATGTGTTGATCCGAATCTGAGAATTGCAAACTTCTATTATCTGTTGAGAATATAATGCAACAGATAATAGATCGCTGTGGACAGAGTGGCTGTGACGATGACAATTACGATTGTGTTGTGTGGCGCAGCAGCAGTGAACTTTGTATAGGCTCTGTGTAAAGGAGGAGCTCTGTGTGCGGCTAGTCTATCACGAGTACGGATATTGACACATTTTACTCAGATGGTACTCGTGCTTGTAAAAAGTACATTACCCGTACTGGATACTCGTTTCATCCGAGTAATCGGCTCAACCCTAATATTTAGTTACACATAGTGTATTTCGACGCTATAAATCTTGCCATTTCTTCCACTAATGCTTTACAATGTATTTCGCAATTAAAAATGATCAATTCTATATAAGGGTATTGAAAGTGCTCATTCTATATCGTTTTATTATCTACAATTCTTATCATTACCAGTATAAAACAATTATCTTATTCACTTATACCTTAAGTCACACAACAATTACATTAATGATATAATGTCTCTCATTCATCCTCTTTGTTTACATATGACGTATTACAACTCGTGAGCTGCCTGGTTGCCTTTGCAACGGTAAACTACAGCACTGTTAATCAGCTGTTTGGGCTCTGGCTCTAATCGTCTACATTCTATTAACCGTTACGAGAAAACAAATAAAAACAAAGAAAATATAAACTACAAAACACTCTAACATTGAATCCTACACATACATAAGTATCAGTGGAGTTAGGCAAACATTACATCTGACTCCCTTCGACATGTTTTGACAGGTGTAATTTGACAATAACCACTCATCGTAACCGCAAAGCTAGCGCTCGTTCCAGTTTAGGATACAAAGCTAGCGCAAATACTGCAAACAAACTACAAACATTAAAAAAACATTAAACATTAAAAACATTAAAGCCTACATTAGTGACAAACTGTATAGGTGCTTATGTGACATTTACCCACCTGAAAGAATAAACGAAAAACACAATATTGAGTCGGCTGGTCCTCAGTGGCTTTATTGATTCAGATGTTAACTGCCAACTGAAGAACGCAGCGCAAACCACAGTTTATATTACCCGCAGGCGACCTTGTGCCTTTTATGCTCAGAATAGAAATGCTTGAAATTGAATGGGGGGTTTCTGTAAAAATGCAAAATAAAGTGCATACATATAAAATAACACATTTAAGTGAGTGGGCAATTACATATAAATATTCTGTGTGCCACATCTGCACCAGTCATCTGGACTCGTGTGAGTTATGCATTTCATTGTGCGGTCTGTCGCACGTTCCTGTTCAATGCAAGGACCAATATAGGGCAAAAAACTATGCAGTGAATATTGATCTGTTTATTTAACAGTAATCATGAAGATCTGATCTACAAGAGAAAGTAGGATGCAAACCAAGTAAGCCTATACCATAAACTATGAACCAGAGAACCACCTAGATACAGTCACGATCTAAGATATTCACCATAGAAAAAATGACTTGAAGGGAAAGTAGGGAGGGTAGGGTTTAAATTTTAATTGAATTTAATTAATTTTTACCGGAAGAAAAAAAACACTTAAACATTGTTCTGAGTAAAGTCTGTAAAATTGATTTTCAGTGGGTTCCTGTCTTGCCAAGTGAAGGAAAACTGAAAAATGTATAGGAGAAGAAATGGATGACGAAAATAAATATAAAGATAAGAGAAAGGGAAAGTGATGACAGTAATGAATACATGCAATTTTATTTTTTCATTCAGTTCAGTCAAAGCCTGATGGGAACTCTATGCACTTTAACCAATTTATGTTTTAGGAGTTATATTATTAACATATGTTTATTTATTTTTATTATTCAGTTTGTTCAAAGTTTACTGCCTGCTGTCCATGCAGTTTGTAATTCATCATTCCATCTTTTATGTTTTGGAAGTTATTTATTTTAATTTTAAAATTCCATTCAGATTGTTTTAAAATCTAGTGCCTCGAACTTCAGGCACTTTTTAAATTTATTTTTTAAATATTTCATGTTTTACAAAATATTCTATTAAACATATGTTCATTTAAAGGCAGCCTTGTGTTGGGGTTTGTGTTGCTGTAAATTTTGGCTCAAAAATTTTAATATTAACTGCAACTGAATATCGGCCCCAAATATTGGCTATCGGCCTCCTTGACTTACTAATAATTGGTATCAGTATCGGCCCTGAAAAAACCATATCAGTAGACCCCTAGTTTGTACGGTTCTGTGTTGTTTATCGCAATGTGAATTAAATCTCACATTTTGACACTTATCCCATGGCTAGGGTCGATAACCTCCTGGAACGGTTGGGCACTGCTTGTTTTTTTTACAGCGCTGGATTTCACTAAGGGCTACTGGCAGATCCCCTTGTCGCTGGGGTCCAAGGAAAAGACGGCCTTCTCCACTCCGTATGGCTTATACCAATTTGTCTCACTTCCTTTCGAGCTGTTTGGGGCATTCGCCACATTTATATGCCTGATGGACGGGGTGTTACGCCCTCACTCTGCACATGCTGCGGCCTACCTGGATGACGTGATCATTCACGGTGACGCTTGGGAGCAGCATGTGGAGCAGGTGGGGGCGATGCTCGAGTCTGTCAGGCGTGCAGGGCTTACGGCCAACCCGAAGAAGTGTGCAGTTGGACGGAGGGAGGTACAGTATCTGGGGCACCACTTGGGTGGGGGGCAGGTGCGTCCCCAGTTGGATAAGACGGCAGCAATTGTGGCCTGCCCACGGCCCAAGACGAAGAAATATGTGAGATGGTTCTTGGGCCTGGCAGGCTATTTTAGGAGATTTATTCCAGCTTTCTCTGAGCTGACCAGTCCCCTGACCGATGTGACCCTAAAAGGTGCCTCAGATCTGGTCCAGTGGAAGGAGCAGTGCCAGCAGGCATTTGAGAGGGTAAAACAGGCTCTCTGTGGGGAACCACTCCTCTATACGCCTAACTTTTCTCTCCCTTTTTGTCTGCATCGAGCAGTGGGCTGGGGGCTGTTTTGTCGCAGGGGGTGGAGGGGGTCAAAGAAGAACACATTTGTATAGTTGAGGCTTGTGCAACACTGGATGACACTGAGATACAGTTCATCTGAAAAAATGTGTTTTTTTTTTAGGGGGGGGGGGGGGGGGGCATTCATGATAGAGTTACAGACTAATGGGGTAAATATATTTGTCACATGGACTCCTGTTCATAAAACAGTTGTTGCAAAACTAGTAGATACACTGACACAAACACCAGTACTGGCATACCCTGATTTTAATTTACCATTTGTATTGCACAGTGATACATCCAATGAAGGGCATGGGTCGTGCTTTACCGACGTCAACGAGTGGGGAATTGCGTGGTATCACTTATGGTTCCAGAACTATATCTCCAGCAGAAGAAAAATTACCACTTACACTTGAGTTTTCAATGTATACACATACAGACACACAGACATTTGCCCCCAGCCATACGTATTGAGCATAGCTAGACTGAACGCTGTTGGGTATCGCTGGATAGGTGAATTAGCTGACTTCAATTTTGAGATTTAGAAATGTCCTGAGAAGTCAAATATAGATGCTGAAAGGCTGTTGAGAAAAAACACGTTTTCAACATACAAAAATGCCAAGTTACTCACACAGTTACGCCTTGGCGGGGCAGCATGCCCCATGCCTATACAGCATCGAGAGTTCGGCACTTTTCAGGGTTCCCCACAGAAATAACCACAACAGTCACAGACACTCAGCCCTTAAAAACATTAATTTCTGTACATTCTCACCCCATTTCACAGACAGAATACATAAAAAACATGTCCACATGTTCACACAATAAAGCCCCAAACTAAGGGGATTTAGCGTTTTTTCCTTCTTCTTCCTGCCGCACATCCCACAGACAAAATGTCTCCTCACTGGACATTTTACCGACACCAGCCAACGTATACACTGCATTATGATGTACCGTCTACACGTTCAGTAACTGGCTACAATATTGCAAAGCCATATGGATTTCACGGAAGCTCTTCTTTTTTTTTGGCCATTTTTCTCCCATTTTCTCCCCAATTTAGTCGTTATACCAATTATTCAACTGGTGAGCTGAAAATTGGTGGGGCGCAAAACTTTCCTTTAAACTAATCATTGATCTCAACCTGTTTTCATTAGTAATTTTCCTTTATTATCAAGCGTGCCACGATCGGACTAATCAAATGGGAAGTAGCCTAACACACAGCGTCTTCATACCGTGTTAGGGGGATTAAATCATAAATTCAATTTGTCCGATAAAAATCTGTTTTAATCACCAAGTAGTCTACACTTAACAAACAAGATACACCAGTCTGTTATCTACCGTGTTAGCTTTCAGAATAACCAGCAAAAACAAAACCTGCACTTCAATTTTGTTTACAATCTACACATTGCAGATATTTGCCATGAATACGAGTGCGGAGAAAGAAGTGCATGTATCCAAAAATAATGTTGATTAAAAATGTGCCCAATTTCTTACTGCAAATAAAAATAAATGTAGGCTATAAGGCCTAGGCTGCTCGCTAAAACTGCCTATTTGGGGAGAGCTGGCTATATATGATAGCATTGAGTAGCCTATTTTGTGGATTAATTGTATTGATACTTAAGGAAAATCAGGGGAAGATTTCGCCACTGCTTAGTTATTAAAACAGATTTTTCGTTTGCATGCTTGCACGTGCACAATACATTAAAGATACAACTATTTTGAGCTGAGTCATTCATTGGTTTGTAAAATAACAATAGTACGACGGAAATGAGGACAAATGATGAAACTGAGTCTTTGAAACAATGTACTTTTAGCAGAATGGGCATGTAGATGAAGTTTGACATGATCACAGACTATAGTGCAAAGTAAATGAAGTGACCATGAGCAAGATGAGTTTCCTTATCGAAGGTATATATAATAGACGGTATAAAAATTCATTCATTAAAATACTGGGTGAAGTAATGTGTGATATTGCATAAGAAATCTATTGCACTGATGTACTTTTCTCATGTTCAGTACTATTAGTTTAATTATGATTGAGTCATGATTTTAAAGGTAATGTTTCAATTGGGAGTTGCAGACAGTACAAACGTAGTAGATAGAGAACTGGGCGAGGTAACATGAATGTAGAAACGTGGCGTTTGCTGATAAGAACGTTTTGTACAGTAGCCAAGTGAAGAAATATAGTTAGTAGAAATGGCACAGTGGTCAGCTGGTGTAAGTTTTTAAAGGAGTACCATGGTGGTTGAACGTGACACTTCCCAGTTGTCTTCAGGCAACAACAAAACAAATGTGCATAATTTTTTTATTCTTCAGTCATTTCAATGTACTTTAAAACGTATTTTTCTAAGCCTAAATTTCCCACTATAAAAATTCACCCGAACCGTCTGGGCGTGGTAATGAGAACCGTCAGTTAGCTATGATTGACAGACCGTGCCCCGTTACCATAGCAATCCCCATGATAAGCTCTCTCTTTGGGAGACTGAATTTTCACAAGCTAGCTAGCTTAGTAGTATATCAAGTATCGATAGATAGCTAAGGTAAGGACGTTGACTTATATCCAATTATAATTTTTGCTATCTAGCTAGCCAAGTTAAGATAAAAGCACAAATATAACGTCCTCATAAAAGCAAACTAGCAAGCTAACGTTATCGATAACACTGCCTTATGAAAGCAAACCTCCTAGCTAGCTAACGTTAGCTAGCTAGCTAAATGAATATAACCAGAAATAATCTAAAGGCACTCTAATATAAGTGAACCTAACGTTAGTCAAATATTTGCATTGTCTGAACAGCAGGACGGTGTGTCCTGTCAGATTTCTTTACGGGGCGTGGAAATGGGAGTGGTTACTGTATTCGTGACGTAGCAAAATGACAACTTTCTCAACCGGTTGAAAATAGGACGATGAATTTAAAACGCATATTTCTCAAAAAATACAGAACGGACATATTTAATACTTTGCTCTTTGTGTTTCTTCAATGCCTCTTGTGCAAATAGCACATAAAACCGAGAAAGTGTGAAAATCACCATGGTACTCCTTTAAGAAAATCAATACATTTGCCGTCATGAAATTTATATGTCTGGCCGTGAGTGACTTTTGGTAAAGCAAATATAAGTGTAAGAAAATGTTAGTGTAAAATATAAAAATAGCTGACTGAGGTGAAGGCAGGATTCGATCCTTCAGCCTCATGCTTTCCAGTCTGAAACTTGCAGTGCGCCACCATGACATAACTGTTCACTGTGTGAAATTTGTTGGTCAAATGCGACCGTGGTTTTAAAGAAGAACACAGGCCAGTAAGCACAGCTGAGCTCTGGTTGAATCCATATGGCCTGGCAATATTGTAGCAGGTTAACTGAACATGTAGATGGTGCGTGATAACAGTGTATACGTTCAGTGAACACTGGGTAGATGTGATGCAAAAGCAATAATTGAGAAGTAATAGACAATTATTAATGAGGAAAAATGTAGGTTAAAGAAACTCATTCCAAGCAGGGCTTGAACCTGGGACTGTATTACCCATAAACCATGACATTGACCACTCAGCCACAAACAGACTAGCTATTGAGAATGGAAATGTTTTAGGGTAAAAAGATATGTCTCTTTTACGTGTGTATGTGAGATTTTGATTGGCTCATGTAGGTGAAGGTTTGGCTGCTGTGGGTAAAATGTCCAATGGGGAGACATTTTGTTTGTGCGCTTGGGGCATTTCTGGCAGGAAAAATAAGAAGACGAAGATGAAGGAGAAAACGCTTTATTGTGTGGACATGTGAAGTTGTTAATGAATTCTGTCTGTTGAAATGGAGCCAGAATGTATCGAAATTAATGTTTTTAAGGGCTGACAGTCTCTGGCTGTTGCGGTTATTTCTGTGGGGAACCCTGAAAAGTGCCAAAATCCCGGTGTTGTATAGGTATGGGGCATGCCGCCCCACCAAGGCGTAACTTGGCGGGATGGCATACCTGCCATCCCAATATTCTGAAACAATCATTATTATTGAGGACCTCTGAGCATAGCTAAGCCATATGTTTGCTGATAGACCCAGCTGACAGTCTAGTTTTCTGCAGTAAGTCAGAAGAGGAGACCGACAGCATGATTCTTTGGGGGAGGACAATGTCTATTAAACACATATACACTTTCACCGTCAATATGTAAGTATTACTGCTCAAAATATTTTAGTTAAATGCGTTATTTTTTTATTTGAGTGTCTTTAAATAAGTTAGTTCATTTTATAATGAGGATGTTTTACACCAGGGGTTCTCAAACTTTTTTCCTCCAACGCCCCCCAAGCTTATATTAGGCTGTACATCTAAAATGAACGCCCCCTCTAAATTTTTAATGCCCCCATTTCACTTAGTTTTGTCTGAACGCCCCCTCCACGTTCTGTGAATGCGCACTGGAGGGGCAGTACCACCCCCATTGAGAAACCCTATTTTACACTATAGCGTAAGCATTTTTTGATTGCTCAGTGGTGTTTATGTTTCATGCACCGGATTTGCCATGAAGCTGGAGCATCAACAAAACGACAGTGGAATATTGTTTTAATGCCGTCCCATCCCCATGAAAGAAAACATTACATACTGTAGAGTACAGAAAAACATACGAGAGTTGAATCCTACAGACGAAGAACCATATAAGTCCATTGTTTCAATTTCAGAATAATCAAACCTTTCTTATTTTAGGCCTGTGTAAATCACATTATTAATGTTTTGTACTGAAGATATAGAACACACACTTCTTTCGTACTATCAGATTTGTTTCTAGTTTGCTAAATGAAAAAAAATGGAAGTTATTAGGACTTATACTGTTCTTCCACATTCCAAAAATATAAGTCCCATGCATAATAGCAGCGTGAACCATTTGAATTAAGACCCTATTATGTTTAACACATTCCTGTCGCCTTCATGTTTGTCAGGAAATCTATGGTAAATGCAATACAATACTGACTTCTAGATTGAAATCGCCTCATATGAGACAGCATAAAACTCAGTGAAGAGCTGCAGTTTCCTTTCCTCCGTTAGTTTGGAGCATTCCCTTGCACACATATTGGCACACACCTTCCCCTTGACAGCAAACAGAAAAAAATGTAACGTTAGCTACACAAGATAGCTAGCAACATTGACATATTGTAGATATAATTACAGGTTTATTAAGGTTCCTAGCTAGCTGACTATATCATAATTTTATAAAAACGTAACAGCTAACATGATCACTGAATTTAATCAGGCAACAACCATTGTTAGTGAGTTAGATAGCTAGTTATAATGTTTCATATACGGTTCTTCCACGTACCTCTTTGGGTGGACTTTTTCCCTCTTTCGGCTCTCCTTTTCTGTTTACATATGGTTTCCCCGCATCCCTTAAGGTCTTGTGTTTTCGGTCCATCCATTCATTCACTTTTGTTTTCATTTTCTTTCCTAAATTTCGCCTATTAAGGTCCGCGGCAGACATGCATATGGCTTATACTTCCATTTTGGCTTCTGGACATATACGGTTTTTCCATGTGAGACTATTTTAAAGTTTAAAATATACAGTATCAATCACGTGAAAACATCCATATAACAGCCCCAATATACAAAGGGGGCATCACATGATCATGTGACAGGGCACAATCCTCTTCCTGTTGTCCAATGAAAAACAGGATCTATTTTTGTAAAGAAATCCAATTTTAGTTCTAATGTTTTTGGACAAGTTGGCCACATGAGTTTTAAAAGAGAAATCATGATCCAGCCAGATACCTAGATATTTATAGTACTGAACTTCAATGAAGTCAATGAGGATATGGAAGCATTTGGCATAATTGTATTCCGAGTAGAAAAGATCATGTACTTAGTTTTTCGGTATTCAAAACGAGTTTAAGACTAGCTAGAGCTTGCTGTATAACACAGGGTTTCCGCCAGTGTATTGCAAGCCCGGCGGCCCGCCAGGCCTAAGCTGACCCCCGGCCGGGCCTGAGCATCGGGGAATTTTTTTTTTAATGTATTTTTTAAATGTTTTTAAAACTACAGTTACAGTGTGGCGGCTCGGTTGAAAAGCTCACCAGCGACACCTGTTGGTTAAAACGTGAATACATAGGAAGACAGCAGGTCTGAGATCAGTGTTCTTTATCCTCATTTGGCATAGACGTTCAACATTTGACGCTTCCAACTATCACAAGCTTACGTTGTCATAAAATTTTTCCCGACCTTGATAACTGCCTGACTTGTTTACATTTTGGACAGATGTGGCTACAGAGTAAATCAATCGTTGTTTCCGTCGCAGCACTTTCGACACAAGTAATATCGAAAAAATCCTAAAATTTCTTCTTACGGTGAAGAGTGCCTGACCAGCAACCGTATAAATGTGTTAACACAGCGGCAAAATGAGGCTATATCTAGAAATACCATGTTTGTGGAAAAAACGCTATGGTTGAGGGTCAGGCACTTTTCACGGTAAGAAGAAATTTCATGATTTTTTTGATATTGCTTGTGTCTAAAGTGCTGCAGAAACAACGATAGATTTACCCAGGAGCCACATCTGTTCAAAATGTAAACAAGTCAGGCTGTTTTCACAGTCGGGAAAAATTCTATGACAACGTGGTCATGTAGCTAACTTAGCTAGCAAGCCAAATAGTCAGTAACACAGATACTTCCTTTGTGCCATTTAGGAATAATGTCAAGGAGAAAAGGTAGCCTACTGTAAAAGCCAAAAAACCTTAGACAGTTTTTTAAATGTTTAAATGTGCCCAGCGTTCCAAGGCTTGTTGTATGATTCAGCAGCCAATCAGGACTTAAATATAAGTTTTTTGTAGAGTGCAAAAACTTTGATATTTTTTCATTGAATTTAATTTCTTTTGTTGTTGTTGAAAACACAGCATTCCAAGACTGTACATTGTTGTCAGATTCTTTATAATGCTATGCTGTAAATAGTTGTTGATTTTTTTAAATGTGTGTTGAATAAATGAGTTATTGATAACAACATTCACATTATGTAGTCATATTTTCAAATCTCCAGTAAGCTTTTAGCACTGACTTAATGTAGGGCCCTATGGAATCTGTGTTATAGCTTTTTTAAAATTCTCAATTCGTCCGTGATTCTGTTATCACAGAAACTATAGGGCCCTACCTTAACCTCTTAAGGCACAAGCCAAATTTTGCCAATCCTTGCCCATTTAGGGGGTACCCTATTTAAAGCTTTATAACTCCAGACGTGAACACCACAGAGACTTGAAAAATGGCTTAAATGAAGCAAGACATTTGTACAATTTACAATACTAACACAGATTAGTTTATATTCATAATTTTGGAAGAAATAAAGTGCCACAAATGCAATTGTTTTGACAAAAAATCCAAAATAAATTTGCACTTTTTAAGTTTGCAATGAAATACTGAGAGATTGCATATATGCAGGAGGTTAAACTATACATGTACTAGGTCAAAAACTTCTTGACCACAAGTTCATAAAATCTAAGGGTGGATATGTAGAACTGCTATAGATGTATGAAGCAAAAACTAAGCAGTGTACCCAGCATCTCCAAATCTACCCACAATGTCTAAATTATGCATTGCTGTAAATCATAACATATCCATGTATTTCACTACAAATCAACTGTTTTGACTCAAGAAAATCACTGTTGCATATTTTTCAAATGGGAATTACAAGCTTTCAGTCAGTACAGTGGTCTAAAATAGCTAGGTGTCCAGAAACATATCCAAAATCTCTCCAAAATTGAATAAAATGCTTTTTGTCCATTATAAAGCATATAAATGAGCCCCTTATGAGGGTTTAAGATGAAACATTGCTATCAGATTAAAAAAATAATACAAAAATATTGTCACACAATGCGGTACAGTACCTAAATGTGTAATAATTAACTTGTGTGTATTTCTATACTCTGTACTCTCGTATGTTTTCTTGTATGGGGATGAGACAACATGAAAACAATTTTCACCCGTCCACCACGTTTTGGCAATGTTCCAGCTCTGACGTCATCACTGTTGCATGCTTCACAAAAACTATTACACTTCCATCTAACGCTTACATTACAGTGTGAAATATTTACATTATATAACACCACTAACCTATTTAAAGATACTCAATTTCAAAAATAACGTATATAACCGAAATATTTTGAACGGTAATACTTACATAGCAATGATGAAATCTCCTCTATGTTCAGTAGATAGAGGCAGAGACAGTATCAATGATATTGTTCTATTCGCTTCTGTTTTGCTCCAGAAAACGATGTCAGCTAGGTCTATCAGCAAACATATGGCTTAGCTATGTTCAGAAGTCCTCAATAATAATAGTATTTTCCAAGAAATTACGAAATATCCTTGAACACGTTTCGTTAGGTGCATCGTATTTGTCTGCTAACAGAGTGAATGCGTAAGTGACTGCGATGCTAAGAATATTTTCTGTTACGCTGACCTATAAAACGCTATTCCAAAAGCAGAATTAGACATGTTATACATCGTTAGAAAGCTTATACTCTCGCCTACTGAATAAATGAATTGTCAATCAAGTCAGACTGTACTAAAAAGGGCGACGACGCCGTAAACAACAGGTGTGGAGTTACGCACAGCTATTTTGGAAGATACCCAGGCGTCACAGATGCGCCTATATTTCCCGGATTGTCCAAGACAATATATGACCACGCAGTCTCAAAAGGGACATCTCTACACATAAAACCAACAGTAAGGTTTTATATTTATTCAATATTTAGTCCCAGATATTGACTGTAGAATGACATGGTGTAACAGTACGGGTGCTAGGACCCAGGCGCAGAGTGGAAAAAAAAAAAAAACACGAAACTCAAAAAGGGGAAAATAACAAAGACTTTACTATAGACAGGCAAACAAGCAGGGAACAGAAAAGGCCACAAAGGGAAAAAACGCGAACTCAAAAAATATCTAAATAAAACAGAAAACAAGAGGAACTCAAACACGGGCAGGGCAGAACACGGTCAGGGCAGAACGCAGGCAGGCAGAACACAAGGGCAAATCAACAAACACTAGTCAGGAACAAAACACTAGTCAGGAACAAAACAAGTCAGGAACAAAACACAAGTCAGGAACAAAACACAGGCAGGTACATTTGGTCTGAAACAAACAAAACTTGGGAACAAACACAAGGAACCAGCACCCGAATCAAGGGAACAGAGAACTTAAATAGACAAGGGGTAACAAGACACAGGTGAACTCAAAAAACAATCAAACCAGAAGGAGGGGATAATAAGACACAGGTGGGAACAATGATGGAATAACGAGACAAACAATAATACAATTAACAGGGGGGAACAAGACACAAAACAGAAGTGCCGCCATCTGGCGGCCCAACAGGGAAAACGCAGACAGGAACAGCGGAACATGACAGTACCCCCCCCCCCCCCCCCAAGGGACGGCTCCTGACGTCCCAGGAGGCCGACCCGGGGAGGGAGTCAACAGAGGGTGGGGGCTGGAGACAGGACAAGACAAGAACAGGGACAGAACACGGGAACAGGACTCTGGACCGGACTCTGACGGGGGGAACAGGACTCAGACAGGAACAGGGACTGGACACAGAGCAGGAACAGGACTCTGGACCGGACTCTGACGGGGGGAACAGGACTCAGACAGGAACAGGGACTGGACACAGAGCAGGAACAGGACTGGGGCAGGAACAAGACTGGACAGGACAGGGACTCAGGGCTGGACTAGACAGGACAGGGATTCAGGGCTGGACTAGACAGGACAGGGACTCAGGGCTGGACTAGACAGGACAGGGACTCAGGGCTGGACTAGACAGGACAGGGACTCAGGGCTGGACTAGCCAGGACAGGGACTCAGGGCTGGACTAGACAGGACAGGGAGTCAGGGCTGGACTGGGCTGGACAGGGACTCAGGGCTGGACTGGGCTGGACTGGGACTCAGGGCTGGACAGGGATTCAGGGCTGGACAGGGACTCAGACTGGGGCGAGGCAGACGCACAGGACTGGACTGGGGCATGACTAGACAGAAACACTGGACAGGAACAACGCGACAAACACCGGACTAGTACATGACGAGACGAGACAGAACACTGGACTGGGTAAAGACTCAAGACTGAACACCGGACTGGACCTATGACAGGAAGTGACAAGACTCAAGACAAGAACAGACAACACCAAGACCCTACATAACAGATACCCACACAACACAGGACTGGGTACAAGACAAACACGGAGTGGAACAAAACACTACAAGGAACTAGATGGGCAAGGACACTACACAGGGGTGGACCAGGACTGACAAAACGGACTGACAGACACAGGAACAACACCAGGAGCTCTACACGGACAGACAAAGGGACAAGCAGGCGCGGAGACACACGGCAAGACCAACAGACACACTAAGGGACAGACAGAGAGGGAAGGAGAGGGGTGAACTATGACACAGACTGACAAATGGGCAGACATGACAAAAAACATGTAGACTGACACACCGACAGACAGGCAGACAGGCGGGAGAACACATTGGCCGTCGAGCTGACGGCCTGGGGAGCAGACAGACAGGCCAACATACTGGCTGACAAACAGGTGGGCAGACAGGCAGACAAACAGGCGGGCAGACAAATAGACACGGGGGCCAGGGAACACACAGACACATGGTTGGGAACACTGGGTGGCGTGGGAACATTAGGTGGAGTGCGGACTCTGGGGGGTGGACGGACACTGGGGGGAAGGCGAACACTAGGGGAAGAACGGACACTGGGGGGCGTGAGAACACTAGGGGAAGCACGAACGCCAGGGGGAGCACAAACGCCAGGGGAAGCACGAACGCCAGGGGAAGCACGAACGCCAGGGGGCAAGGTGTGGACACTAGGGGGAGCGAGAACACTAGGGGAAGAACGGACACTGGGGGGCGCGAGAACGCCAGGGGGAGCGCGAATGCCAGGGGGAGCACGAACGCTAGGGGGCAAGGCAGGTGGCTTAGCCTGCGGGGCGGCCAGAGCAGTCCGCGGCGGCCCCTGCGGGACAACAGATGGAACAGTTGTCCTCTCCGGGGCTCTGGACGGCTCTGGAGGCCTCTCCGGGGCTCTGGACGGCTCTGGAGGCCTCTCCGGGGCTCTGGACGGCTCCAGAGGCCCCCCCCGGGACTCGAGGCGGCTGTGGAGGCCCCCCTGGGGCTTGAGGCGGCTCCGGAGGCCCCCCTGGGGCTCGAGGCGCAAGTAAAGCCCGAAATTTGGGTGTAGCAGGCGGCCTCCGCGGAACAAGGGTCAGAGCAGGCGGGCCCTCCGGGGCTCGGGGCGGCGCTGGAGGCCTCTCCGGGGCTGGAGGCGGAGCTGGAGGCCTCTCCGGGGCTCGAGGCTGCTCTGGAGGCCTCTCCGGGGCTCGAGGCGGCTCTGGAGGCCTCTCCGGGGCTCGAGGCGGCTCTGGGACTCAAGGCGCAGCAGGCCGTGAAGGCCCCTCCGGGACTCGGGGCGGGGCTCGAGGCGCTCTGGAGGCCTCTCCGGGGCTCGAGGCTGTTCTGGGACTCGGGGCAGAGCAGGCCGTGAAGGCCCCTCCTGGACCTGGGGCGGAGCAGGCCGAGGCCCCTGCCGTCTGGGCTGGGCAGGGGACAGGAACACAGACCCCCAGCCATAGGGAACCCGGCTGGGCAGCCGGACGGGACCGGCGGGACCCCCGCGGGCCGGACCCTGGAAAAATGACCAGCCGGGACCCCTCAAAAGGGTCAGGATCCGCCGGTTGATCAGCTGGAGGTCCGGCCGACCGGGAGGCAGCCCGACCACGGCGCCTCCGCGACCTCCCGCCCCGGGCACTGGGAGGCTCAAGCTCCCACCACCCCGATGGCATGTTAAAAAAAAAAAAAAAAAAAAAAAAAAAATCTCTGCTGGGTCCCAAACTAGCTGGTTCCTTCTGTAACAGTACGGGTGCTAGGACCCAGGCGCAGAGTGGAAAAAAAAAAAAAACACGAAACTCAAAAAGGGGAAAATAACAAAGACTTTACTATAGACAGGCAAACAAGCAGGGAACAGAAAAGGCCACAAAGGGAAAAAACGCGAACTCAAAAAATATCTAAATGGAACTCAAACACGGGCAGGGCAGAACACGGTCAGGGCAGAACGCAGGCAGGCAGAACACAAGAGCAAATCAACAAAAACTAGTCAGGAACAAAACACTAGTCAGGAACAAAACAAGTCAGGAACAAAACACAAGTCAGGAACAAAACACAGGCAGGTAAATTCGGTCTGAAACAAACAAAACTTGGGAACAAACACAAGGAACCAGCACCCAAGTCAAGGGAACAGAGAACTTAAATAGACAAGGGGTAACAAGACACAGGTGAACTCAAAAAACAATCAAACCAGAAGGAGGGGATAACAAGACACAGGTGGGAACAATGATGGAATAACGAGACAAACAATAATACAATTAACAGGGGGGAACAAGACACAAAACAGAAGTGCCGCCATCTGGCGGCCCAACAGGGAAAACGCAGACAGGAACACCGGAACATGACACATGGTATCATTTTTAAAAACTTTTTCTCGTTTATTTTGTTATTCAGTGAGCAGTGTTTTCACTGCTGTATAGGCATATCTTAGGGCTATTGTCGGGTTTATCTTGTTGCTATGACGGAATACGATTTTTTAGCGGTGAAAGAATATTTTTATTAATGCCAGGATAGACAATATTGTCCATTATGTCAAGGGTGGGTGGTGTTTTTTAGATGAGACTGCAGGGAGGGGGTGCGTGTTAAATGAACGACCGGAGCGACAATGGTGGGGCTGCGAAACTCCGTTTTCGGCATAGTTGTCGTGTATCGTCTACTAATGAAACTGAAACAACGCGTTTCTGTTTTTATCTCACACTTTGGTTGCAGTAGCACCGAATGTTTAACTTTAGTAATCTAGGCACGCGGGCGTGCCCACCACTAGGGGCTGTGCGCTAAGAGGTTAATGCTGCCATCAGTCTGTCACGGGCCCCCGTCGGGCCCCCGATGGGCCCCCTTCAAAAAAGACACTTGGCCGTCGGCCCGTGCCAGGCCGCCGGGCCCTGTCAAAAGATACTTGCCCCTAAGAACTTTTCTGGGGGAAACCCTGTAACATTAAAAGCAGATTGTAAGCATGTAAGAGCCTGGGTTCAAACTACAATGTTTTGTTTGCATAGAAAATACTACCAAAAGGTCACCCGCCAACGTGGCCGGTAAAAGTGAAGGAGTTACACGCCACTGCCAAATTCTACCTGCATTTGGCGGGTGGTGGGTGTTAATGTCAAGCCAATAAATTAACTTAATGTCAAGCTTATGTGACCATTAGCAGGTACACGTTTGGGGTTCAGAGCTCTACTTGACTACGCCACTCTCATATGAAGGGTAGACCCTCTGTCATACACCAGATGACTTTTCCCTGCACCAGGCTGTTCAATTGAATGAAACCACAAGGGCTGATGTATGGAGCAAATAACCGGCTTTTATTTAAAAAAGCCGGCAAAGAGAGGGCAGAGTGACAATCATTCACATTAAGGATACAATGGAAGGACTGGTGAAATAGAAATACCTACAGTACTTGGTGTCACTACCACCTCAGTGACCTAAGGTGATAATAAATAGCTATTAGAATAACTAGACGCTGAAGGCACACTCCCGTCTTCACAGCAATTTCACACCGTACAGGGTTAGGAATAAATGGTAAGACCACACACCATAAGCTAAAGTTTCACTGCAATCCAATAAATTCAAGTAGGGTGAGAATAAAACTAAATCTAAAGAAAGTGAGCGCATTGCACTGGTTCAGCATTTTTGGTGGTGAGCATCACAATGATAAAACAGTTTCTCACCGACCCATACCACTCCCCAATTGCACTACAAAGCAGCACATATAAAGGAGATAACACACCCATGCTATAAGCATCAAGAATAGGGCCCAGCCTACCAGCCAGATAGAGGCGTTCAACTGCTTTAACCAAGTAATACGTACATTTAGTTTTCACTGCTTTACGCACAACTGATCTCCACTAAAATTACCAACGCGTCAGAATGAGGTAAGGACCCACTCTAATGAAAGGAATAAAATTGTACATGCTAGGTTGAATAAAATCAACACCCCAACAGCGAATATAAAACAATACGTATACAAATACTACAAGCATGGTAATACATACTAGTCGAACAACAGCATTCAAAGGCCACAGATCGATAATACATACGTGCGACTTCACTGGACTAGATCACCCAGAGGATCTTCACGTAGGCTATCCAAGTCCTCGAATAGGCTACCGAGCCGAAATGCTACGTATGACAAGGAAGGGAGTAATACAGATTGGGTAAAGATCCAAACAGCAAACCGGAGTGGCCTAGCCATAAATACACCAGCGCTAAATGAGATCAGTGTACTGGCCCAATGAATTCGAATTTCGTTCAAATGCCATAAATTAACATTGAATTTACGTACATACGTTTAGCTACACTAAACACCCACACCAACTTCACGCAGCCTTCGCAGCGTTTCCGACCAGGAAGTACTCGTGCTGTTAAAACACACAGTACTATCTAGATATCCACCATTACAATCTGCGTTTTAGCAATGTAGCCGTTTAAATTAGTATTACATATTACATTACATTACAGGCATTTGGCAGACATACAACAAAGTGTATAACCATAACCAGGAACAAGTGTGTCGAAAACTCTAGAGAGAAGTACCGTTCCAAGTGCAGGGAACAACTGCATAGTTCAACTTGGACCCTGAAGGATAAACTGATTAATACTAACACAAACGAGAATAGCAACAACGCAGTCTACACAAAAATACAAGCAGTAGATAAGACGAATGCATTAACTAAGTCACCTACGAAACAGCTACCTAGTTACAACCCTAAGCTTACAGTTAATTTAGAGATTACAGGGAGGTAGGGAGGGATGGGGAGAGGTGCAGCCTGAAGAGGTGAGTCTTCAGTTGTCGCTTGAAGTGGGTCAGTGTCTCAGCTGTTCTGACCTCCACGGGGAGGTCATTCCACCATTGTGGGGCCAGGACAGACAGGAGACGTGTTCGGGAAGCGCAGGTGCGAAGAAGGGGAGGTGCCAGGTTTCCTGAGGTAGCGGAATGGAGGGGTCTGGCTGGCATGTAGGGTTTGAAGATCTTGTGGAGGTATGCTGGGGCTGATCCCTTGATTGCCTGGTATGCTAGGACCAATGTTTTAAATTTGATGCGAGCCATAACAGGCAGCCAGTGGAGGGTAGTGAGCAGGGGACTGACGTGGGAATGTCTGGGGCGGTTGAAGACCAGACGATCTGCAGCATTCTGAATGAGTTTCAGGGGTCTGATGGCAGATGCCGGTAGTCCAGCCAGAAGAGAGTTGCAGTAGTCCAGGCGGGATAGTACCATTGCTTGGACCAGGAGCTGGGTAGAGTAGGTGGTGAGAAAGGGGTGGATTCTCCGGATGTTATACAGGAAAAATCTGCACGCCCGGCTTACCGCTGCGATGTTCTTGGAGTGGGACAACCTGTTGTCCATCACCACTCCGAGATTCTTGGCACAGGGTGATGATGTCAATAAGGTGTCCCCTAGGGAAATGGAAAAATCGAGGAGGGGACAGGTTAGAGCAGGAATAAAGATTAGCTCCGTCTTACCCGGGTTGAGCTTCAGGTGGTGATTGTCCATCCAGCTCTGGATGTCCCTCAGGCAAGCGGAGATAGTAGCGGTATTTACATTCACCTGAATCAGTTAAAATGCTGGATGAAGGTAGCAAACATCAAAGAGGCTCCGTCAAAGCAGACAACTAGGGACAAATATATACAATGCCATGTTCAAGCATCAAGTAGTAAGCCAGCTCAAAGTTAATAGCACAGGCAAATTCCACTCAAACCTACCGCGGTCTGGTTCCCCTTGACCAAGTCTGTGCTGTGTGGCGTGCAAATGAAAGGTAGACTAAGGAAAAGGGAGGTGCCCATTTTATGCAGGTTACGGGTGATTGTCCACCTGGTGCTACCCCCTGGGCCCTAAGTATTGCCGGATACACTTAAATGAACATGAACACAGCAGCTACCATTAGTTCAGTCTGTGAATAGTATGCATGAATACATTTATTCAACCCTTTCCAAAGGATACATTTTTTAGCAACAGATTTGATTTCAGATATTATAGTGGGAAATAATTGTTTTTCAATTCGAGCACTGAACATTGGGAAAAAATAACTCAATAATATGAAGCGACAAATTCATTTCACTAATCTACAGAAATGTATCTGAATTAGACTATGTGAGATGCAATGAACTCGCAATAGAATGCAGGCGGTCACAGAGTAGCTACAGTACAGAATATGAGGTAAATTAATGCTTTGTATGATCAGGCATCAGACAAATCGGGATTCTGGAATTACAGAAAAGTATTGTTTGCATATACTGTGCGATGTTTACTTTGATTTAATATTGTAGATTCCATAGAAACTAGTGTCTCAATGTGAACTGCAATGCCATGTTCATGTTTGTACAAGCTACTGTAGCCTACGGGCAACTTGCACTTGAAACATTAAAAAATATTTTCCCACTTTAAATGGGCTGACCCTGTCTGACTGGCTCAGTCATTAGCTACAGAATTGTTTATAATGCTTATGATGGGGCGATTTCATCAATAGTCGAGATTGGCTTTGAAGAGAAGCAGACAAGCTGTCCCTATTTTCATGCCTCCTCATTCTCTTCCCCCAGTCGCAATTCACCTCCTAATCATTGGCCCTCTGTTTTGCGATACGCTTAAATATCTGTCAGTTAGGTAAGGGCCACTCACAAGGCTTTGAGGCAATTGGTAGCATAAAAAGCAGCAGGTGTGTGGCGCACTTTGGGTCTTTTCCGATGAATAAGAATTTACAGATCGTAATTTACAAAGCATGAATTACTATCAATAATAAATCATCACCACTTAAAAGAATATCTCTTAATAGTGAGATACTTTGAACCACCACATTTGCATTACACATAATGATTACTGCAATTTAGATTGGTGTCCACTTTAATTGATAAAAAGTGCATTATTTGAGACAACACTTGCAAACAAGACCATGATAATTGTATTTTGGAAATGTGTGTCATGGCAGTAAAATTGCATGTGAATGTGGTTAGCTCTGCCATACTTTAACAACTCTAATCCTAATGGCATTAAGCAATGCAATGCCTGCTGTGTCAGAAATTGCTTTTAAGCCAGAACTAAAATTTTCTCATTATTGAGGAAACGACAGAGGGTCAAACAGCCAATACCCTTTGCTAACATTTGGCTCACGCAGTTCTGGGACAACCCTTGTACAAGATAGTGGCTCTCGTGAACCCGCAAAATGAGTATTAGTGTGTTGGTGGAGTGATTAGAAGGTGAACTGGGACTGAGTCTCCTTTCCCCCACTTGTCTACTCCCTCCATTCCTGCAAATACTTCCAGGTAGGAGACGAGTGGCACTGAGGGAGTGGAAGAAAGAAGGTGAGGACTGAAATGTAATGGGGCGTACCCATGGAGAGAGGGAAACCATTTGTTTGCCACCTGAAGGAACAGGAAATCATGCCATTCATCTGGAGTTTTATAGGCCATTAGTGAAGAATTTCATATTGGTTTTAGAGGGATTTTTCATGTTCCTTTCTTTGCTCTACAGCTCCAAATGGTATATACTGGTATTTATTTTCCTATATTTTGTTTAGAAAGAGTTTTATTCATTGTTGTACATGTACAGTCAATTTTATATCTATGTACATTAATCATCTTGGAACTTGGTTGGCATTTAAATCAAGATTTAAAGTTTAATAGTGGCACAGTTTGACAGCTTAGGAGTTCAATTCCGTTAGATTTTACTTACAATTAAAATGGTAAATGGACTGCATTTATATAGCGCTTTTATCCAAAGCGCTTTACAATTGATGCCTCTCATTCACCCATTCACAGACACACTCACACACAGTCACACACATATGGTGAAAGGCTGCCATGCAAGGTATTACTCAACTCATTGGGAGCAATTAGCGGTTAGGTGTCTTGCTCAGGGACACTTCGACACGCCCAGGGTGGGGGATTGAACCAGCAATCCTCCGACTGCCAGTTTACCTC
Source organism: Anguilla anguilla (assembly GCF_013347855.1). Lineage (NCBI taxonomy): Eukaryota > Metazoa > Chordata > Actinopteri > Anguilliformes > Anguillidae > Anguilla > Anguilla anguilla. The sequence continues at coordinate 36,153,036 of NC_049201.1, read as the reverse complement.
CTGAGCTATGTCGCCCCAATTAGCTATACATAAACATTTTCTAAGACATCACCAAGATGAACATTCTAAGTCTCACATTTGCTTTTAGGGGTTATTTTAGGAGTGATTTTTGCAAATATTCTCTCTGGGGGACCATGCAAATATTTCTGTCCCCCCGTTTCCAGACCCACCAGCCGCCACTGATATATGTTACTCAGGAACAGGTTACAGATAAGAAATTCAAGTAACTGTTCAGCCCTTTTCAAAAGTACATTGTTAGGTTTATCAGACACACATTGGAGTAGGGATGCTTTCCTAAATGTTGTTATCAAGGCAATATTCTATCAAAATAGTAACCACCATAATTGCAACACAACTGGGGAGTGTCCAGCTTTATAGATATCATTGACTCTGCAGACAGACTAAACTCTTGCAACATTTTATAGCTTTTATTTTCAAGTAAACAACCCCCCCCCCCCCCAATCAAAAATACAACCTAAATATTACACTTAGCTGATGTTTAATGACACATGTGCAGTGTTATGTTCTGCTTCAAACAAATGTCCAAAACGAGGCAAAAACCATTACTCATCTTATAGCTTGTGTGATTTTCTACACCCTACCCCAGCCCATAGCTCTGTTTATGATTGTGGCCCAGATTGGTCCATTTATCTACTTGCTGTTATTGTTTTGGATAATTTTTTACTGTGACTGTGAGAGAACCTCCCAATTTGGTTCCCAACACCTTCTGATAAATAAACAATGCACAGATCTGACCTTTGGGTTAACAGGTTTTTATGCTTGCTCTACTCAGCTCTCTTACTGATTCAATTACCACAAAGGTTCAGGAGCTTCCATGAATACTGAAAAAGCTTTGCCTCTCTGTGCCTGCATAGGTGCTCAATGGTAAATCCGACGTGGCTCTCGGGAGAAATTCATAATTGTAAATAATTTTACCAGACGAGACAATCAAGTCACCTTGGCTGTGAAACCCCCGGACCCTGACACCCCCTGTCCAAATCCCCCACCCCCTAATGTCGCATTCCCTTTGGTTTGCAGAGGCAAGGCAGTGTTATTTAAGCTTTACTGGTCTGTGTTAAATTCAGCAATTTGAAGGGCTGTTAAGTTTTTCAATTGAAATTTCATTTAAGATGCAGGTGCTTTTTATTTTATTGATGCTTTACTGCTCCTGGGGTACAAGCAGGAACAGAGTGCAATAACAGCAGTCGGCCTCAATCAGCAATTGGCAACAGCTGTAATCTCTGGACATTTAGAATACTTAGAAGGGCCTTTCCCTGCTGCTATAAATTGCTACAGCAGAAGGAAAAACAAGAGCACAGGCTGCCAAGCCTTAAATCACATTTATAAGGATTTGGTTAGTATAGTAATAACACTATCAAGTGGCAAGGCCAGGTGGGGGAATAGGAAAAATTGAGGAAGGAAAAAAGGCTTATTTATAGAATGGCATGTGTTTTGTGATGGTATTATGGTTTTGAAGGTTATACTGTCCAATGTTAAAAAAGGACAGATTGTAAAGTGCCCCATTTACAGATCTGAAGCAGAAATACAGTAATATTTTGTTTAAAACCATAACATTACTGTAGATGTCATTTCCCCTCAGTAATCATATGAATGTGTTTGGTTCCAGGACAATTTTTTTCATTTTATTTATTTATTTTTTTAAAACATATTTTCATTCTTTAAAAATAGCTTTTACTTTAAATTATTGACCCAGGCGTAGGCGCCAGCTTTATGGATGATTTGGTGCCCCCCAATATTTGAGGGGGACATTTTTTAAATAAATATAGTTTTTAATGAAGATAGCTATGAGTGTAAAAATTTAAATTAATTCAAGCTTTAATCAGTTAGTTTTCAATTTGTACATCTTTTGTTACTGCAACACAAGTAGTGTGTCACTATGTTCGCACAGCAGTGACAAGAAGGAACTAATATGGCATTTTAAAAATCAAGTCACAGAGCTGCTCACCAGTATTGCCAAGTCTGCTTATAAAACGTGACTTTGGGCTTATTTTTTCTGAAGTCGCTTCAGAAACAGAATTTGTGGGTTGCGTTTTTTTGCCAAGTGACCAAATTGTTTTTAAAACAATCTGGTCGGTTATTTTGAAGTGTAAGGAGCAACCCCTTTTTCACATTCATGGTTACTATGGCTTAATGGCACAGGTTAACTTATGGCTTAATTTATGGCTTGTTTCTGACGATGAAGATGCTTATTTGTCTTGCAAAATCTGATAAGAATGCTGCACACTCGTGTTTTGTCCACCACCCAGAAAGATCAATTAAGGTAAGGGGAATTTTTGAAAAGAATGGATAAATTTGTTATTCAAGTATCATTTTTGTAAATATGCTGTAGCATATGTACTCTGTTGATGTGAAAATATGCATTATGACAATGACATAAAATGACTTGTTTCATGCCATATGCAAACTGGTTTATGGAATGACTGGTATTTAAGGCAGCGTTGTTATGTTGGTCAGTAGGCCTATAGATTAATCACTGGAGAAATACGGACTTGTTATCTTGAAGCTGTTTTCTACTGTTATAAAAAATAAAATGTAAAATTATTAGATTTTAGTTGTGTAGCCTAATTTGTGTGCATTCAAATATATGTGCGATGTCTAACATTGGTTTCATTGATTACTGATAAGTAGAACAAGCACTGGCATATAGTCACCTGCTGTCATATAGATTTTTGGCTATGCTTTCTGTCAAAAACCGGTGGCTAAATTAATCTGTAGAGGTTTGAACGTAAACGCAAACATTTCCAGGACACATAGGCCTACAATAATAGCCTCTGGAAAGGCTAATGATTGATTTAGTAAAAAATAAATAGTTTCAGTGGCTATGAACAGCCAACTGATCATTCTTTGGGAGCATGCTTAAAGATGAGAAAAAATGCCCTTGAAGCAGGAAGTTATAAATCAATTGGCCTCTCATTACTGAATGATGAAAGATGAGGAATTTCACATTCTGATGTCAAAGCCTAAATAATCTTGGAGGATAATATGTGGTAAAAGAAGTTTTCAGGCATGGGATAATGTTATATTTTGTCTGGATTTAGCATTTGCACTGTAAGATGAAGAGATGTTCAACAGCTAAATTAATGGTGAAAAATTTGTGTAGAGGCTGCCGTATTTCCTATAGATAATATGGCAGCCGCTCCACAAGTTTTTCATCATTAATTTAGCAGTTGAATATCACTTCATCTTGCTGTCAGGGCTCCAGACTAACTTTTTACATTGGTTGCACTGGTGCGCCTAACTTTTTCATTTAGGTGCACCCAAAATTTTTCACCGTGCCTTTTGGCGCCGCAATAATACATTTTAAGTGTTACCTTTTTTGTCAGTTCCCATACACATTGGTAATTATGTAAATGATTGTAAACAGGAATAAAGGTGCAGATAAATGTTTTTTCTTTATTTAAATCACAGCACAAACAAGAAATCGCAATAACCTCAATTGTTTAAAAAATAAACTTAAAAAAGTGCTGATTTTTGAAGTGCTTGACAAACTCAAATAAATAAATCAAACTCAAATAACTCCAGCAAAAGTGTGCGCTTCTCCCGGAGGAGTACAGGGCGCGGTTTCACACATACACACTACTGATGCACGGATTCGGTCCGAATCGCATCATCCACCCACCACCCACCCGAACTAATTATTTTCTCCAATTTAGAGACCCACACCCCTACGACGGAGTATAAGGGCCACATTGAGGGGGAAAAAATCAGAGATTTACAGAATAAGATCGTAATATTACGAGAATAAAGTCGTAATTGAGAAAAAAGTCATAGTACGAGAATAAAGTCATAATTTAATAAGAATAATATAAAGTCATAATATTTCATGAAAAAAGTCGTACTATTACGAGAATAAAGTCGTAATTCTACGAGAAAAAATCATAATATTACACGTGGGCACTTACATCTCATCTTATCTGACCCTCACCACGGGCGCCCCGCAAGGATGTATGCTCAGCTTGCTCCTATACTCCACCTACACCAGTGACTGCACAGCCAAGCACAGCTCCAACGCTATCATTAAGTTTGCAGATGACACAACGGTGTTGGGCCTGATTACCAACAGCGACACCGCGGCCTATGCAGACGAGGTGATGGCGCACTCAAGGTGGTGCCAAGGGAACAACCTTCAGCTCAACATTGAGAAAACAAAAGAGCTGATCCTGGACTTCAGGAAAAGGGGTGTGCACATGCCCATTACCATCAACAGGGCCGCTGTTGAATGGGTCAGCAGCTTCAGATTCCTCGGAGTCCACATCTCAGAGGATCTGAAGTGGTCTCGGCATGTGGACACGCTGGTGAAGAAATCCCATCAGCGCCTTTTCCACCTTAGACACCTGAGGAAGTTTGGCCTTCCCCCACCAATCCTCAGGAACTTCTACAGGTGCACCACGGAAAGTGTCCTGACCGGCTGCATCACTGCCTGGTACGGCAACTGCACCAAACGTGACCAGCAGAGGCTGCAGAGGGTGGTGCGGTCAGCCCAGAGGGTCACAGGCAGTGCACTGCCTAACCTGAGGGTCCTGTACACAGCGAGGTGCATGACAAAGGCCAACAAGATCATCGCCGACCCCAGTCACCCGAGCCATGGCCTGTTCATCAAGAAGATGTCCAAGAGAAAGCCTGGCTATGTCAGCATAACAGTGAAGACCAACCGCCTCCAGGACAGCTTCTACCCCCAAGCCATTTGCATGCTGAGCTGAGACCCCTAACCACTGCCCAGCTCCACCAACAACTGAACTTCCCCCTTCCCCTCCTACCTCCTCACACTCCACTCTATCACTCAGTGCGTTTACATGCACAGTTGAAATCGATCTATATTACGTTTTGGCCAAAGATGAGATTTAATTGGATTATTGTCGTTGTCCCAATATACACGACTCGGAAAGAATCGATTTATTGACCGGAGATGTGTCTGACGAAGGCTTCTTATAAATCCTGCTTCCTCCAATTTTGTCGCAAATTTTTTGAATAGTTTGCCATTCCGCCTTTTTCTTCCATTCATGTATTTTAGGATATTTAACTCCTTTAGTTGAGATAGCATGAAGGTGGTCTCCTCGTCCATCCAGAAATGTGTTTTTTTCACCATGATACTAGGGAAGGCAAAACGGTGCTTTAGAATGTCGCCACAGTGTGTGTGCGTGAGCTCGACAATGCATTTCTCACAGAAAAGGTAGTTTGTCGCCTTTTTTAATTCATTACAGTGGTGATAGAAGTGAAAATAATTAAGTGGTACTGTGCTGTTAGCTTTTATTGATCGCCGTACAAGGTTAATGTGAAGTAGCTAGCACAATCGGACAGCACTAACCCATAAAAATGTACTTTGAATGGTACTTGCTCAATTGAACGGTAAATGTGAAAAAACATTTGATTATAGTCAGCGGCACCAAAATTTTCTGTCACACCCTCAATAAACAGCAAAAGTCCCAGTAGAAGATTGAATCTTTTAAAGTTATAATCTTTTAAAGTTATATATTTTCTGAAACGCTATCGATTCCGCTTGGCCACAGTAGCTGCTCTGTAAATTACGGAACATGCACAGAATGCCTAGGCCAATTTTTGGCCTATTGAAGCGTATACATGTCGTAGTAAATCAACCCCCAACCGCATTATCTAGGTATGTTAGTCTGATTTTGAAAAATTCAAATTAGTACGATTTCAGTCAGACTACAATGTTTACATGATTTTTAAAAGTCCAGTATTAGCCGCACTAATACAATAAATCGACTTTTTCAAGCATCGTGTAAACCCACTGACTGTGTCACTTTAGCACTGTCACGTGATCACTTTATACTTGGTTCATGCCAATCCAAGTGTGATGTGCAATACTTTAGTTACTTCTATCTTACTTATTATTATTACATTTTACTATTTATTACCAGCATTATCACTTAATTGTAAATACCCACTAAAATCTTTTTTTAAATTTTATTATATTGTGTTTACTGTGTTTACTATGTTGTGATTGAGAGAGATGCATATGGGAACAATGAATCTCACTGCCATGTATGCCATGTGTATGTGATCAATAAAAAACTTGAACTTGAAGCCTGCAGTGAGACTGGGGGAACTGACATGCACACATTGAAGTACAGGAGCCACAACAGCAACAATGACAACATCGACAACGGCGACGATGACAGTGACAGTGTTTTGGCTTGCTGATACACAATAAACGTGTGCATCGTACCCATCCATGCCTGTTGAGTTCTGTGGACTTGTTACAGTGGTGGCCCGTATGGGGTGCGTTATCAGGAAGGAGTTAGAAGTGGATTTGGATGGAAAGACATTTGGGAGCGAGAACTATGGAATCCCCACTAGGGCAAGCATTAACCCCGTAGCGCACATGCCAAATCTGGCCAATCCTTGCCCATTTAGGGGGTACCCTATTTAAAGCTTTATAACTCCAGATGTGAACACCATAGAGACTTGAAAATTGCTTAAATGAAGCAGGACATTTGTACAATTAACAATACTAACGCAGATTAGTTTATATTCATAATTTTGGAAGAAATAAAGTGCCACAAATGCAATTGTCTAGACAAAAAAAAAAATGAATTAGCACTTTTTTTAGTTTGTAATGAAACGCTTACATTACAGTGTGAAATATCCACATTATATAATACCACTAACCTATTTAAAAGCACTCAATTTCAAAAATAACAGATATAACCAAAGTATTTTGGGCAGTTTTCTTTTCTTTAATACGATTTAATACGAACCGAAGTCAATTGGGTCATTAGAAAAAAAATCTAACCTTTTTGTTATAGGCCTAATAAAAACCAAACATAAACTTTAAAATCAAGAGCTAGTTCAGTTTATATAATTGTATGCTTAATATCAGTCAGCAACACGAATAACCAATTGATTCTCATGTTTCGATTTATGTTTTAAAAATAAATATCGAACACCCATTAATTTCTTGCTTTTTAATTTCTTTTCCTGAAACAGAAAACAATTGGCCAAAAAGTACACAGATCCTTTCTCCCCAATGATAGTTATTACTTGCCGAGGGAAGCAGCTAATTTTTTAACATCATATTAAGGTAAACAACTATTTTCTTATGTTCTGGAAAGTCAACTATTTATATATTATTACTTCATTATACTGTAGCATTTATGCTATTATGGATTTAAAATAAACTGCCAAACTCTGTTTTGTGAAAAATTGGTTTGACCTCCCTAGGGATATGCATCACCGCACACTGGCAGCAGGTTGGGAACTGGGAATCGAAAAGATGCGTCTCCTTTTCACCATAATTTAAAAAATTAAAATTAAACAACACCCATTTGTAAAACTAAAATGCTTTATACCACACTGCAGACATGATCTTGGTAAAGCCTAGATAATGACCATGAATAATAGATGGCCTAATGTAACACTCTTCATCAATTTCTTTGATGACGGACTGTCTGATTTACGCCTCTAATTACTCATTTGTGAAACAAAAGGAACCTGCTGGGTGAACGGAGATTTCACTTACTTTCTTACAAATCTTCAATCAAATAGAAAATAAAAAAAATGTTTCTATAGGTTTTTACACAAATTTGTGGTTGTTTAACATTTAAAAGGCTGTGTTTTTTGTCAGGATTCTGCCTCTGTCTCTTTTTCCCTTTTGGGCCGCCAGATGGCGGCACTTTTGTTTTGTGTCCTGCTCGTTCCCTTGTGGTTAATTATATAATTGTTTTCAATTATTCTATCATTGTTTTGGGTTCATGTCTTCCCTCCTTCCCTCCTTCCCTCCCTGGTTGATTAGGAATTGTGCCCTCCTGTGTCTTGTTCGCTTTGTGACTATTTAAGTTCCTTGCTTCCCTGACTCAAGTGCTGGTTCCTTGTGTTTCCATGTGTGGTTCTCACCGAGTGTCTGACAGTGTTCCTGCCTCTGTGTTTTTTGCCTGAGAGTTTGTCCGTGTTACCCCGTGTCTGTTTTTGTCCGCCTGTTTCTGCCCTGCCTCTCTTTGACTTCTTGCGGTTTTTGGATTTTCTGTTTTCTCTTTTTTTTGTGTGTTTTTGGGATTTGCCCTGCGAAGAATTTTTTGGTTCCCTGCTTTTGTTTCCTTTCTGATTAAAGTCTTTGTGTGAATTTTCCTTCTGGAGTTCTTGGGTTTTATTCTGCATTTGGGTCCATTCTCTCACCAGTCCTGACAGTTATTATTACTTATGTTACTTCCCACAACAAGTTCATGCATATTATGAAACAATAGGCTATGTTGCAAAACTATTTTCTTGAAATAAAGTATACAGCTGGATCAATTCCAATGGTTGTATTTCTGAAATATAGCGTTTTTGTTATATAGGCGATAAGGGAGGTATTACCCTTTTAAAATTACTACACACGTGAAAACATGTTTTATTTGACGACTGCCCAGTGGCAGAGATTGAATATTAGGACAGGGGGACAGTTTAGGCGGCCCCTATGACTAGATTGTTTTAAAAAAATATCGCCGTGACTTAACAATGCACGTCTGCATCGGCACATGACACTTGAAATTAAATCTAGCTCAAAGGCTATGACCACAGCAATCGTGCAGCAAGGCTATATCAGAAACAAGTTAGGCTACAGTGGAAATGGAGACTTCATAGTTAATACTTGTTTGTGATAGTTAATTCTTGCCAGCTAGCCTACTATTTAAAACGTTTGTCATTTTTTTAGGAGTTGGGTGAACGTATGGGTGTTAAACAAACTCAATAATATAGACCAAGACTGACAGGATGACTTTTAATTTTAAGGCAGTTTACTGGACTTTGGCTTCTCCTCACTACCCCACTGCCTGACAATAGCCAGGTGTTGATGTGGATGTGCGAATGTGTCTGTCTCTCCTCAGGCAGGCTATTTAGCAACTGAACAATCAAACATCAAACATTTCCAGTGGAATAAACTATATTCACACTGTAGGCTACTGTAGGATACAGTGCTACAGAGGATAAATTGGCGATACATTTTCCCAAGACTTCTGGACCACAACAACCATTATTTCAGAAACGGAATACACATAATTAAATTTATGATCACAAAAAAATGGACCGATGAGGTTTTCCTTGATTGTTAAATCAGCTAGGATTTCTACATTAACTTCATTTACATTTACATTACATTACATTACAGGTATTTGGCAGACGCTCTTATCCAGAGCGACGTACAACAAAGTGTATAACCATAACCAGGAACAAGTATGACGAAACCCCTAGAGAGAAGTACCGGTCCAAATGCAGGGAACAACCGCATAGTTCAACTTGGACCCTGAAGGTTAATCTGATTAACACTAACAACGAGAACGGCAACAACGCAGTCTATGGAAAAAATACAAGTAGTTGTTAAGACAGTTAATGCACCTAAGTCACTTCAATGGGCAGCAAGCGCTTTTGCCCTGAAGAATGCGCAGTAGAGGCGGTTTCCCCGTTTCTTCATAGGCTTCGCCGCCTGACCCCTCCTACCATCACCCATTCTTATGTACACTCTATGGTCTGCGCACATCTTTTCCAGTCTCTCTCAAAGATGCCTCAGAAAAAACATCAGACAAAACAAATCACGGGAATGCCGATGTAGAGACAGCGGTAATGAACCGACATTATCTACGCTCGCTTCCTTCATTTCCCTTTTAACCATGAGCAAATACTCAAATGTTAAACAATAATGGTTTATTTAAATAATTCAGTAATTGAAATAATTGTCCATTCCGCTATTCGGTAAACGAGGAACGAGACACTGACAGGAGAGAAACGACTACGGGAAATTTGCCTTGAATACGTTCTAATTTAAAACAATTCACACAAAACCAAATAGCCAAGGTCTATACAGACCAATCTGGTGTGTGCTTATAATAAATGTTTGTGATAAATGCTGTTTCTTTTCCATTAATAATTTGGTATAGGACTGAATTGTGCATACACAACCCTCAAGTGACAACTAGTAGCAGTGAACAAACTCTCCCCTATATCCTAAGTGAAACTAACATGGATGACTTTAGACTGTGCTCAAAATTATCTGACTATTATTAACTTTCACAGTCTGACAACAACAGTGGCTGTGACAAAGGGTGCGGTGGCGTAAGTATAAATGCATGAGAAACACAGCTTTATACCCAGTGTATGTACTCACGGATTTGAAGGCCATCCTACGAGCCTTGAATGACAAAATTATGAGCAAGCTCGTAGAATTAGAGCTCCCTAGCTCACAACTGGTGTACTGTTCTGTCCTGCTCCTTTTTCTGTTATTTTGTCGAGATGCACTTTTAGTGTTTATAAGGTTTATAAGGCATTTTGATAGGCTTATCTGCAGGCAGAAGTCCTCTTCGTTGTTTTGCTAAGCTAGATCAGTGACCTTATGTGAGAATTGGAAGTAGTAGAACCAGAACACTTGATAGTGGAGAATAGGAGCAGATGCATATGTCCCAGCAATCTTTGCATATGGTAAAATAACAATAGTATGAGAGAAATGATGAAATTGAGCAGTTGAAACAATATGTTTTTAGCAGAATGGGCATGTAGATGAAGTTTGACATGATCACAGACTATAGTGCAAAGTAAATGAAGTGACCATGAGCGAGATGAGTTTCCTTATCGAACGGTATATATAACAGACGGTATAAAGAATAACTGAATAATGTGGTGGGTGAAGTAACGTGTGATAATATGTAGGAAATATATTGCACTGATGTACTTCTCTCATGTTCAATACTAGTAGTTATAATTATGATTGAGTCATGATTTTAAATGTAATGTTTTAATGGGGAGTTGCAGACAGTACATACGTAGTAATTATTTTTATGTGGGTAGATAGGGAACAGGGCGAGGTAACATGAATGTAGAAATGTGGCGTTTGCTGATAAGAACGTTTTGTACAGTAGCCAAGTGAAGAAATATAGTTAGTAGAAATGGCACAGTGGTCAGCTGGTGTACGTTTTTAAGAAAATCAATACATTTGCCATCATGAAATGCATATGGCTGGCCGTGAGTGACTTGGACTGGCTGGTCACTGCTCATTTTTTCACAACGCTGGATGTGACTAAGGGCTACTGGCAGATTCTCTTGTTGCCGGCGTACAAAGAGAAAGCGGCCTTCTCCACTCGATATGGCTTACTGTACACCAATTTGCAGTGTTGGGGAAGCTACTTTGAAAGCATAGCTTTGCAAGCTGCCAACTAACTACTTCACACTGGAAGAAGTTGAAATACAGCAAAGCTACCCTAGGGAGAAATCTAGTTTGGTTAACTAAAGCTACTCAGAAAAAGTAGTTCAAACTACTTTGTAAAAAAAAATGATCAAATTGACAATGTACATGTGATACGAAATTATAATAAAATATAATACAAAAAAGTCACATGCCAGCAAAAAAATGCCACTCAATTGCGTTTATTTCAAAAAGTGCTCACTTGTTAACAGGTCATACATAAACCAAAAAAATAAAATACCCCACTATTCATGGGAAAGTGCAAGGAATGTCAGCTTTGGTTTTGTATACAATGTCCATCAGTCAGGCGCCTGCCTTCCAGAAACTAGAGTCCAGGTGGGGGTATTGCACTAAGCAGGATTACTCAGTTAAAGTCGGGCTGAAATTTGAAATACTGTATCATTATTTATATTCTATACCATTGCAAACTTGTTTTAAATGGTTTTAAAAAGTTTTTTTAATGATAAAAATTTATACTTTTGGACATATCACAAAAATGTTACTATCATGTTACTATGGAGGTCGGATACTGCATGGCGGGGTTGAGGGCGTACTCCTTGCGTTTTGAGTGACAGCTAGTGGACGGACAGTCTGAGGCTGAGACTACAGCTAGAGTGACCGCCGGTTTTTCCCATGGCGCGCAGAAAAATACTTTAAAAATACTTTTTAAAATGACAAAAGTAGACAGTTGAAGTCAACATTCCCTCCCAGTAGGCTAGTACAATGAACTCGGGCGAACTCAAATTACGATGGCGGAAAAAAATAAAAGTGCGGATGGTGGGAAAATGTTGACTGTGACAGCCATCAAGATAAAATAACAGGGTGACAGGCTACATTTCAGCAGATAGGTAAAGCTAAATGAGTTGTCATATTGCACAAAGTCAACAAATCTCCGTAGCTAGCTAGATAAATAATATTCGGCTTTCCTGAATTATTGCTTTATTTCGTGTGATAATTATGTTGATGCTCAGATTGCTTTCCAGCTGTGCCAGCTAACGTTAGCGAATATAGCTGTTAGCTATCCTCCATGTAAGCCAGGCGAAGGTAATTCATACATTCAGTAATTATACATCCAAAATATAATAAATATAAGAAACTTACTTTGTGGTTATCCTCTGTACTGCTCCATACTGTGCTTGATCAAATTGTGAGCACTGCTCCAGGTTCAGTCGCAGCTCTTTGCAAAATCCACTGTTTTTGCGCCAAATTCAAAAAGTCATCTGGTTTAAAATGCAGACTGCAGACTCTTGTGTTGTTTGACACTAATGAACCTAATACAAATTCTACCCACTTGTTTTTTTACATTTGTGACCTTCGGGATTGCGTGTAGTGAGTCACTATTTGTGCATCCTTCAACACAACAGTGCCACTTGCAAGGTGCCATGTTTACCAGACTTGACAGTGGCAAATGCAGCCTAGCCCTCAATGTCAATCATAAGCAAATAAACACTGTGATAGGCTGCATAGAAATGAGACCGCTTCCTGACGTCTGGAAGCGGCAATTTTAAAAATGTGGAAAAAAAAGCACAGTAGGTAGCACAGTGATTTTTAAAACACCAATTTTTATGATTCAAAACAATAAATTATACATTGTAAATGGTTTGATAATACAGCTGACACTGCCTATTTTACCACCAAGGGTAGTACAAAATATAAACAAAGCAATTTCAGTCCGACTTTAACCAGGTATATTTAACCAGGAAATATTGGGTAGCATTGCTGTGGAATACATCTTATGTAATTTTGGTGGGGCAAGATAGCCTATATTGTTTGTAGTACCATAGCTTGGCATCATTTTGATATCAATACTTTTAATTGAATGAGTTATAGCCGGGGTATGTCTTGTATGTGTGAGTAACTTGGCATTTTTGTACGTTGAAAACGTGTTTTTTTATGAGATACTACTATTCTCCATGGTGGTGTGCTCTGTGAGAGGATAATGGTGTATATGAGAGAGTATAATGGTGTATGTGAGAGAGCATAATGGTGTGTGAGAGAGTATGATGGTGTATGTAAGAGGGTATAGTGGTGTGTGTGAGAGAGTATGATGGAAGTATGATTTATGGTCTTAACGGCCTCTCATAGTGTTTGAAGCAGTGTTTACATACATACTGTAGGGAGATTGTTCCATAAGACGGTAGCTCTATAAGAGAAGGCTCTACCACCCGTTGTAATTTTAGAATTTTAGATACATGAAATGTTCACATAACCAGCATCTTGTGAACGAAGTAATCTTTGAGGAGTGTAAGGAATAAGTAATAAATAATTTTCACGTTTTTGGGAGGCACAGTTGTGCAGTATATTGTACTGTCGCCTCACAGCAAGAAGATCCTGAGTTCGGATCCTGGCCTGGGCCTTTCTGTGTGAAGTTTGCATAGTCTCCCTGTGTCTGCATGGGTTTCCTCGATAGTGTGTATGCCCTGCAATAGATTGCTGACCTGTCCAGGGTCTAGGGTGTATTCCTACCTCTCACCCAATGCATGCTGGGATAGACTCCTTTCTTTTAGTCAGTCAATCAGTTTTGGGCAAGCTGAGAAGTAGTTTGCAACAGTTGCAAGAGGCATCTGAGTCCTGCATATCGGTCTGGCATTCTACATTTCATCTCTGGTTTTTTTGGAATATCCTGCTGTCTTTTGGTTTTTGAATTTTGGTCTTTGCAAATCCTTGAATTACTTTGGGACTGTTGATCCAACAGGTTGCCCTGCCTATGACCAAATTCGGTGATTTAACTTATAATTGATATTTTGATAATAATGACCAAATTAAATATATTTTACAGGTTAGATAGGTGAGGTATTTTAACTGTTGATGCACTTCTGTTTGGTATTCAGAATGCCAGACGCAGACGTCAAACGAGGGTGTTAACTGTTAAAGCTGCTGGGTTTGGAAAATTAAACATATTTCTTATTTGCTGACAAAATACTGTTTTGATGTAGTTAAGGCTGGCTCTCCTATCTCATATTGAGGGAATGGTTTAGGCCTTCTGATAGAAGTGGGAGACTCACAGCTGCAGTGGGCCTGGTATTGCTATGAGGGGCAGTTGGCTCAATGAAAAGAGAGGGAATGAATGTCACACATAAACACACACTTGCTTACTTGCTTATGGCAGTCCATCGATGACGATGATGACGTTGCTCCAAATTCATTTGTTGGGGGTTTATTGGGGTGTATTACGCCTGTGCATAGCCATGTGGCTGTGCAGGCCAATGCGTGATCCGCAAGTCTTGCCACATGAGGGGCAGGGGTATACGGCACAGGAAAGGGGGGGCCCTGCAGCGTTGGTGCCTCTGTGCATGCCACTGCATTCTCCTCTCTGTAACCTGCTCCTGAAGGTGAGTGATTCCCTGGTGGCAGGTGGAGCTCCAGGTGTGGCGATCAGCAGCCAGGGACTCTAGTGCTGGTGGCTTGATGTTGCACTTCTTCAGGAGGATTTTTAGGTGATCCTTGTAGCGCTTTTTTGGCCCCCAGCAGACCTATGACCATCCAAGAGCTGGCCATAGAGGATCGAGTAAGGCGGTGGGCAGGCATGTGGATCACATGCCCGACCCAACGCAGATGTCTTTGTGCAAGGAACACGGCAATGCTGGGTGTATGAGTCTGGTCGTATATTGCCACATAGGGCACCCTGTCTTCCCAGGACACACCCAGCATCCTTTGGAGGCAGCGGATGTGGAAGGCCTCTAGAGTTCGTATGTGCCTCTGGTAGGGGGTCCAGGTTTCCGAACCATAAAGCAGTGTGGAGAGGTAAACTGCCTTGTACAAAGCTGCTTTGGTGATGGTTAGGTTCCTGTTCTGGAAGACCCTGGACTTGAGCTTGCCGAAGGCAGCAGAGGTCAGACCAATACAAACCTGGGTGTCGTCGTCGATGTTGCAGGAGGGGGACAGAATGCTACCGAGGTAGGTGAAATGTGGGACGATGGCAAGAGGATGACCATCAAGGGTGAAGGTAGGCGCATGTGGTTGGGGGATGGACTCTTGCACGACTATCTGCTTTTTCTTGATGTTGATCTGGAGACCAATGGCGCTGTATATGGAAGCGACCACATTTAATGCACGCTGTAAGGATTCTGGTGAGTGGGCGAGGAGAGCACAGTCATCAGCGTACTGTAGCTCCAGGATGTGTTGGGTGG
Source organism: Anguilla anguilla (assembly GCF_013347855.1). NCBI lineage: Eukaryota > Metazoa > Chordata > Actinopteri > Anguilliformes > Anguillidae > Anguilla > Anguilla anguilla. The sequence goes on along the minus strand of NC_049201.1, from coordinate 36,137,718 downwards.
TGGTTTTGGTGAAGGCTTGAACTTGCCGGATATTTAAAAGATTTTCATCCAGTCAGTATTGTATCTGTATCCCATCTGTGGGATCCAGGGATTTGTGAGACAGCAGGGTGACGGTGGAGAGGAACATGTTGAAAATAGTTGGGGCTAGAACACACCCTTGCTTGACCCCCACATCCACACTGAAGAATGGGGATTGTTGGTCACCGATGCTCACACAGGCTTGCATCCTGTCGTGGAGCTGCCGTAGGATGTTCCTGAACTTTGGTGGAACCCCCAGCTTCCCGAGTACTTCCCACAGCAGTTCCCGGTTTACAGTGTTGAAGCCCTTGGACAGATCAATGAATGCTAGGTACAAGTCTTTGCGGTGTTCTCTGCATTTTTCCTGTACCTGTCTACCAACAAAGATCATGTCCGCAGTGCTTCAGTCACGCCTAAAGCCACACTGGGATTCGGGCAGGATGTCTTCAGTTACATGGGTTGCTAGGCAGAGTAGCATGATCCGTGCTAGCACCTTCCTGGCCACTGATAGGAGGGAGATACCTCTGCTGGTACCACAGTCTGCTTTGTCACCCTTGCGTTTAAAGATTGTGATGATGTTAGCATCCTTCCAATCTTGCGGGATGACAGATGACCAGATGGCAGAGATCAGTTGGTGTATTCTGCGGGTAAGGAGATATCCCCCATGTTTTAGTATTTCTGCTGGGATTCCGTCAAGGCCCGGGCTCTTGTTGTTCTTGAGGTCCATAGTGGCTTTGTGTACCTCTGAGAAACTGGGGGGGGGAGTCCAAATGGTTGACAGGGGGCAGACAGGGGAGGTCAGAGAGTATGTCCGTTTGAGTTGGATTTGAGGTGTTCAGCAGTGTTGAAATGCTCAGCCCATTTGTCCAAGATCTGCTGTTTGTCCTTGTAGAGGATGGCGCCATCTGCTGATCTGACCGGGGTGATGTTCTTCCTCTGTGGGCCATAGATAGACTTGATGGCGTCGTAGAAATCATGGGAGTTGTTGGTGTCTGCGTGGTGTTGTATTTTGCGGGCTTTCTTTGTCCACCAGTCATTCTCCATGGCTCTGAGGGTGCGCTGGGTTTCGGCCCTGATAGTGTTGAAGTGAGCGAGGTGGATTGTGGGTTTGAGAGGTGAGCTGCAAGGGCCTAGTGTTTCGCCTGAAGGAGGTCATGAATACCTGGTGCACTGTCGTCAAACCAGTCTTGGTGTCTCCATCTGGTGTACCCTATTGAGTCTACTGCCGCCTGGTGGAGGGCAGTACGTAGGGTGCTCCAGGTAGAGCTGATATTGGGATCTGCTGGTGTTTCAGGGATCCTAGACAGCTGGTTTGCAATCTGTTCCCTGAGCTGGTTGATTGAGTGCGTGGACTTCAGTGCATCACAGTTGAGCTTCCTGAATGGTGGTGTTTTCCTCAGTTGAGGGCGGATTTCCAGGTTGAGTTTGGCTCTGATCAAGCGATGTCTGTCCAACAGTCGGCTCCACGCATGGCCCTGGTGACTCGCACCTCCTTCCTGTCAGCTTGGCGGACAGGAGATGGCAGTGTTTAGAGCGGGGGTGTTGCCAGGAGGTCTTGAATTTGTTCTTGAGTTGGAACAAGGTGTTTGTAATTACCAGTTGATGCTCAGAGCAGAGAGTAAGGAGGCAAAGACCGTTGTCATTAAGCTTGCCAACACCGTGCTGTCCGAGCACATCCTTCCATAATCCACTGTCAGAGCCCACTCTTGCGTTAAAATCGCCTAGGAGAATGAGCTTGTCAGTGGATGCTGTTTTATTTATGGCGGAGTGCAGGGAGGCGTAGAAGAGCTCCTTGCACTCAGGATCAGCATCCAGTGTTGGGGAGTATGTGCTGATGAGGGTGGCATGGCGATTGTTTGTGAGGGGAATCTGCCAGGTCATCAGTCTTTCACTGATGCCAACCGGGGATTCTGGGGTCTTCTGAAGTAGGCTTGTCCTCACAGCAAAACCTACACCATGGAGGCGACGAGAGCCTTCCGGAAGCCCCTTCCAGAAGATAGTGTAGCCTTATCCCGTCTCTGTTATAGAGTCCTCGCCATGGAAGCGGGTTTCGCTGAGGGCCGCAATGTTGATGTTGTACCTCTTCAGCTCATGCGCAACCAGCACTGTTCTTCTTCGGGGGCGACAGGAATCATCACATACATCCAGGAGAGTTTGGACATTCCAGGTCGCAATTGTGAGTTTTATGTGGGTTTTCTTTTTTGTTAATTTTCGACCGCATGAGGGATGATCCGGCAGCTGCGGTAGGCTGCCCAGGTTGAAGAGGAACAGACCTTTTTTAGGCCACATTTTCTAAGCCCTTCCCTCTCAGGGTGAGCAGGGCGGGGCTGCTCAGTCACGTAAGGAGCTGCCGGAGAGGCACGCTGTTCCATCCTGAGCCTCGGCGACCATCTTTCCCACGCCGTCTACGTGCAGGGTTGGGCTAGATACTCCCAGTCACATCCTGACCTGTATCCACCGCCCTTCCCCATTGCCGCAGGACTTAGGGGATGGGGGTTGAGGTGGGAATGGGGTAGGGTATTTGGAGCAGACTTGCGTAATGAATAGATTAGAGTGAAGGTAGTTGTGCGCAGTCTGTACCCTCACTGTCTTGGCTCCACCCTACGTTTTCCAGTGGCATGAAGAGCTCATGACGACCTTCTGTAGAAGGGAGTTGCAGAAGACTGCCAGAACTCCAGTCTGTTGGTGACTGCCTAATGCGTGTTTTCTCCACAGATTTATCATTTAGCCATAGCATGTGCAAGTGCACTCATTAGGCATTGGGGCAGTGGATGGTGGCAGTCAGGACGTGTCCACACGCCGGTGGGCCTGTGCTGTCTACCTCTGGGGTCGACTGCAGCTCCGAGATCCCACAGCAGAGGTCTGGGTGATGGAGAGGCTATGTACTGACAAGGAAAGACTTACACACTCTGCTTTTCCAAAACTCAGTTGAGCTGGTCAGCGGCAGTACCTGGGAGCGAGAAGCAAGCAAGCAGACAAACATGCAGCTACGCTAACTCATGGGGGCTGCACTAGGCGCATCACACCACCCTGTGGACCAAGTCCACCAGTCCACACACACACACACACACACACACACACACACACATATATATATATATATATAACAGAGTTGCTGAGGTAAATGAACGGTTCATGCACCTGTGGTACTTCAGTGGCAGCAATGTAACCCAGGAATGAGAACTAAGTTTCCAAAAAGAGTATAATATTTAATATTACAATGCATTAAGATTAAAAGCACAATGCACTTGGCAACATAAGCAGGGCAGCATATATCAGGGGGGAGGGTTTTCCCCACTTCACTCATTTCTACAATAGGCCAAATAGTAGGCAAACCGTGATACATCAATTCACATTAAAAGTTAAGTAAAATACACACCGTCATAGGTCAGTTCACGCAATTAGGGTAGGTAACGCGCACACATAACAGGTCTATTTAAACCATAGGCTAGGTAATACACACACCGCAATATTAAGTGCCAAACTGCACACACACCACACACCTCTCCCAATTATAAACCCTTACTGTTTAGCCGGACAAGTGCAGGTAAAAAAAAAAAAACACGATAAGCATCATAGAAATTAAAAATCGTTTTGGAATTTTGTGCAGTTTAAAAATCTCACCAAGGCACATACAATACTGACAACAACCACAAATAGACTACACATTAGTGGCGCCACTCAAAAGCGAGTGCGAGGGGAGATGCTTGATAGAAGTCTGAGGGAATGCAAGCCAATGTCAACCTAAACAACCAAATGCAAAACTACTGCAAATCCGCAAGGACAGTAGTCATATGACTAGCTAATGATACCCCAGGCTGTGTGGCAATGTTTTCCGGCGTCTCCCACTCATACTCGCTTTTTTCAACAGAAAAAAAACCCCTTCATGCAGGTGCATTCACCATTTAATGAACCTAGTCCGTTGCCCATTCGCCCACTGCAGAGAATGGCCACGGACTTAAACCAATTGCCTTCTCCATTGTGACGCTCATCTCCAAATTTCAATTCTGCAATAGGGGTCACCAAGAGGGAACAAAATTGCTTTTTTCCCCTTTAAAACTATAATTACTAAAAATATTTGAAAATATGAGTATATCTCACCGATTCCCAAATATTGCAGATTCTCGGCCCTTTACTGAACTCAACCGCATCCTGAGCCAAGAAGCCAAGCAGACTGGCACTTTGCCAACTTATTTCATGTAAGTAAAAGTAATTATGCCTTCTTCCCCGTGCTCTCCCTGCTTCTTACCTGTCCATTGCTGCAAGTGCAATATGTTTACTTACGTTTCTTCCGCCGTTAGTAATACTTTCACTTGCAAAAAGTGTATTTCTAACACTAAACTGGCTGAAAAGATTTCCAAATTGGAAGCTTGCATCCAGACCCTTCAGGAAATTAGATGTAATGAGGAATTCTTAGAGTCCTTTTCGGCCCACCCATATGCTAGCTCTATTTTACTTTCACAAAGCGTATTAGCCCCATTGTCCCCCTCGCAACAGGACAAGTTTGTTACGGTAAGAAGAAAGCATAGCAGTAAAAAACCTACAGTACACATTCAGCCCCCTCCGCTAGAACTTTCTAACCTGTTCGCCCCACTTGTTAATACGCCGGTCAGAGAACAAGAACAGAAACCTGAAAAATATTTGGTAATTGGCACCTATATAGTCTGAGATGTGAGAGTTTTTAAACCAGCGATTATAGTAAATTGTATTCCAGGTGCTAGAATGACTAACATGAAGGCAAATCTGAAAGTGCTAGCTAAGTTTTCCCAAATTGTTATTCATGCCGGTACTAATGACATCCATATGAGGCAATTGGAGGTCACAAAAAGTAATTTCGAATCTGTATGTTTGATGGCAAAGATAATGTGCCGGTCAGTAATCTGCTCTGGTCCCTACCCCATTTGATGCAGTGATGAAATGTATAGCAGTTTATTGTCATTAAATTGCTGGTTAGCTGAGTGGTGTACATCAAATAATGTGGGTTTTATAGATAATTGGCAACATTTTTGGGGTAAGCCTAGTCTTTTGAGAAGAGATGGCATTCACCCATCCTGTGAGGGCACTAATCTTCTATCTAGAAACATAGCGTCTAGTTTGAATTCTCAAAATTGACTATTCAGAGCCAAGTCCTGGTCTCAGACACTCTGCCCTACACAGATGTCTGCTAGCTCCCGAAAACTGTAGAGTAGACTTCACCCTATTGAGACTGTCTGTCCCCCGTACTCTAAATAATCTTAATTCTGAAAACCGTAAAGTTTGCTACAAAAATTTGATCAATATTGAGACCAACCATACTGTCATTAATTCCAGAAAGAATATTTTGAAACTCAATTTTTGTTCAATCAATTTCATTTGTATAGCGCTTTTAACAAAGGAGCTTTGTCACAAAACAGCTTTACAGAGAACTGGCCCCCAAAGAGTAAGCCCAGGGCAACAGTGGCAAGGAAAAACTCCCTGACTGATAACAGGAAGAAACCTTTGAATAGAACCGGACTCAGAGGGGGAACCCATTTGCCACGGGCAGGCACCAGTTTGTTATGGAAAATCAAAAGTGGCAGGAGGCGGGGGTGCCCAGCTGGTCTAGCTGGTCTTGGGATGGAGCTCCGGGCCAGGGGGGGGTGTTCAGCAAACTTGAGCTAGAGCTCCGGACAGGTGCCCAGAGCCGAGGACGACGAGAGAAAAAAAACATTGTAAGGGGGTTCAAATGGTGGAAAAGCAAGCAGAGCAGAAGAGACAGAGGTACCTGCATGTGATAAGGAAAACCCCGGCAGAATAAGGCTATGGCAGCATAGCTAAGGGAAACAGAGGCAGGGGCCAACGCAGCCATGAGGGCAGGCTTGAGACAGTCATCACCAGACCATGACCGGTTCAGCTTAACACAGCACTACCAATGATGATCCAGTGACAGCACTAACCGCTCAATCCACCAGAGACTCTATAGCTATGCCCGCCACCCACTCCTGCTCCTAAAATATAAGTGAGACTAAAAAGATATGTTTTGAGCCTAGCTTTAAATAAGGTGATAGTGTCTGCACCTCAAACATGGGCATGCAACTTGTTCCACAGGAGGGGAGCACGATAGGAGAAGGCTCTACCACCTATGGTACTTTAAGCAGGATGCCTGCACCCTGTGAACGGAGCGTTCGTGAGGGAATATAAGGAAGAAGTAAATTATTTAAGTACAAAGGGGCAAGCCCACGTAAGGCTTTAAAGGTAAGAAGTAGTATCTTATAGTCTATCTGGAATTTAACTGGCAACCAGTGAATCGATGTTAACACTGGGCTGATGTGCTCGAATCTCCTTGTTCTAGTGAGAATACAGGCTGCTGCATTTTGAATTAGCTGGAGCCCTTTCAGAGAGGAATTTGCACATCCAGACAAAAGAGCATTGCTGTAATCTAATCTTGAAGTAACAAAAGCATGAACTAGCATTTCTGCATCATGTAAGGACAGTATTTTCCGAATTTTTGAGATATTTCTCAAATGATTAAAAGCAACCCTAGAGATGTTTTAAATATGTATATCAAATTCAAGATCTGGATCAAAGGTAACACCAAGATCTTTGATTACAGCACTTGAAGTAATGGAGATTCCATCAATGTTAAGCATATAGTCAGATAGTTTGCATTTCAGGGACTTGGGCCCCACTACCATTATCTTGGTCTTATCGGAGTTTAGCAAGAGAACATTTTGGGTCTTCCATTTCTTTATGTCTATAAGACAGGCTTTTATCTTTGACAGCTGGACAACTTCATCAGGCTTAACTGATAGATACAACTGGGTGTCATCTGCATAGCAGTGGAAATTAATGCCATGTTTGCGAATAACTTGTCCCAGGGGAAACTTGGATTACTAAACATAAGATCCCTTAATTCTCTTGTGAATTAACTAATCACTGATTATTGTCTTAATGTAATATGTCTCACTGAAACATGGCTGAAAGTGGATGAGAACTTTTCTCTCCACCTGGTTTCATATATAGTCAAATCCCCTGTCTCTGTCGAAGAGGTGGTGGTGTTGCTACTATTTACTAGGGACGTATCCGAATCCGAATACTGTATTCGGGAAAGCACGAATAATGCAATGGAAACAGATATTTCTTCTACCCGAAGTTGCTCGTTATTATTCTGATTTGGGAAAAAAAAAAGCGAGCGCCATGTCGAGTTCTCATAGCCTCTATTTAACATTACACGGGCAGAGAGAGAGGGGGGGTTGCACCACTTACACACACCAACAAACTTTGAGCCATTGCGCTGCAAAACGTTTACTAAATAAGTTCCATGCGTCAGCCATTATGTTTTTTCAAATCGATTCATATCATTGTGGATAGCCACTAGATAAAAATGCCCATTCTGTTTGCAACATAGGACTTTGATTTCAACTAGTCGTTTCATTTACTACACATTATTTAAAAGTGATCGCTATATTTTGTAGTCGCCCCCACCGAGTCAGCGCACAACAGGCAGCGGGCTGAGAGCATTACCGTTCCCGGCTATCACTCAGGGAAACTCTCGCATCGAGGAGTGGCAGCTGGATTTCTTTAAAACCCCCGCAACCCATACATCAAAATCAAGCTTAGAACCTGTAGTTTTTAGCTGTATGTGTTAATTTTCTTCATTAAAAAAAAACCCAGTCGAAATATTTAAAAAAACTGACGTTTTACCTTGTATTTCAATCAATATTCATCGATTTAAGATGTAACATGCTGTATATATCAGTCATAGGTCTTGGCTGTATGAACACAAAATCCATTCATGGTAACAGCTGCCACCAAAGGAAAATATGAGGACATCAGATGGTTTGCAGTCTACCCAACCTTAGTTCAGTAGGGGAAATAAATAAATAAAAATAAAACAGCCAAAAGAAGTTCATGTAGGCTATTACTGTTATGTAATTATTGTTGTAAAGTAGTAATTCACGTTTCCCTAGCGAACTGCAGTAACGTTAACACATCAAGAAATGTGAATGCAGCATCATTGAAATTTAAGATTATTCCCTTCAATTGAAGGATATGTTTCTATATGTATTTACTGTAAATAGTTTCTATTTCCAATGCAAAACAGAATCTTTCGATTTATAAAACATTTTTTTCTGTTTCTGATTGTTCAATGTACCCCAGTTAAAGGGGGGGGGGCTGGGGTTCCGACAGTTCATAAAACTTAGTTTAGTTAAAAATAAAAAAGAGAGAGAGAAAGAGAAATGGAAAGTACAGTATGAGGATGTGGAAATATATTTTATAATTAATTGTATGCCATTGCATTGCCAATGAATATTAGGTTAGAAAATACAACATTTGCCTGATTTAACGTGACTTCCGGTATAAACCACGCCCACTGCCGGTCTTCTATCCGAATACAGATACAGATACAGATAATTTTGTTGGTTGAACAGATACAGATAATGATGTCTCTGCACACCCCTACTATTTACAATGACCTTATTCATGCAATTCCAAAACCAGATTATAAATTAGATTCCTTTGAAGTGTTATTAATGAACCTTTCTCAGCCCAATGATGGTAGGCACTGTCTTTTTTCTCAGCCCATTGTCTTAGTAATGTCTACAGACCTCCTGGCCCATACTCTAGCTTTGTTCATGAATTTGCAAAATTGCAGAATTCCTCTCTCACTTAGCTATAAGCTATGACAAAGTGGTGATTTTAGGTGACTTTTACCTGCACTATGAAAACGCAGATGATCCTCTTACGTCAGCGTTTGTGAATATCTTAGAATCCATCAGTCTCACTGAAAATGTTGTCGGCCCCACACATTGTTGTGGTCATACTTTAGATCTGGTCTTAAGTTTTCGTGTTGATGTTAGTGATATTGTAAACTACTCGCATAACCTCATTTTGTCTGACCATTTTCTTATAACGCTACACCTATAGTTGGCTCACCCCATAGCATCTGAACCTAAAATATTTAGGTCACACTATTGCGACAAACACTGTTACAAACTTTATCGAGACAATTCCGGAATACTTTTTTACTGATTTAGATGTTTCAGCTTCCTCCGTGTCTATTGGTAATCTAGCAGAGGGGTTGGCTATTGTACTACATAAAACCCTTTATGTAGTTGCTCCATTGAAAAGTAAAAAAGTTATTGAGAAGAGACTTGTACCTTGGTATACTGACCATACAAGGGCTTTAGTACAGAAGTCTCACCAACTGGAACGCAAGTGGCATTCCACTAAACTACAGGTACTGTATGTCACCTAGCACGGAAAGAGAGTCTTGGTGCCTATAAACATTCTCTCTCCAATGCAGGGTCTACTTACTTTTCAAAGTTTATACAAGAAAATCTGAATAATCCCCAATTCCTATTCAAAACAGTTGCTAATCTAACTAATAAAAATGCAGCAACCAAACCTCAAATTCCAGCTTCTTATAACAGAAATGATTTCTTGACATTCTTTAGCAGTAAAGTAATATAAATGAGAGAAAACCCAGACACACACCTCATAGACACATAGAACGATTGGAATCCATTAATCCCATACTTCTGAGTGAACTAGTCAAACTAGTTTCTACTGCTAAATCAAACACCTGCACTCTTGGTCCCATTCCTACAAAGCTACTGAAGGAGATATTGCCTGTTATTAGCAAACAGATATGTTCCCATATCTTTTAAGGAGGCAGAAATCAAGCCACTGCTCAAGAGATCAAATTTGGATCAGACAGACCTGGCTAGCTATAGACCAATTTCAAGTCTCTTACTTAAGCCTTACTCTCCTCCAAGTTTACTTTGTTCACTAGATGCTGGTTATGTGAAAATTCCATGTGTATCTAAAATTACAATGGGTGGTAGAGCCTTCTCTCATAGAGCTCCTGTTTTATGGAACAATCTCCCTATGTATGTGCGGGCTTCAGACACACTCTCTGCCTTTAAGTGTAGGCTTAGAACTAACCTCTTTAGTCAGTCCTATAGTTAGCCATTTCTATACTCCTATAATCCTGTCAAATGGTCCTGTATAATCATGGAGTCTATGAAATTAAACACTGATGTCTGGGCTCGCTAGGGACCTTAGCAATAACCCTGTCTTCTCTGTTTCTCTTTCTGTTTCCATGGGGCTCCCTCGGGGTTTCCTCAGCCTGAATCCACAGGATCGCTCCAGTCCTGTCCTTCCCTCAATGGTCATGGTCTGCTTCAGGCGTATTCCTCCCCTGCCCATGTCTTGATCCTGTCTGGAGCTCCAGATCCATCATACGGCTCCTCTAAACTGTACTATTCTAACTATATATTTTGGTCTTCTACTATTCCTGTTAGCTTTAACCTCAGCTGTAACCTGTTCAACCAATTTTATTTGCTTTCTGCTACTTTACACGAGGCTGGCCAGTGGAGGATGGGCTCCCCCTCTATAAGCGGGTTCCTCTTGAGATTTCTTCCCATTGGGGAGTTTTTTCTTGCCACCGTTTAAGGGTTTTCTCCTCACTGGGAGTTTTTTTATTTTTATTTTTTTACCTTATGTAGCTGCTATTTGGGGGTTCAGGCCTGGTGTTTACTCTTTTTGTCTCTTGCCTTGCTACTCTGTAAAGTGTCTTTGTGACAGTTCTCTGTAAAAAGCTCTATACAAATAAAATTGAAATGAAATTGAAAGAGGGGGGAAAAAACAATTAAAAGCATACCAATCAAATCAAAATTTATTTATATAGCACATTTCGTACAATGTTTTGCAATGCAATGCGCAAAGAAAAAATAAAAATAAAATAAAATAGAATAAAATAAAATCAAGTGGGAATGTAAGAAATAAAACGTGATAAAATAAAAATTGTTCCTAGGTAAAGGTGAGACTAAAAAGGTATGTTTTTAATCTTTGTTTAAAAATGTCAACTGTTTGAGCTGTACTCAGGTAGGGTGTTCCAAAGCCTAGGGCCATAGAAACTAAATGCTGCTTCACCATATGTTTTTGTCCTGGTTTTAGGAATGTGGCGTGGATCGGGGCATGCCCCCGCAGTGTGCATCAGCTCAAACCTGCCACCAGGCCCGCTGTTCAGGACCCAGGACAGCGCCACTCTTTGAAGCCCAGCCACAGGACCCTGGAGAACGGCAACCTGGAAATTCCTCAACTCCCTTATTGGCACTCAACACACCTGAAGTCAATGAGGCGACACAGCTGCCGCTACTCCAGGGAAATGGGCTGGGAGCTTAAGAGGAGGCCTTTGTCTCCCTGGAGCAGAGGGGTTTTTGGGCTACAGCAGAGCGGCTAAATATCTGTTTCTAACTTTTTACTGTTTTGCAGAAGCCAGCGGAGATGCGGGATCACATCCCTCTTCCTGCTTTAAAGAGGGATCCCCTCAGCTGTCTCCTGGTCATCATTACCTTAATTTCAGTTACTTTACTTTACTTTAATTTAATTTAAATAAGAAACTTTTGTTGTTGAGTACGGCTTTGATTTGTGTGCTTAATTTTTGTTTAATTAAAGAGCCCTGTTGGGCTATTTTTCCCCAAACCTCCGGTCTGTGTATTTCTGTGCCGCCCCGCCTGCACCGTCACGCCCAGTACGGTGCCACAGGAACAACTGAAGACCAGAGCTAGAGGATCTGAGGGATCTGCTAGGAACATCTTAAAAGCATGTCTGAAATATACTCAGGTGCCATGCCGCCTAAGGATTTTAAAAGCAGTAAAAGAATCTTAAAATCGATCCTAAAACTGGCTGGAAGCCAATGCAGAGACCCTGGCAGCAGCATTCTGTATTAGTTGTAACCGACCTATTGTCTTTTTGCGTAGATCAGAAAGGAGTGAGTTACAGTAGTACAACCTGCTAGAGATAAAAGCATGCATAAGCCTCTCTGTGTTAGCTTGAGAGAGAAAAGGCCTGACCTTGGCAATATTTTTTAGATGATAAAAGGCAGCCTTGGTCACATTCTGTTGTAGTCTGTATTTCCGGTCACTTGTCTCCCCAGTACTGTCTCTGTGTCTGTGTTCCCTGAGCTGCTCCACTCCCCTGTACTTGTGTGATTTCACTATTCGGGTGGTTCCGGGTTTTCGTGGTTTCCCCCCTTCTTTCCAGCCTCGCTTTACTTCCTGCTTATTTCTAGTTTTACTAATTTCTACTAATCCCTACTAATTTATAGATTGTAAAGTGCTAATCTCACTAATATACTAACATGTGAATATTACTAATGGACTAACACACACTAGTTTTGGGTTTTTGATAGTTTAGATCACTATACTAATACATTAACCAGTCTCCCCTTTTCCATGCTGCGCTGTAGCTCCGCCCCTTTTCTTTTTAGCCTGCTCTAACGCTGAGTTCTGCAATTGCCTGCACCTGTCTCTTGCTCTAACTGCACCTCTCTCTCTCTGCACGTGTTTACCTGCTTCACCCAGGCCGTCTATTATCATTGTTGTCTATGTGATTCCAGTCCGCGTTTTGTCAGTCCCCTGTCATTGAATTAGTTTTCCTAATGTTCTTCACCTGGATGTTGTTTGTTACTCCTCCCTCACTCACTTAACCCCTCCTTGATTGTTACCTTCCCCAGTGTATAAATGTCAGTCTTTTCCACCAGCTCAGAGTCAGAACGTTGATCATATTCATTGTGCCGATTATTTGTAAGCCTTTGTCTATTGAGATTCCTGCGACACCCCTTTGCCCGACTTCGAGTTTGCCTGCCCCTTTTGGTTTTGTTTGCTTCTGGTTCGACCTTCGCTTTGCCTTGACTTCTCTTTTGCCTGTCCCTTTGTACCTTCGCCATTCTGATCTCCTGGTTTTTGATTTTTTGCCTGTCTTTTCACTATTCTTTTGGAAACTCGATTCGGCACCGTCCTCTCTCTGATTACCTGGCTTCGAACCTCGGACTGATTAAAGACAACGTTTTTTGGATATCCCTGGTCTGCGTGTGGGTCCTTACTCGGAACATAACAGTACGTTCTGACCAGGATGGACCCAGCGGACCCTGCCCAGGTACAATTTGTACTTGGGCAGCAGGGAGCCATGTTGGGACGCCACCAGTCCCACTTGGAGTCGGTCTCTCACCAGCTGCAGACTCTAACCTCCTGCGTGGCGGAGCTGACATCTGCACTCCGGGCTTCCTCACCTGGCTTCGCTCCCCAGCAACCTGCGGCTCCCGCTACGCCTGACATCCCACCTGCATGTGCTCGTGAACCCCACCTTCCTCCTCCGGAGAAGTACGACGGAGAACCTGGTAGCTGCCGCCCATTCCTTACCCAGTGCCGGCTGATCTTCCAGTTACAGCCAGCTACCTTCCCCACTGAGCAGGCCCGAGTTGCCTACATAATCACGCAGCTCACCGGGCGAGCTAGGAAGTGGGGAACGGCTGCCTGGGAGGAGGGGCTTCCCTGCGTGCAGACCTCCACGCTGCTCGCAGAAGAGATGAAACGGGTCTTCGACCGCTCCAAGCACGGCCATGATGCGGCGCAAGAACTCCTGCGCATGCGCCAAGGTGGAATGACGGTGTCGGACTTCGCCATCGACTTTCGTACTCTGGCTACCGCCAGTGGCTGGGAGAAGAAAGCTCAGTACGACACCTTCCTCAATGGCCTGTCTGAGTGCGTGAAGGACGAGCTGCTGACCCGGGACCTGCCCGAGGACTTCAACGATCTCATTGCCCTGGCTATCCGCGTGGATTCACGCATCCAGGAGCGCCAATGGGCTCGCAGTCAAGGTGTCTACAACCGAGCAGTCACTGAGAGGTCCAGGACCACTGCTGCACCCCCTACCAATCCCAAACCTCCTCCAGTCATGATCTCGGACCCGGAACCTATGCAAGTCAACCGTGCTCGCCTGACCCAGGAGGAGAGGGATAGAAGGATGCACACCAGGTCATGCCTCTACTGTGGGAAACCAGGTCACTACGTCGCAGCCTGCCCGCTAAAAGACAACGCCCGCTAGTGTATCGAGGAGCACTAGTGGGCATGATTCCGACTGAATCCTCCTCAAAACACCGGACTTGCCTGCCTGTCACCATTGAGTGGGGGGGACGTACCAAAGGGACCACCGCTCTCATCGACTCCGGGGCCGAGGAGAACTTCCTGGACGCTGGGGCTGCCGAGAGATGGGGGATTCCCTTGGAGAAGATGTCATGCCCCCTAGTGGCCAACTCGCTCAATGGTCAGAGGTTGGCGAACATCACTCACACCAGCGTTCCTCTCAAGGTTCGGCTCTCCGGTAACCATCAAGAAGAGCTTCGGCTCCACATCATTGAATCTCCCCACTCACCCATCATTCTCGGGCACCCCTGGCTTGAGAAGCACAACCCCACCTTGGAGTGGAACTCGCACAAGATTTTGGGCTGGAGCCCATTCTGTTTAGCATCATTTCCCTGGTCTGCGTGTGGGTCCTTACTCGGAACATAACACATTCCTAATATGGGCGTCAAAGTTCAGTTCGTTATCAAAAATGACACCAAGGTTTTTAGCCTGTGGTTTGATATTTTGTGACAATGATTTAAGTTGTCACCACGTTCTCTCTTGAATATTTATAACAGGGATCAGCAACTCAAGGGCCAAGAACTGCTGGTTTTCCACCCTCCCTTTGCCTGGGAGTCAGGTGTGAAGACAGTCTGGCCAATCAGTAGCACTAATTACCCGGGAGAAAAGAAAACCAGGGCTGGATTTGGATTTGAGGGCCAGAGTTGATGGTCCCTGATTTAGAACATCCCCTGATAACCAAGTAAAAAAGGTGGTGGGGATGGGGCCAAGTGCACAGGTTGAGGGCTTGAGTGTTGTTACCACTTTCCTAAGCAGATCTTCATTAACCATGGTAAAAGAGTCTAGGGCAGCCTCACATTGTGTTACAGGGTCATTTAAAATACAATCAATGTTCTTTGTTGGAGATATACCCATCCAATGTTTGTAATCTTGCCTCTGAAAAAGATGGCAAATTCATCACAATTAGATGTGAACATTAATTTGGAGTTTTCAGTGGGGGCAGGGTTTATCAGGCGGTCAATAGTGGAAAACAATACTCTAGGATTGTCCCGGTTGTTGGAGATCATTGTAGAGAAATAAGCTTGCCTGGCTGTTCTGATACTCCGTTTATAGCTTGCAAGATTATCTTTTAAAATTTCATAATGGATATGCAATTTTGTTTTCCTCCACTTACGTTCTGCCTGGCGGCAGGTTCTTTTAAGCTGTTTTAACTCCTTATTTTTCCATGGGGCTTTGGGTTTGGATGTGACCCGTTTTTTGTTTCAGCGGGGCCACAGATTCATTGGTTGCCTTCAGCGGTGACTGGTGAGCTAAAAATTGGTGGGGCTTTAAACTTTTAATTTAGTTAAATTCAAGCAAATTTCATTTTAATTCAAACGAATGCACAGGGCTATTTGCTACTAGCCTTCCCTCAGTCTTTTAAGAGGAGAAGGCGCGACATGCCAGTCGTGACCATACCATAGGCTGTATGAACGTGACATCCTTTGTCAATCTAGTGTAATTTTTAAGTGGCATAACTTTAGTCATCACTCATGACACACGTTATGTGTTTCTACCAGATTGTTTCCCTTTGCCAGACATTGTCTTTGTTAGTTAGTTTTCGGACATTGTTTGATATAATCACTTAATCCTTGGTTTTGGGCTTTCGTGTTAACTTTACATTTTTATACTATTATCAATTTGTTACCTTGTGTTTATTAAAAAAAACAAACGTTACTTAATTAATTATTAATTATTAATATAATTAATTATTCAACCTCGCGTGCAGTTGACTGTTTGGCGACTGGTGAGCTGAAAATTGATGGGGCGCAAAAATTTTCTTTTAAACTAATCATTGGGCCTCATTCACCAATATCACACACCCGCAGACTACAGGTTAGCTTCAGCCACAGATGGCTCAAGACAGCCAGGTAAGCCCAGGGGCAGAGCCTTTAAGTTAATTATAGTGTATAGCTTCACTCACTAGCACCATATGTCGTAATGTGAGTTGGTGCTAATCGTAGTTAGTTAGTTAGTTAGTTAGTTAGTTGCAATGTGAAGAACAGACGATGGCCTTAACCGGCCTTTTGTAGCATGCACGCGCACACACAGCAGGGCTGCTTTTTGGCGGAGCAGAGAAGGCAGAGCATGGAGGACAGATTGAAAACTGTTCATGGGATTGGGGAGGGGGTAAAATGCTGTTTCCCGCACTTTTCCTAGATTAACGGAACGGATTATAGTGAGAAATTGTGGTTAATCTTGAGATTCATCTTCTGTATTCTCATATCAAAGTGATCTCAAAAACTATGTTTTTGAGATAATCTGGTGACAACTCAAGATGTGTAGGGAGGGGGTCCAGCAAGTACAGAAGAAAGTACAAAGAAGTCACAGAATTGCTGCAGTAAAAGCTTTATTAGCAACATGAAATTGCTGCCAGTGATCAATAAAAAATCCAACATACATGGCCTTTGGTTCCAAATGTGTAAAAATAAAATACACAATTACAGTAAAAAAGGCACAGAAGGGGAAAAAACACAAAAATGCACAGTCCTGTTCTAATCTCTACGATCTTCAGCATTTGGCCACGTGTTCTCGTCCACATCACATCTTATGTCGTCTCTCACTATGCACCTTGGATAGAACCGCTTGACATGCCTTATCCACCCCTGGCAGTCTTCAGCTGAGATGTCTCTGCAGCCGGCATCCATTGCATCCAGGAGGGACATTTGGTCATGTGGCCGTTGATCATACACTTTCCACCTCCAGGGAGAAAAAAATTCCTCAATGGGGTTGAGGAAAGGTGAGTAGGGGGAGAGGAAAAGGGAAACCATTCTTGGATGGACTGAAAACCAGTTTGTGATTGCATGTGAACGGTGGAATGCTACATTGTCCCATGCAATCACAAATGTCCTCATGTTTCCTCCCACCTGTTCCCTTTCTGCTTCTGGCACCAGTTTTTGGTGGAGGTCATCTAAAAACAAAAGAAGGCGCTCAGTGTTGTAGGGACCAGTCTGGCATTTCTGCAGGACCAAACCAGCAGCAGAGATTGTGATATTTGCTCCTCTCTGACCCGGCACATCAACAGTGGCCCTTTTCCCGATGACGTTTCTTCCCCGTCGACGCATTTTTGCCAGGTTAAACCCTGCCTCGTCTACATAAATGATTTCATGTGGGGTCTGATTAGCCTCCAGCTCCATGACTCTCTGAAAGAAATCAAACACAGTATGTGTAAATGCTTTTCAGTATGTCCTACTGTATGAACTGTAACCCATGTTTACATGTAGAGTAGCACAGTGTAAAACTCACTATAGAACAAGGCATATTGGATAGACACCATACCTGAACGTATAGGTGCCGGAGTTCCTTGACCCGCTCACTGTTCCTTTCAAAAGGAACTGTGTACAACTGTTTCATTCGAACAGTCCCCTTTTTACTGTGTATGTCCATGTAATTGAAAGAACTTCAACACTTGCCTATTGAGATGGGAATCAGCTGTGGTTGGTCTATTTTACACAGCTTTCAGTAAATCAGCTATTTCTCAATGTTTCAATGATCTGTTCATTCAAAAATGCTTATCAGCTGTTTCAATATAGCTTTTGAGCTGCTGTTGCAGAAGTAGAGGCTTTATACTATATTTAAGGTTTTGAACATTAGGTTTTCATTTCTGGCATGCTGTGTCCAAGCATTTGTAAATAAGACAAGAAAGGTCCATAATTTTGGTTTTGGGTAAGCTTGTATGTAAAGAAACTTTAAGCATTTTAGAAACGTGTTAATTGACTGCATATTCTGTGAAAACAACATGAATTGTGTTAATGGTATGGTCCACAACAGACGGATGTTGTGCTGATTGTGTTTAGAGTTTTGAAAATGTGAATACAGATTGGACAAAAGGATGTTAGCGATTGTAAAAAAAACTGTAATATAATTGACTGCTTCTTATTGAATTCAATTATTTAATCTTAAAACCTGGTATACAGCTTGTGACTTGTTGGTTGATTCCACCAGTTTTATGTAGACTGACCTATCAAAGAATTTTAAATTTTAAACATAATTATTAAATTAAATCTAATAAAATATATTTTACATGTAGGTTAAGTGAGGGGTTCTAGCATGCAATATCACTTGATTCAGTATTCAGAGTGCTGAACATTTAACAAGGACATTGACTGTTGGAACCGCTGGATTCAGAAAATAAACATATTCTTAATTAATCCTTACTTGTCCGACAATGGATATATTTACATGGATAGTTATGTTAATTGTCTCACAGTCTAGCTTTGCCCATGTGTGTGTAGTGTGCACGGACAGATTAAACTATGAAGCTATCAGTGTGCAGCATGATTGATCTTAACACTCTAGGGTCTAAGGGTAAAATGAGGCACACCAGTGATTGTGCGATGCTCTGACATTTGTGTAAATTTCATCAACTTTATATACAGTGATTCCAAAGTGTTTCATATCTTTGTTTTCAGCACAGACTCAGCTACAATAATATGGCAGCAGTAAGTAGGTCATAATAATGTGTGGATTGTAAACTGCTCTAAAAACACACAAACTGTAAACAGTAGTTTTGAACATGCACAGGAATGTTGTAATAAAACACACTAAACAATTGTGAATAAGACTTTTGGTCACTGAAATGTGTTCTTCAAGGTCTTGGGTATCAAAAGATGACAAAATATTTTAGCAAATCCAATGAGAAATATAAAATAAATTGCTAAAAGTTAGTGTTGTGACTACTATTTTTCAACAACAGGTGAGAATGGGAGGGCAAATGGCCTTTCTGTAATGAATATGCATTGGGTAGGAATACCTGCCAGCTAAGTAGGCTATTCACACCTGGCCGCATGCCTCCCCACCACTAAGACAAAGACTCAGTGAGCCATTTAGAAGACAGAAACAAAGGCAACTTTTGATTTTAGAACATTTATTGAAGTAAACTGCATGGAAGATGAGATGAGACTGGTGTACTCTTGCAACGTCTGCCTGGCCGCTTAGCTAGTCGTGAACTAGGCCGTGTTTCCTGATCAACATCTCTGCAAATATAATAAAAACAAAATTGTTAGGAAATGTGAAATCAAATCAAACTTTATTTATATAGCACATTTCCTTCAACAGGTGAAAATTAAATGTGCTTTACAAAAAAGGGACAAACCACTAACTAATGAAAACAAAATTTATGAAATGTGACATCATATACAAACAAAGAACCAAACAACACAACCAGATGCAGAGAGGTAGCCTATAATTTTGAGAAGCAATGGTTAGAATCATTCGTAGTGTGGGAATTTACAAGCGCGCATATCAGTGAACATTCCTACAAACACACAGAGAATGTAATACAGCACACATTTACAAATAATGCAAGCTATCAACGAAAAAACATTAGCTTAACTAAATAAACACTGATATTCCAACTAAATTAGACGCAACTCATCAATAACAATGCCTCAATCTGAACTACGCTAGGTCTGTTTAGCTAAGTGGTTATTTTATTGCTATTTCCCGAACTTACTTAGAGTATGCTAATATCGATTGTGCAAGGACATCAGTTTTAGAATCCTAGCCACGCCACTACACGCCAGGCATGAGCTATTTATTACCAATATGATCTAAAAACATACAGTCTACCTGATACTTCTAACACAACCAGACGCAGAGAGCCTAGCCTATAATTTTGAGATGCAATAGTTCGAATCGTTCGTAGTGTGGGAATTTACAAACGCACACATTGATGGATATTCCTACAAACACACAGATACGTTGCAATACAGTACACATATTTACCAATATGACCATAAGAAATATACTTACGCATGAAGTTGATCCTCAGCTGGATCAGTTCGCTGTTCGAAATGACACCGCTCTTCATCAGTGTCGGCTTCCGGACGGACCATTTTCCAAAATTAAACGAAATGTTCACCTCAAAAGAAGTGAATTAGGCGACACTGTGACATTCTATTCCGCTTTCGCAAACTTGGCATTTCTCACATGGATCTCGCATCGCCCCTCCTTTAGTCTCCTTCTATGGAGAGTAATTATAATGTTGTTAACATGTGAATGCGATTTGGGCGGACTTCCTGCTGAGCGAAATTCACATAGTAATGAGTAAAGTTTAGCGAAGCATACATGATCTAATTAATCAAATTTGGAACATTTAAAACAATTCATATTATTTGCCAATGGGCGCATTGGAAAGTCCAAATAGAAACGAAAGTTAATTAATTTCATCTTGTCGAGCTCCGCCGGCGGAGCTCTCGACCCCAGAGGGTTAAAAGCTAAATGAGAAACGTGTCAGCTGTAAATGACCCCGGTAAAGTATAAAACAGTTGGCAGTACAAAGTATGGAAATTATGGATTAGAATCATGAAACACTCCAACAATTATGCTGATCTCAGATTTGGTGTAGGTAGGGAAGTAATACGTTATTCCTGACCAATTAAAACAGTAACACCTACAGTACACTTCAACATTTTAAAGTTAAAGTTGGATTCCCATATACATGCATTTGCTGCTCCATGCGAGTGTAATAAATCTCCACAGCTCATTGTTCTCTTTGTTTATCCTCCAGGACAGCGAAAGTGCAGAGGCCGAGTCGAGGATTGTACAGACAACGATGGGCATCTACGTCATTCAGGTGGAGGGAGCCGGTCCTGGAGAGGAGCCTTTTGCAGATGTTCGCATTGTATTTGAAGGTGTGAAAGTTCTGCAAAACCTATGAAGTGTCACCTTTAGATGTGTGATGCTTTTTGGACTGATTTATGCACTCAACTTAGACTACCCTAAGGACCTCAAGTGCCCATTTAATGTGTCTTAGAAAATCCTGATGGAACTGGACACAACCAAGCTTCCACCAAAAGTCCAAGCACTGAAAATTAAGCTGCTCCAGTGAATGAGTAGCTGGACTGATATACGTTTTCCAGAGCGAAATATAAGTGTATCAGTGGTTGACTTGCAGTACTTGTTTGAGTGAACTTTGTCTATGTAAAATTTTCAACTTGTGTTTTTCACAGTTCTTGATTGTTATATTTTTGCTGCAGAATATTCCTTTTATATTCTTGCACTCGTAATTATACATGCATGAAAAGTGGTGGTGCAAAGCCACTCAACCACTGAGCCTTATGGCAATGTTTTGGATTGTTTAGGGTGGTGGTCAGAAAAAAAAATGGATGTCAGTGATTCCTTGAAATGCTAGTGTACTATAAGCATTACAGTTATAATGGTTGATTTACCTGATTTACCTGTCTACCTCAAGTTTCACACAATTGTTAAGTACAGTTCTTGAGGGATCTTATTGCTGCAGAAAGGTCTGTTTACAATATATATTAAGTGTGTCATGTAACAAGCAGCAAAGTGTTAAGGCCAATGGGGCACAGCTGCCCACCTGAGCCTTGTGATAATGTTTTGGATCCTAACTTCAAAACTGGATCCCAGGAATTGTTAGTGTAAACACCTCACAGCTAGACCAATGAGGGTTTGTAGCTGGAGGGGAAGGCACCGCGTGTTCTCCCTTGGCTGGTGTGATTCAAAACCGGAGATGTTAGTTATTTTTCCTCTGTTCGTAAGAACAGGGCACAATTATAATTAAGAATGCACTGGTTCCGTTGCCACGGGTTAGATATGAAGGCACTGCTTCATATCCCGCTTAAAACTGGCCCGAAACGGATCAGTAGCATTCAGGTTACTCTCCGTTCGCAAACGGGGCTATGCTGTCATCAGAGATATATCCGATCTGTCGCCGGACTGTCAATATCCCAATGGGAGCATCAGAATATTCACAAATGCGCGGAACAACACATCAAATATATCCATGACCACAGCAAGAAAGCGTAACAGTTACTAGGTTTTACCCTCGTGATAATCTGACTCCATATTAATTAATAAGTTATGTTCCAAATTAGAATTTAGGCTTGATTTAGAATGGAACTCAGTTCGTCTGAAGTTCTACACCGAGGGTCAACGCAGTTTCACCCGGTACGCACCGCGGATGCGCCCGTAACGACAATTTAACTAGCTGTTTGCAGACGACACAGCGGTTGTGAGATTTCCCTCATGGGGAGTATAACCTAATTAGGGTTCAGGGACTCCGAAAGGGCCAATATTGGTCATCCCAGGATCAACTTGGTTCTGCTGACGGTCCCGCCTTAACTGAAAACTTGGTGATCAAACAAGTCCAACGGGCAGTTCCCTAGTCATAATTGGGGGAAACCGACTTAGAGGGCTGTTACAAGAACGAAACATTGACCAAGACCACACAAATCAAGTCATTAACAGTTTTAATGTCAGGTAGGTTATACACTTAAAATAGTCAATTTGTAGTTACAGAATTTAGAAAATAGTCTAACAATCAAAGATAAAGATGAGCATACCTGACAGCAGTCTACACACAGAAAGAGTCTTGTGTGGGAAGTCTGATTGCAGACTCCCAGAGGGCCCTGTTCCTCTCCTATAAGAACCCAGAGGAAGGCAGGTGGATGTCGCCACAAAAGGCTCATAAAACCATAAATTTACTTGGAAGGGGAAGATTGGAATTTGGTTCAGACAGGATCAGACAGATGGATTTACCAGGAGGAGTGTCCAAAAAAATACAGTTTACTTCCAAATTTATTAAAATAGATTTTCTCTAGGTTTGCTGGTTTTAAAACCGAAACCAGAGCATCACTCGCACAGAGACCATAAAAACCATACCAAATATGAATATTTGTTCTTGTGTTTGTCATGAAAACTCTGAAAAACATGAAATAACTGTACAATCACTTACATGAACCAACTGCCAACTCTCAATGTCTTTCCACAGTGTTTAAGATTGCATAGTGTCGTGTAGCAATGTATTCAACCCCAATCTGGCATTATTTCCTAACAAAAAGTGTGCTTGAGTAAATTTCTTTCCTTATGAAGGTAGGGAGACAAGTTACCCAGTGACACCAGGTGAGGGCACTTTGGCTGTCCCTCAACTGTCCTGAGCAATTTGCCCCATTTCTATCATGTGATTTTATTACTTGCAATCTGAAACCTCCAGGACGTTGGGGTAATTTTAGAATTGCTTTCCAGTAGAAAAGAGGTGTCACCTGTTAACTGTCGCAAAACCAGATGCCAAGGTCTTACGGGCCACTCTGTCCCGACAATATCAGACTCTGCACCTGGCGAACTGCTTTACGACAGTCAGAGAGGAAATTCCACTCTATGCCTGTTCCCGTGGGCCTTACATTAGCCTTCTGAAATCATAGAAGAACAGAGTTCAGAAGTCCAGGGTTCCCTAAAATTATCTTTCAAAATGTTTGTATTTATTAGATAAAAGACATTGGTTGTGGCGAAACAAGTAAATGTTTGAAAATAGAGCACTTTCTTAACCTTAAGAGGGAATTTTCTTTCTTTTTTAAAATAATATTTTTATTGGGATTTTCCCAGAGGGCATTTTCTTTTTTATGATTTGTTTGTTATTTACACACAACGCATGTGTGTATGAGCACTTGTTCTGTGTACAAGTATGTCTCGCTAGCTCCTCTTTTCGTGGGTGCGTGCTGTTAGGCAGCAACACCACGATACACTGACATTTTTGTTTTTTTCAATGCCCAAGCTTGCCATGTGCCTTGAGAAATTGAGAAGTTAATAAATTGTTAAAATGTGAAACAAGGTGCTCTGACTATTCTTTTTGTATGTATTGTTGTTACATATTGTTGTAGGTGTGGGGTGAATGGAAAAAAGATGTAAAAATTGGGAATATCTGGTTATAAATTTAAAACACATTGGGTTTATTAATAAAAGTACATACATTTGATGCATTTGAGTAAATTGGCTTTAATGCATAAACCTGGTTATTAAGCATTTTAAACAAATAGGCTTTATTAATATTGAATACATAAACCTGGTTCTTATGAATTTGAAACAAATTGGATTTATTGATGATAAATATATAAACCTGATTATTGTGTATTTAAAACACATTTGGTTTATTAGCACTATTACATAAATCTCATTCTTACTTGTTTCATTTATATTTGACTGACAAATACGCATCACATTATGTTTATTAGTTTGTTTATGTTGAAACTGTGTAATCCAAATAGTTGGAAATTTTATATCCAATTAAAATAAGTCTTAAATATTAGGCCTAAATATTTTTTTGAGTGTATGAAGGTTTAAGATGAAACATTGATATCAGATTTTAAAATAATGCAAAAACATTGTCACACAATGTGGTACAGTACCTAAATGTGTAATAATTAACTCTTGTATGTATTTCTGTACTCTACAGTATGTATTGTTTTCTTGTATGGGGATGGGACGACATGAAAACAATTTTCAACTGTCCACCACGTTTTGGCAATGTTCCAACTCACACGTCATAACTGTTGCATGCATCACAAAAACTACAAAGCTACTAACGAACACTTACATTACAGTGCGAAATATCCTCATTATAAAATACCACTAACCTATTTAAAGACACTCAATTTCAAAAATAACGTATATAACCGAAATATTTTGACCCGTAATACTTACAGAGCGACGATGAAATCTTATCTGTGTTCAGTAGCTAGAGACAGAGACAGTAAATCAATGATGCAGTTCTCTCCACTTCTGTCTTACTCCAGAAAATGATGTCAGCTAGGTCTATCAGCAAACATATGGCTTAGCTATGCTCAGAAGTCCTCAATAATAATAATATTTTCCAATAAATTACAAAAAATCATTGATAACATTTCATCAGGTGCAGTGTCTTTTACTGCTACCACAGAGTGAATTCCGCCATGGCCGGTCCCAAGCCCGGATGAGAAAGGAGGAGGGTTGGGCATAGGGTTAGCACCCCTGCCCCATAAAAACTCCACTTGCTACAGAAACGCAGACAAGGGAACAAAAATAGAACTTAGTCCTGGGAAAGAAAAGTTCTTCAGCTCAAAGAGTTATGATGTCATGTGGTGAAAGCCAGGAGTCGCTGGAAGCCTTAGGACCGACCACCCTTCTTTCAACCAGGAACAACATCACCATCGGAACATAGAACGTGAAGACCATGTACCAAGCAGGGAAAACCACCCAAACAGCAGCAGAAATGAACAATTTATATCCTTGCTCTACTGGGAATCAACGAGGCAAAATGGACACAATCGGGACAGAAAAGATTGATGAGTGGAGAAATGTTGCTCTATTCGGGTCATGAGGAGGATGATGCCCCATATACAGAAGGTGTAGCACTTATGCTATCAAGAACTGCACAGAGAGCACTGATAGGATGGGAGGCCCATGGACCAAGAATCATCACAGCATCATTCAGAACAAAGAAGCAGAAGATCAAGATGAATGTGATCCAATGCTACGCACCAACTAAAGATAGTGGAGAAGAAGTGAAAGATGAGTTTTATGACAAACTTCAGAACATTGGGCCTCATTCACCAATATCTTCCTAAGTTTTTTCTTAAATTTGGTCTTGAGAAAGGTCCTAAGAAAAGTCTACGTCAGATTCACGTGTTCTTAAATTGCAGAATTGTTCGCACATGTGTTCTTAAAATGATGAATCCCATTGTCCTCGTAAATGGAAAGCGCGTGCCAGTTGTTCCTAATTAGCATAGGTAAACGCCCCGCCAATCCCCATAAAAGGGCATGAGACTGCAGGGCCGTGTGCACACACAGAAATAGAAAAGAGAAGCTGAGAGCGAAGTCAATACTGCCCAAACGAAAATCTA
Organism: Anguilla anguilla; assembly: GCF_013347855.1. Lineage (NCBI taxonomy): Eukaryota > Metazoa > Chordata > Actinopteri > Anguilliformes > Anguillidae > Anguilla > Anguilla anguilla. The sequence goes on along the minus strand of NC_049201.1, from coordinate 36,112,151 downwards.
AAGACGGTGGAGCACTGGAATCCAAACATAAGAAAAACTTCAGTAGTTCTGAAGTGGAGATATTGCTGCAGGAAGTGAACAGCAAACGACCTGCCATAATTAGTAGCGTCAGTAGTGGATATAAAATAACACAAAAAAAGATGCATGGGATGCTACTACTCGTTCAGTGAACGCTGAATCCGGAGAAAGGCGCACAACTGATGAAGTAAAAAAAAAAAAAAAGGTTTGATATCAAATCTGAGGCAAATTTTTTTTTTAAAATGCTGGTGGGAGTGGGCGCAAGGAATTGCGTGTTATGCATTCAAACGACAAAGCGCTTCTCGTCACATTAATACCGCTAATGAATCAACCGGCAGTAAACTGCATCGGAGTAAACCCGTCGCTGCACAAAACTGCACAAAAAATGTATTTCCAGTCATTTTGGTGTCACCCCCCTCTGATGGTGTCACCCGGTGCAGTCCGCACCCTCCTAGTGACGCCTCTGAATAAGTGTTCTCGTCTTCAACATGTCCATGTGTTTAAAAAGTGTTACTTAAGTGCTTAGTTTGTATTCAAAATTTTAACATTTGCTTTTGCAGTATAAACCAAACATTGCATGATTGAAACCCCAAAAATAAAAGATCACTACAATGGTTTGATTTTTATCATTTACTTACAGATGAACTCCCACTGAGGCAACCACCCTCTGAGGCGGAACCTGGTACCTTAATGCTTTGTAAAATAATGAAAATAATAATTTAAAAATATTATAAATGAAAAAAATATTATTGTAATTTAAATCCTATAATATTATACAACTGTAGAATTGAAGAAACAAGAACAAATCCGAAATAAGAAAACATTGGTGAATGTCAGAATCTTTGTGAAAACTGCGTAAGTGGGTTTTAAGAAGAAAATTCTTCTTAAGAACGGTTGGTGAATGAGGCCCATCGATCTCAAAATATTTTAATTAATTTTCAGTGATTAACATTCAAGCATGCAAACGATCTGACTAATCAATTGGAAAGTGACACACAGCTTCTTCACATTGTGTTAGGGAGATTAAATGATAAATGCGATTTAGAAAAATCAGTTGTAATCACTAAGCAGTGGCGGAAACTTCCCCTGATTTTCCTTGAGTATCAATACAATTAATCCACAAAATTAATTGTACTCAATACTCAATACTATCATATATAGCCAGCTCTCCACAAATAGGCAGTTTTAGCAAGTAGCCTAGGCCTTATAGCCTACGCATTTATTTTCATTTGCAGTACGAAATTGTGCACATTTTTAATCAACATTATTTGCGGATACATGCACTTCTTTCTCCGCACTCGTAGTCATGGCAAATATCTGCAATTTGTAGATTGTAAACAATCTTGAAGTGCAGGTTTTGTTTTTGCTGGTTATTCTGAAAGCTAAATTGAATTGGATAAATTGAATTTATGATTTAAATCCCCCTAACACGGTAAGGGGGTGTTAGGCTACTTGCCATTTGATTAGTCCGATCGTTGGCACGCTTGATAATAAAGGAAAATTAATGAAAACAGGTTGAGATCAATGATTAGTTTAAAGGAAAGTTTTGCGCCCCACCAATTTTCAGCTTACCAGTCACCGCTGGTTGCCTTCAACTTTGTACAAAAACTATCTGCTAGTTCATCACAGGAGGAGGGCAGGAATGGTGATGGACTATCCTTAAAAAATGACATAAACTTCAGCTGCAACAGAGTTAAGATAACGTTTCTTAACAGTACGTTCAGTACGTTGATCAGCGCATTGCATGCTATTACATTAAAACAAACAATAATCATCAGAAAAAGTAACATCACAGATAAATGTAATATCTATGGAGAGTCCCCCAGTAATAACAAGATCAAGTGTGTGTCCATGTTTGTGGGTGGGACCTTTAACATGTTTTACAAAGTCCATAGAATTCAGAAGGTTAATAAAATCAGTGGATTTAGAGTCCGCAGCATTGTCTACATGAAGGTTAAAATCTCCCATAACAACAATCCTATCATAGTTTGAATGAGTGATTGACAGCATTGACATTTCAGTATTACAGCGTGGTACTCAAAGGAAGTGAAGTCACCAAACAAAATTTCCCTGTGACACAAAGTGGAAGACAGAATACTGCCGGTGCCTCCACCTTTCTTGCCTTGCCTAATGGCCTGGGGAAAACTAAAATTGGATGGTGAGGCCTCAATCAGCACAGCTGGGCCATGACTGCTTAGCCAGGTTTCTGTTAAAAACATACAGTCTAGTTTTCTTTCACAATGAGAAAAGATGTATTCGTCAGAGACCTGAGGTGGAGAGTGGAGCAGGACACCCGCAATGGACGCGTCTCGGCTGGGGCTGTGGGCTGGAGGAGGGGGAATGGGTCCTCCATGCCTTCAGTAGATGCGCCGGTCCGTTCCTGATGCCTTGCGCAGGCCGACGCCGTGTTTCTGGCAGAATCCACTGCGGTCATCGCGGCAGAGGTGCCCAGTCCGTGACCAGTTAAAATCGTAGTTTCAAAAGCTTCTTGTATTCACGAAGTCTCCTTCAATACAGCTATGCACTCCTTCAAGCTCTTTATCTCATTGTGGAGGTTGATGAGCTGCTCCTTGTACTTGTGATTCTGTGTGCATTTTTCACACATAAAAACATCGATATAATCCTTTGGGCCCACCACAATTAGCATGTCGCAGGACACGCATCTCATAGCTCTGCCACCGCTCTCAGGGCTTAGCTTGCTGGGCGACCCCATGTGGAGGAGATAACCAGGACACCGGGCTCTCCGTGGATTGTTGTCGGTTCCGACAAACATCGGAAGTGGGGGAGACACAGGAAGAAAAGCATGGATGCTGGTCCTTGCTAGGCAATACGGCAATCTGTAAAATGTACCCAAAAAAGACTAGAAAAGGCTGATAAAATAAAATGATAAAATGGAATAAAATGATAAAATTTAAAATAATTAATAAATGAATAAAACTGCGATAGAAGCGGGAGCTCTCAGAGACACATCTACACACATTGATGTTTGGCTGTCGAATATGATGGCTCAGTCTTGGCAGCAGAGTTATAGGTCATTCAGCATGTGATGACCCATATGCTACATATATATGCATATGTATGTCAAAGAATAATTCAGTTTTACATGAAGATTTCAATCAAGGTTACAAAGCTTTAATACATGATATCATGGAGAAAACAACAGCATCAGTAATCCACACAGTAATTTTCCACTATCAGTTTTCATCCTCTATATGTGTGTGCGTATGTATGTATTTATGTATGTATGTGTATGTATATATGTACACACGGATGTACATGTACACAGGGTGACAAATTAAAAGAAAAACAAAGTGTCTTAATAGGGTGTTAGGCCCCCACGAGCCACCAGAACAGCTGCAATGCTCCTTGGCATAGATTTTACAAGTCTCTGGAACTCTACTGGAGGGATGGGACATCATTCTTCCAAAAATATTCCCTCACTTGGTGTATTTATGATGGTGGTGGAGAGCACTGTCCAACACGTCAGTCCAAAAAGGTGTTCATTTGGTTTGAGATCTGGTGAATGGAAAGACCATAGCATAGAATTCACATCATTATCATACTCATCAAACAATTCAGTAAACATTTTGTGGAAGGAAAGTGCACATAAGCTTATAGCCATCACCACTATAATGGTTCATATCAGGGCGTTAACATTACTTATTACTTGTAGAGTTAAGAGTGGTCAGACCATGGTAAATTATAAAACCAGCAGAAACCTTCATATAATGTAAGCACAATCTCCTATAATGTAAACATGGCCTTTCAAACAGACCATGTCATGAGTGATAGAACTGGCAGCGGCTGGATGAGGTGAATACCTGTCTTATGTAAGAAAGGGGAAGTGAACACTTTTTTATATAAGAAAGGAAGGGGGCTTGGAAATAATGGTGTAAAATCTGGGCAGAAAATGAGAAACAATGGTGTATGGGAAAGAGTCAAGTAAAATGATGTAAGCATGTGGGAAAGGTCAAGCTTAAGCTCCACAACAGGAGGAGCTAACAAGATAGGATAAAAGGGAGTGTTCGGCCCCAGGGGAGTTGAGCGCGTCTCGTGTGTCTCGTGTGTTTTTGTGTGTGTCTTGTGTGTGTGTGTGTGTGTGTGTGCGTCTTATGTGTTTTCTGTGAAGTGTATTGTGGAGTGCTTGGAGAGTGTTTGTATTGATATGCGCAGATCAGCCTGGGTTCTTGCATGTTATCTTTGAATCACCTGCAATAAATCCAGTTGCATCAGCTGCATGTGAAGTGTATATTTTGAAGAAGCATTCAACAGTGTGAGGAGAACACCCAGCACTTCTGGCCCAGGCTGGGGCCTGTTTTTCACTTGTGTGCTTGTTGGCCCCTCAGGGTTCTCGCGCATCCGGCAGTTTGCCCGTTCACAGAGGGTGTTCATTCAGTCAGTCGTGTTGTGCGATATAGCCGCTGGCATTGCGGCGGTGGGACGTACGACTGTCTGAAAGGTTTTCAGCTCCAGTCGTGGCCTACCTGCTGGCCCAGTGTGTTTTCGTTCCATCAGCGGCTTGTCTGTGCACCTGGTGTTCATGCGTTCGGAAGTGTGTTCGCGGTCACATGGGGTCTGCATGTGCTCATTTGTTTGGTTTGGTTCGCCGGCCGTGGGCGTGTCACTGCTCGTCTGGGGGCCCAGCAGGTTAACCCTCTGGGGTCGAGAGCTCCGCCGGCGGAGCTCAACAAGATGAAATTAACTTTCGTTTCTATGTGGATGATTAACTTCACGCGCTGTTATCATACAGACGCAACAAAAACATTGACAGAAACCTTAGAATCGCGACTTTCCAATGCGCCCATTGGCAAATAATATGAATTGTTTTAAATGTGCTAAATTTGATTAATTAGATCATGTATGCTTCGTTTTTTTACTTTACTCATTACTATGTGAATTTCGCTCAGCAGGAAGTCCGCCCAAAATCGCATTCACATGTTAACAACATTATAATTACTCTCCATAGAAGGAGACTAAAGGAGGGGCGATGCAAGATCCATGTGAGAAATGCCAAGTCTGCGAAAGCGGGATAGAATGTCAAAGTGTCGCCTAATTCACTTCTTTTGAGGTGAACATTTCGTTTAATTTTGGAAAATGGTTCGTCCGGAAGCCGACACTGATGAAAAGCGGTGTCATTTCGAAAAGCGAACTGATCCAGCTGAGGATCAACTTCATGCGTAAGTATATTTCTTATGATCATATTGGTAAATATGTGTACTGTATTGCAACGTATCTGTGTGTTCGTAGGAATACCCAGCAATATGCGCGCTTGTAAATTCCCACACTACGAACGATTCAAACTATTGCATCTCAAAATTATAGGCTAGACTCTCTGCGTCTGGTTGTGTTAGAAGTATCAGGTAGACTGTATGTTTTTCGATCATATTGGTAATAAATAGCCCGTGGCGTGGCTAGGATTCTAAAACTGATGTCCTCGCACAATCGATATTAGCATACTGTAAGTAAATTCGGGAAATAGCAATATAATAACCACTTAGCTAAACAGACCTAGCCTACTTCAGATTGAGGCATTGTTATTGATGAGTTGCGTGTAGTTGAGCTGGAATATCAATGTTTATTTAGTTTAGCTAATGTTGTTTCGTTGATAGCTTGCATTATTTGTAAATGTGTGCTGTATTACATTCTCTGTGTGTTTGTAGGAATATTCACTAATATGTGCGCTTGTAAATTCCCAATTTTGTTTTTATCATATTTACAGAGATGCTGATCAGGAAACACGGCCTAGTTCACCACTAGCTAAGAGACCACGCAAGCGTTGCAAGAGTACACCAGTCTCATCTCATCTAAAATCTCATGAAAATCAAAAGATGTCTTTGTTTCTGTCTTCTAAATGGCTCACTGAGTCTTTGTCTTAGTGGTGGGGAGGCATGCGGCCAGGTGTGAATAGCCTACTTAGCTGGCAGGTCGTCCTACCCAATGCATATTCATTACAGAAAGGCCATTTGCCCTCCCCTTGAAAAATAGTAGTCACAACACTAACTTTTAGAAATTTATTTTATATTTCTCATTGGATTTGCTAAAATAGTTTGTCATCTTTTGATACCCAAGACCTTGATGAACACATTTCAGTGACCAAAAGTCTTAGTCACAATTGTTTAGTGTGTTTTATTACAACATTCCTGTGCATGTTCAAAACTACTGTTTACAGTTTGTGTGTTTTTAGAGCAGTTTACAATCCACACATGATTATGACCTACTTACTGCTGCCATATTATTGTAGCTGAGTTTGTGCTGAAAACAAAGATATGAAACACTTTGGAATCACTGTATATAAAGTTGATGAAATTTACACAAATGTCAGAGCATCGCACAATCACCAGTGTGCCTCATTTTACCCCTAGACCCCAGAGGGTTAAAGAACCGGGCGTATGATTGCTACGGGGCCTATGGGACGGCAATCGAAGCAGTCGCTAAGGGGCTTACGGGACGGCGACATTGGTCTTAGTGGTGTGATTGTGAAAGAACCGGGCTTACGATTGCTACGGGGCCTACAAGACGGCAATCAAAGCAGTCACTAAGGGGCCTTCGGGACGGTGACACTGGTAATAATTGTCGCTAAGGGGCCTTAGCGACACTGGCCAGAAGCGTATGAATGTGCCGGCAATGGTATGCATGCTATGAATGAAGAGTGTGTTCAGTGAGTCTTAAGTGTTTGTGAGTCTTACGTGTTGTCTTATGTGTTGTCTTGTGCATTAAATCGGCCGAGTAATTGGGCATGTAAAGAAGTTGGGAAGCGCGCAAATAAAAACATAGGTATTAACATCTACTTGAAGTGTTTAGATAAGACAGGGTGAACAACAAGGGTTGATTTTACCAAAAATAAGTGGTGAAATAGTTGAAGACAACGTATGCCCTCTTCAAACAACCAACTAGCACAGATAGAAGAGAATTCAGAAGAAACAGTAATCAAGCAATACACACGCAACGGCATACAAGTGTTTTGTTCTCTGGGCTGTCGTGTTTCTAGTGTTGTGGATAGCAGTCCTCAGATAGATGGTAAGTCATAAAAGGGAAATATAAGGTGTGCCTACACTCTTACGGTTAGCCCAAGAAGGGTTAAGTGGGAAATAGGTGAGTGGGCGAACATAAAAAGGGTGAAAGGGTCTGATAATTCAGGAACACTGACCTTTGAGCCAGATTCGCACAGAAAATATAAAGCTGGGGTCACAGTTGGATAGATTAAAAGCAGAATTAGAAAATCAAGAAAATAAAACCAAAAAGAGAGGCAGGATATGTGAGTTGTTTGTCAAAGTGTGACATTTTTAGTCTTGTGGGCCCAGAATCAATATTCTTTTATAATTTAGAGACATAAATATTTTAATTGTGTAATAAGTATTCTTTTATATTATAGAACTATAATTATGATAACTGTGTAGTGATGGCGACAGGTGGCTCTCCGGAGCCGCTGAGTAAAGTAGGAGAGAAGTGGCGTGAAGAAAGAAAAATGAGCCTGTAGATCCAGCTACGTTGAATGAAGTGAAGGAGTTCATAGCTAATAGTGTGTAAATGCTTAAAAGAAAATGACAGGCCCTTCCCCATGAAAAGAGTGACTGAAAAGCGAGAGCCGAAGGTATTCAAAGCTTGTGGTTTGATCATTAGGAGTGGAATGTTAGGCGACTAGTGGGTCGAGCAAAATAATTCTATGAGGAAGCGAAGCTGAGTGACACCAGGAGAGATGTGTGTCAACGTGATGCAGAAAGGCTACAGCAGAGTGCAAATGAGGAAGTTAAAAATTGAGATGAGATGTGGGAGCAAGTAATATGTTTGAAGATGGAAATGGCAAGTTTAGAGAAAATAATACATGACCAACAGTGAGAGTTGGATAAAAGGCGACGCGTAGTGTTAGATGTAAGAAAACACCTAAAGTTAGTCGTAGAGAAAACGGCTGACGGGGTGGAAGTAGAAGCCGCATATGTATCCTTGGCTGATTTACAATCTTGTCAGTATCGCGGTAGAGATAACCACAACACACAGAGTTGCCGCCGTGAACGCAACAACACAGTTGAAAATACAAAAAGAACAGTGTATTAAGTGTAAAGGATTTGGCCATTGGGCCAGACAGTGCCCAACTCGATTCATATAGCCTGGTGGAACAGTTGAGAACCAAAAATAAGAATATTTTAGCCAGTAAATAGCGAGTAATTTTTTATTTCTAAAGGGAGGCGTTTTGATATTGCAAAGCATTTGTGGGGCGCACACGGAAATAGAAAATAAACACCTTAGATACAATAGAAAAGCTAAATACAAATTACAGGGACAGTTAAGAAAGAGTAATAACAGTTGAAATTAGATGAACAACATTAAATAGTTCTTTTTACAGTGGTGTAAGCAGTGGTTCCCAAATAAAAATAAAGCACCATCATATCTTTAATCAAATAAAGAAAATATGTCTACAATAATTGAGATTATGAAATAGATTATGTTAATGAACTGCTGTCAAAAACTCATCAGCATCTTAATGTATTTGCATTTTATGGAAACAAAATAACTTTTGTACATTGTGGGAAGAGTGTCAGTGCCTTAGAGAATAGCATTGTGTATGAGTGGTGTGACCTGTATGGGTGTGTCTGATGCTAGAAGTGTTCGAACACGTTTTAGCCTGATTGACACTGAATCTCTAATTATACATGTACAAATTATACATGTGCAATTACCTCTGTACATGTAAAAGTAGTGTAGGGTGACCGTGCAGTGATCAATCAGTCTACAGCTTAGTTTACGTTGTGTGCACATTAATGCAGTTTAAACACTGCACAGAATGTTAAAAGAGAAATATGCAGTAATGTGTATTGTGATGAGCTATGAGGCTGCAATACAGCAGGTTATGCAGCAATGTCAGGAGAAGGCAGTGCTGAATTGTTTGGTTTTGCATGTGTCCAATGATTTTTTTCTCTGTTCCAGTGCACCTGGACAGCCCGCTTTGGTTTACCTTCACTATGGGTGAAAAATAATACAAGACTAAGTCAAGGATTCCATAACTTACACGTGTTGTTTAATTGAGCAATGGCTGATGTGTTGGCTTGATGCCCAAGCCAACACATCAGCCATGATTGGGAATCCTCGCAAAGCACAAATTGCACAGAGGAAGTTTTATATTTGGGATATGTAATTTCACAGGAGAATAAAAAACTGGCTACTGACCACACTGAGGCAATAAGCATGTGCAATTGCCCAAACACCATTTGGGGGTGTATAAGATTATGAGATTATTTCCGTAAAAATTGAGCGCACTTTGGAGGAGTTCTGTCATAAGTGGAGAATTTCTTTATTTAAAAATGTGTGGAACCCAATAAGAACCAGGATACAAAATTATTGCAGTTGTCTGATAAATTAGATGCATGTTAAACATGCATCTAAAACAAATAGTGATTTTCTCAAGCAAAATGACTTTTATCCTATGTTAGATGTATCGAAATAGAACGCAGCAGATATTCATTTGGCATTACACCAGATTATGTGCAGGAACAATGAATCACGGCTTCCAGGATAGCTCTGGAAGCATGATGAAAAAACAGGAGGGAGGTAGAGGAATGATGAGAATGAAATTAAAACCTCACATTAAAAAAAAAGAGTCATGCTATGAAAGTAGTTTTGTTAGAAACAAAAGGGTGAAGTGTCATAGAAAACAAACCTGCTTATTGTGTTTTACTATATGAAATGTATTTTTATGTGTTTATAACAAAACTATGTATGTAACTAATTGTGCAAAATGGAAAGATACTGGGAATGAGCGACCTTCGAGGAGGAAGATATGTGGATGTTCTAAGGGAGTCAGATGAAGTTCTGGGCGTCCCGCGTTTTCAACTGCAACCATTTTTGGTACAAAGAGGGAGATAAGAAGCTTGCCACAGGTGTCTGAGAAGGTCACAAATATGTAAACATGATTTGAGGGATACTTTGTAAATGGAGTAAAATGACTCCACAGATCACGGAAAGAAAAGAAAAGGTGCTGCTATATAAAAAAATGAATGCACACAATTTTTCTCTGTTACAGCAGTTGACTAAAAATTAACAGAACATCTTTCCTCTGTTTTAACAGGAACTGGGTGTTGACTTGGAGCTAATACGAACTGAGCCAGAACCCACTAACTTCCCCTTCTAATCTGTAGGTGTCCCTATGAAGTGGCAATGTGTGGTGAAGAACTGAATTGAAGATACTTTAAAGTAATAATCTCGAATATTTTCATTAAAATAAATGTCTGTTAAGTCACTGTCTATCGCCAGATTAGGTAAAACAATGGTGATTAAGCGTATTATTATATTAATGTATTAATTATAAAAAACGTTAGCTAACGCTACCGACCGGTACCGACCTCGCAAACCTTCTCTCGAATGCAATGCTACCTTGTGCAACGTTGCAGTGTAGCCAGTTCAGATCAATGATTCGCAACGAGACTGGATGCAACTTGCAAAATTCCAAGACGTCTGATTGTAAACGTTCTAAAACTGCACTTGGCGATTTGACAAGGTGGGTCTTTTGAGACCCAAGGCAACGGCTTCAGACGCTCTGCAACTAACCAGTTCACACCGCTGCAATTTTCTCTGCAACGTTCTGAAACCGTTTCGTCTCGTTGCGAATCATTGATCTGAACTGGCTTTAACGTTACCGTTGTTTACATTGCCATCAAGTTCATAATGATCGGAATAAAGCCGGGGTATAGGTGGAGCAGAGCCCGGTCTGATTTCTGTGTAAAGATGTCAAGCCGGAGAAAACTAAATAAAAGAATACGGCAGTATGGATTAGCGTTGTTATTATTTTATTACGCTTCCTCATATGTTCCTTCAGCCTTGATGCCCTTTTTTGATGAAATCTCCTTTGTTTTTGTTTTATTCTTCTTGTTCTGATTGCTAATTTAACACCCAGCTCAGCTTTATCCTCAAACAGTTTAGCTAACAAAACCAGAAACACCAAGGGTAACATTTTGCAAGGCGGTTGTTTCAAAAATATCACGCAACAATCATTCACGAAAAAGACTGTTTATTGTGCACGAGATAAATAATTGCACGAACCACAGCGAATCCTGTGAATTCTTCTCTGCAGTGTAAAGACGTTCATACCGGGCAAAAGGTGGATAAAGAACGTTTGTGGAAATTGATCATCACTAATTCTACCCCAGGTCTGCTACAGAATTTTAACCCGGCTCAGCGGTGTAAAGACAGCTTAAGTTAGCCTAATGTTAGACAATGAATGAGTATGTACATAACGTTACTTTTATAACAACCATTTTTTATTCAGTAAATAGTAGGCTAAGTGTTATAGTTGGCGTGTCCCAGGTGCCAACTGACTGACGTCACACAGGCGACACTGGTTGGATCCGGTTGGATCTATGGGAAATGAGGTCCAAAAACACACCTGCAATTACCGCTTCTCGCCATTGGTACCGCCAAAGAGAATGAAACGGAAATCTTCGAGATTGTAACTTTAACAAAATTATTGTGTGAATCTAACTAAAACTATTAGGTTTCTCTGCAGATACGTGCCCAAGAAGACGGAGAAGCAGACGACCTCAAGCAACTCTAAACAGTTACACAATGCAGCACCACCAGCCAAGGCCAGCTGGGGTGGTCTGCATTAAGAATTAAACCAAAAGCCCCTTTAAAATAAGTTACTTACTTTTTCAAATTCCTTTTCCGACTCTTTATTTTTATACAGACCGTGTTGAAGTAGAACACCTTTTTAGGGATGACACTGACGGTGACAGTGACTGTGACGGTGACGAGAGTAACAATTGAGTGGACAAAACGGTCATTTGTGGATTGCTCACAAAGAAAGAGTAAACAGATTTGGTGCGCTCGGATTATCAAAACACGAGTGGTTACATTTAAGAGCAGGAAGACTTATATTAAGAGCAAATAGTTTACCATTTCCAGTTTAAATGATGCCTGCATGTTCAAATAAATCGGCTCAATTTCACCCGGTTCTGCTACTGACATGGGGGATTGTCATACTTTCCTTTGTAGGAGGTCTTGGCTGACTAGCCTTGACTGTAGACCCCCTTCATGGCATTAACAGAACCCAAGACAGAGGTGGATTAAATGATAATAATCAAAGACATAAACGAAGTTACCAATTGAATCACTATCACCAAATAAAATAAAAAATAAAAATATGCAGAGGATTCAAACATTTCTGATTGCTGGGTGTGAATTCATCAACCACACAGTGCAGTTTCTTTTAAACTACAGCAAAGATGTATTCGACATTTCAGCCATAACAGTAGTTCATACTGTCTCAGCGACTGAAATACTGCCTCATTGTGTAATGTTCTGCCATGTTTCTACTGATTGGACCAAGGTCAGGGTCAGTGTATCTAAGTGACTTAAGTGTTATCTGTAGCTGTTCTATAAAAAGACAAGGCTGAACCATTAGAAGTAGTGGAAATTCATCAAACTCCTTCTTGGAATTGAGATGTGTTCAGGTGGTTGAAAAATGGCCTGGGGGAGATGGGTACTGTTATCGTGCAAGGACTTTTGATGGTTTGTTTCGCCCTGATACTAATAAGTTGTGCTTTTAACCTTTTCACCCATAGACATTTCGTTTTCTGTCAAAAATAAGGTCTATGGTTAACATCTGTTGAAGGGAGTTTCATTTTTTTTTGTAAGAGATAAATTACACCCATTAATATCCCAACCGTGAATTTAGAAGCAGTATGTGTTTTAAAAAATAAGTTGCTAAGAATTTGCTATGTTGAAACTACAACGATTGTCACGTGCAGGTGGTCTAGTATGGAAACTTGAGTGACGGTTGCCAGGAAGCAACCATTTTTGTAGTTTCAATATAGCAACTTACTTTTTAATAGCATGTAACTGCTTCAAATATCAACAGTGGTGATATTAATGGGCATAATTTATCTCGTAGTACAAAATGTGGAGCTCTCTTAGGCTTACGTTCACAACAGACCTTCTTTTCGGCAAAAAACGAAATCCCTATAGGAAAAATACATTGGAAATCTGACGAGGGAACCCATGGCTTAAAAATGTGAACTTTTAGCACTCTAGCCGTAGTCGTGAGAGAGGCCTGGCTGGTCAGCAAGAAGCAAGCGAGGGGAACGTGAAACCTGACACCATGATATGTTGTTGTTCAAATGCTAAAATATGCCAGAAGAGAGATATAGACACATTTGCACATCCACATTCCGTATCAACACCTGGTTATTGTCAGGCAGTGGGGGTGTGAAGACAAGCTAAACTCCAGTAAACTGTCCTAAATTTTAAGTCATTCTGTCAGACTAGGCCTATATTTATTGCGTTTGTTTGTTTAACATCCATATGTCGGAGTATAGCACAGTGGGTAAGGAACTGGGCTTGTAACCGAAAGGTCACAGGTTCGATTCCCGGGTAAGGACACTGCCGTTGTACCCTTGAGCAAGGTACTTAACCTGCATTGCTTCAGTATATATCCAGCTGTATAAATGGATACAATGTAAAAAAATAAAATAAAAAAATAAAAAAGTTGTGTAAGTCGCTCTGGATAAGAGCGTCTGCTAAATGCCTGTAATGTAATTTAATATGTTCACCCAACTCCAAAAAAATGACAAACCTTTTTATTAGTAAGCTAGCTGGCAAGTATTAACTATCACAAACAAGTATTAACTATCAAGTCTCATTTTTCACCGTAATTAAGAAAGAGCAGTCACAAGACGTTGCTGGTTGTAGCATACCGGGAGAACCTCTTTGTGGTGTTTGTAATTTCTGTCGAAAATGAGCAGTTTTGGCTGCATCTTTTTGCTAACAGGTTGACGGCTGGGTCAGACGAACGTTAGTTACGTTACCAGTTCCAATTAATTTTTATTAGGCCTCAATGGAGAGACCCAAAACTGGCAGGTAATGTAAATGACTGTGCTGCCCAGAGATGGACGCATTTTCGTGCCCATGCGTAAAATTTTGGGCATGTGCCACTATAATTGCGCGCCTGTTGTTCCCTAACCTAAATGTAGGTATAGCATCTAAAAATTCAGCTAATGCGCAAACAGCACAATTCCTTCAGCTATCAATCACCCTGATTTGAGTATGAACACAGTAATTAGGGTGATTAACAGATCTAAAACTACTTCACACTTCTCTCACAGTTGTCAGGGCAATTGTCACCAGCCGTGTTTTGGTCTGTGGCCGTCTTTGCAGTTTCTGCATCTTCAACCCTTAAAGGCCTATGACTGAGACTTAAAATTCGATGTGTCATACAATTGTTAGCCTAACCGTGTTTGTGCTATAGCCTTGCTGCACGATTGCTGTGGTCATAGCCTATGAGCTAGATTTCTGTAACAAAGTGCCTATATAGACGCATATTAATATTCAACCACATAATTCATGTAAAAACTCATAGAAACATTTTTTAATGTTCTATTTGCTCAAAGATTTGCAAGAAAGCAAGTGAAATGATCTTACATAAATTTCATTTGGAGATCTTCGTTCACCCGGTTCCTTTTGTTTCGCAAATGAGTAGCCTAATTAGCAGCGTAAATCGAACAGTCTGTTAACAAAAAAAATTGATGAAGAGTGTTAGGCTACGTGAGGCCATCTATCGCTTGATAATCAGGGATGTAGTGTAGTGCTCATTATCTAGGCTTCACCAAGATCATGCCTGCAGTGTGGTTTAAGCATTTTAGTTTTACAAATGGGTGTTTTTTTATTTATTTATTTTTATATATATTTTAATTACGGTGAAAAGGAGACACGTCTTTTCTATTCCCAGTTCCCAACCTGCTGCCAGTGTGCGATGATGCTTTTCCCTAGGGAGGTCAGCTTTGGTAATTTTTTAGAGAACAGAGTTTGGCAGTTTATTTTTAATCCATAATGGTATAAATGCAACAGTATAATAAAATAACACATAAATTACATAATTTGCTGACTTTCCAGAAAATGACAGTTGTGTCATTAATACGATGTTAAAAAAAAATATCTGCTTCCCTCGGCAGGTAACTATCATTGGAAAGAAAGGATCCGTGAATTTTTTGGCCAATTGTTTTCCATTTCAGGAACAGAAATGAAAAAGCAAGAATTGAATGAGTGTTCGATATTCATTTTAAAAACATAAATCGAAAAATGAGAATCAATTCGTTATATGTGTTGCTGACTGATATTAAATATACAATTACATAAAATGTAAAACATTTCACAGCGAATTTTAATTATAACAAAAATGTGTAATAATATCTTCAATGAGGTTAGATTTTTTTTATAATGACCCAATTGACTTGGGTGCAGCGTTAGGTGCAGGCACAAATGCTCGTAAACAAAGTCAAATGACCAGTTAAAGTGAACCCAGATGCCAATTTCGTTTTAATGTTTGTGCGTGGAACGCCCGTGAATACTTTGGCAGCAGAAAGTGTCACCTCCCTCTGCAACTACAGTGATTACACAGAAAGAGGGAAGTGGATAATAAATCCTATTAAAGAAAATATATATTTTCTGGTAAGTTAGGTATTTATATGTTGTTATTTGAGTAGCATTTATGACATGAAAATGTCTTGTTTTCTGAAAAATCGCCAAAACGGGTTTGACATCCTTATTAGGATCTTACGAGTTTTATGTTGCAAACTGTTGTAATAATATTTTTTAAAAAGAGTTACCAGATCCATAAAAATATTTGAATGGCTTCTATGCTGATACCAGTCCAATATTGGCTGGTATTAGGGCTTTATTTTTCCCAAGTAGCCTACTAATGTTATCTTAAAATCACAGAGCTAAACTCATTTTAAGATTGTAATTAACCCCGAAATGCAACACGGCGTGATGTCAAGTGGCCTACAATGCAGAATAGTGGAAGGCTGGAAGCTGTCCTTACGAGGAAATATTACACTCTGCTGCCCTCTACTGTCAGAACCCCGCATCCATTTCCTTCTGGCCAGCAGAACTGCCGCCGCAGAGGCAAACACATCATCTGAAACCAGTGACCACTGTAACTGTGATGCTCTGCAGGAAAATATATTAAAAATAATATTTGGTTATACTGTCATAATGTACATACCTGTGCATGATAATGCCTGTTTTTGCAGTGAATATTAACATGTCTTCCAGTTTGAAACTAAATTTTGAATACTACACATTGACCAACTTTCTACCCCTAATCTGGCAATGTATCTCGGGGGATACATACATTTCAAAAGTTGTTGAATAACACCACAAACACGGTTACACCATTTTTTCTTCATTAGCATATTAAGACAATAGTCATAATTAGTTTTATGAATTTATATTGTTGTTTTATTGAAAATAACTTGTCAGGTGCTGGGGGGTTAGGACCCAAACGCAGAGTGAGGGGGAAAACACAAAACTCCAAACGGTAATAGGAAACAGGGACTTTACTTAGAAAACAGGAACAAAAGCAGGGAACAAAAGGCCTCGCAGGGCAACTCATAAAACAAAGAAAAACTTCAAAACACTGGAAACAAAGAAACTCCAAGAATCCAAAAGCCTGAAAAATGGAACATGGGCAGAAACACACGGAGAGCTATTCTCAAGAGGAAACACGCAGGGCAGAAACATGACCAGAAGCACACACAACCAAACAAGGATCCAGCCCCTGAGTCAGGGAGAAGGGAACTTAAATAGACACGACACTGACGAGACACAGGAGGGCACAATGAACAATCAGGCCACAGAGAGGGAAGAGAAAACGAGACAACCCAAAAACAATAATAGAATAATTGAAAACAATAATACAATTAAACAGGGTAAAAGAACAGAACTAAAAACTGAAGTGACGCCACCTGGCAGCCCAAAAAGGGAAACACAGACAAACCACAGAACATGACAGTACCCCCCCCCCCCCCCCCCCCCCCCCCAAGGGACGGCTCCTGACGTCCCAGAAGGCCGACCTGGGGAGGGAGTGAAACAGAGGGTGGGAGCTGGAGACAGGACAGAACTCGGGAATGGAGCAGACAGGAGACAAGACTCGGGACTGGAGCACACTGAAGACAGGGCTCGGGACTGGAGCGGGACTCGGGACTGGACTCAGACGGGGAACGGGACTCGGACTCAAAAACACCACACAGAACTGGCCTCAACACACTGAACTCAAGACACACACTGAAACAGACTAACAGACAGGGAACGGACTCAACACAATGTTGGACTGGACTAACACACAGACACGGAGCGGACTCACAACACTACATGGAACTGGACATGGACACTACACCGGACTGGACAGGGATGCGACAGAAACACCGGACTGGACAGAGAGGCGACAGAAACACCGGTCTGGACACTGACACAGGAACAACACAGGGAGACCTACAAGGAAAGACAAAGGTACAAGCAGGCGGGGAGGCACACCGCAAGACCGACAGACACACTAAGGGACAGACAGACAGGGAAGGAGAGGGTTGAACACAAAGACTGACACAAACTGACAAACGGGCAGACAGGACAAAAAACAAGCAGACTGACACACTGACAGACAGGCAGACAGGCGGGAGAACAGACTGGCCGACGGGCCGACAGCCTGGGGGGCAGATAGACAGGCCAACATGCTGGCCGACAAACATGTGGGCAAACAGGCAGACAGGCAAGCGGGCAGACAAATAGACAAGGGGGCAGGTGAACAGACAGACACACAGTTGGGAACAAGGATGGGGCGAGATCTCTGGGCACTGGGTGGGGGCAGCGACAGCTTGGGAACACTAGGCGGCGCGAGAACACTAGGTGGAGCATGGACACTAGGGGGCGCGGGAACACTAGGTGGCGTGAGAACACTAGGGGGAGCGGGAACACTGGGTGAAGCATGAACATTGGACGAAGCACAGACATTGGGCAAGGCAAGAACACTTGACAAGGCCTGGACATTGAGCAAGGCATGGGCATTGGGCAAGGCATGGACACGAGGCAAGACAGGTGGCTTCATCTGCGGGACAGCGGCCAGGGCAGGCCATGGCGTCCTCTGCAGGACAACAGACGGAGCAGACGGCCTCTCCGGGGTTCTGGACGGCTCCGGAGACCCCTCGGGGGCTCGGGGCAGAGCAGGCGGAGGCCCCTGCGGGACGGCGGACCGGGCAGGCAGCTCCTGCGGGACGGCGGGCCGGGCAGGCGGCGGAGGCCCCTCTGGGACAACGGGCGGAGCAGGTGGCGAAGGGCCCCCGGGACAACGGGCGGAGCAGGCGGCAGAGGCCCCCCTGAGACAACGGGCAGAGCATGCGGCCCCTGTGGGACAACGGACAGAGCAGGCGGCCCCTGCGGGACAACGGACAGAGCAGGCGACGGTGGCCCCTGTGGGACAACGGGCGGAGCAGGCAGAGGTGGCCCAGGCAGAGGTGGCCCCTGCGGGACAACAGGCGAAGCAGACCCCTGCGGGACAACAGGCGAAGCAGACCCCTGCGGGACAACAGGCGAAGCAGGCCCCTGCGGGACAACAGGCGGAGCAGGCCCCTGTGGGACAACAGGCGGAGCAGGCCCCTGTGGGACAACAGGCGGAGCAGGCCCCTGTGGGACAACAGGCGGAGTAGGCCCCTGCGGGACAACAGGCAGCGCAGGCAGAGGTGGGCCCTGCGGGACAACAGGCCGAGCAGGCAGCTCCTGCGGAACGGCGGGCCGAGCAGGCAGCTCCTGCGGAACGGCGGGCCGAGCAGGCAGCTCCTGTGGAACGGCGGGCCGAGCAGATGGCTTCTCCTGGGTGCGGGGCAAAGCAGGCAGACCCCCCTGCAGTCTGGGCTGGGCAGGGGACAGGAACACGGACCCCAGCCGTAGGGAACCCGGCTGGGCAGCCAGACGGGACCGGCGGGTCCCCGCGGGCCGGGCCCTGGAAAAATTACCAGCCGAGACCCCTCAAAAGAAGCAGGTCAGGGATCCGCTGGCTGAGCAGCTGGAGGTCTGGCCGACCGGGAGGCAGCCCGACCATGACACCTCCGTGACCGCCCGCCCCAGGCACTGGGAGGCTCAAGGGCGAAAACTGGGTCGAGCTCCCAGTCACTGGGTGGCGAGTCCTCGGGATTACTCCACCACCCCGGTGGCATGATTAAAAAAAAACAAAACTTCCAAAAGGTAGAGGGGGGAAGAAAAAAAAACTCCGCTGGGTCCAGCACTGGCTGGATCCTTCTGTAAGGTGCTGGGGGGTTAGGACCCAAACGCAGAGTGAGGGGGAAAACACAAAACTCCAAACGGTAATAGGAAACAGGGACTTTACTTAGAAAACAGGAACAAAAGCAGGGAACAAAAGGCCTCGCAGGACAACTCTCATAAAACAAAGAAAAACTTCAAAACACTGGAAACAAAGAAACTCCAAGAATCCAAAAGCCTGAAAAATGGAACATGGGCAGAAACACATGGGGAGCTATTCTCAGGAGGAAACACGCAGGGAAGAAACATGACCAGAAGCACACACAACCAAACAAGGATCCAGTCCCTGAGTCAGGGAGAAGGGAACTTAAATAGACACGACACTGATGAGACACAGGAGGGCACAATGAACAATCAGGCCACAGAGAGGGAAGGGAAAACGAGACAACCCAAAAACAATAATAGAATAATTGAAAACAATAATACAATTAAACAGGGTAAAAGGACAGAACTAAAAACTGAAGTGACACCACCTGGCGGCCCAAAAAGGGAAACACAGACAAACCAGAGAACATGACATAACTATGATTAATACATAATTACTCAGCATGTCCTGCACCGTCTGGCAGCCATGATGATTTCTGATCAGGCTGACTAAACAATGACAGATGAACTAAACCACGTCATGTCACCTAGATACTGATACCAGACAAGTCTTTTGATAAATGATAACTTGGTTGGGTGAAAACCTTCAATCATGTCCCCTACAGGATGTTAAAGAGTTTCTATCTCCTGGTGCACGTTGCCTGTTGAAGGGCAAAAATTTATGAAAGAAATTAAACAAATGTAAAACAAATTAATTAGGAGCCCATTTAACAGTCTTTCATTTGATCAAAAAAGTCACTTTTTAATTGTTTGCAGTGTAACACAAGAACAATATAAAAATGGAAATTTTATTTTTTGTGGAATAAAGCTATTTCAGACATAATATGATTTAAGAGGGTAAATAATCCGTATAAACATGAAAGGCACCTAATTAAGAGAAACTAGCAGCTAGTTAAAATTATGGGATTGCGATTTGGGCTGGAACGAAAACCAGCATACACAGGGGGGCCCCAGAACTGAGTTTGGGAACCCCTGTGTTAGACACTTGCATGCTCATCTTGAGAAAAGCTAACATTAGACTAAGTTACAGCCGGGAATAATACAACTGCTTCTGTTTGCTGGCTAACATTACTGTATTGTTACCCTGTATCTCTGTTTTGTTTTACCAGATCTGTGCCGATACACCTTGATAGCGAGCAGGCTGATGTTAGCACTATGGTTGATAAATTCAATTTCTTTTGAGGCTATTGGCAAATTCAAACATTTCACTTATAATGTAGTTTTTTGGGATTGATATATCAATTTAGGTAGAGGAGGAGAGAAGCAGTGATTATGGCCATAGGTGTCATTTACACTGGGGACGCTGGGGACATGTCCCCACCACTTTTTGAAATGGCCGATTTTGTCCCCATCACTTTTTAAAAGCATAATTTGTTAAAAATGTTCTGAAAAATAGCTTGCGTCAAGAAATGTTCACTAACAAATGAGAACGCTTTGAGAAAGGTTTATTTGCACAATAATAAAACATACAATGCAATGTAAATATAGACGAAACAAATGTGCATTGTCCAAAAAAAGTAACGTAAGCTAAAAAAAAAAAAATCCCCCCTAGCCTACTGATTCTAAAATGACCCAAAAACATGCATGCGCCGATAAGTAACTTTAACAGATTCTTGACACAGTTTCTTCTTGTCCAAGTTTTCCGTTATCTCTCTGTGAACATGACAAACAGCCATGCTGTTGAGTCGGGTTTATGACATTGAAGAGCGAAGCCAGGTCTTCAGGCGTCTTAAAGCACTGAAGCTTTTCTCCACCTCAGCAGATGAGGCAGGGACGACCAGCAGCAAAATCACAAGACCACGGACCTCGGGTACCATGTTCCTCATGATTTCTGACACTTCTGAGCAGGTTTCGTAGGTGTGATTGGCATTGAACATGGCCAGCTGTACCTTTAGGGACTGGAATTGCAGCTCTGAATACAGGTCAACCATGTCATCAACTTGTCCAGAGAGTAGGACTTTCTCCAGCTTGACCAGGAGCTGTAGCCCTTCCTGTTCAAACGGCTTTGTGAGTTGTGCTGTTACAATGTCAAGGACTTGGAAGAACTGTACACAGTAGTACTCCTGATCTGTGGATGGAACATAGGGCTCAGCAGGACCAGCATGTCTCCTCGGTGGCTTTCGTAAGTGTGGCATCTTTATTGTTTCGATGTCCAAAGACGTAACCAGCTCAGTTGCACTAGTGTAGACCTTGTTGAATGCTTCTTCTGTTTGTTGGCTCTGAAAGTATTTTTCCACACACTCAACTGCACTTAACATGCCTCCAACAGTCTTCCCTCTCCCCTGCAGTGAAGTGTTCAGGCCCTGTAACCCCATCATCACCTCTTTTGCCAGAAGCAGGCCAAGGACCGCGTTGCCCTTTTGGAACTGCTCATGAAGACCATTGGCTCTAGAAGCTGTGTTGGATGTGCTGGACGAAGCCATCTCTTCCAATGCAGCCAAGACTCATATTGACTGAGGACGGAGTGAATGGCTGGGGTGCGCACTGTCCATCATGTTGGGCACAAAGGTTTGAGTGTGATGTAGGAACCACATGTGGACTTTGCAACAGACTCAAAAATGGTCTTAAATTTTCCTGACTGCCCAAACAAGCACCCCAACTCATGGGTCCACTGCAATGCATCCCTCACAATTGGTGTGGTTGAGTAGGCTGCTTTCGTGACCAGGATGACACAGTGAGGCCAACAGTGAACGTAAACAGAAAGTGGCTGTTCTCTTCGGATGTGAGCCTGTGCCCCTGACAAATGCCCTGACATATTGGCTGCTCCATAATAGGTTTGGGCACGCAGTCCTGAGAGGGGTAGGCTCAGGCAGAGGAGCAAATCAGAGGCAACCTTTGAAATTTGCTCACCTGTAGTGGAGGAGGCTTCGTAGAGGCCAATGAATTCCTCTCGTGGTTCCAAGTCAGAATCAACATAGCAAAGACAGATGGACTCCTGATCTGTGCCACTTACGTTCTGTGTTCCATCAATTATTATTGAATATTGGACCACAGGTAAAGCCATGATTTCCCCTGCAATGTTGCGAATGATGATATTTCTCATTAAACTTAGCATTTCGTTTTGAATGACAGGGCTGGTGTAGCTGTGGTTCCGTTGCAACCGGTGTCCCAGTGCAGGATTGTCCTCTGCCTTGAGAAGGAGAAGGTAGTGGAAGTTCCCCTCTTCATTTCCATGCCCCCTTAAAGATAGGCCTTGTTGGGCCAGGTACTTAACACAACTTACTATTTTTAGTAAGCTTGACCTGGTCTCCTCTTGTGCAGATGCCAAAACACTGGATAGTTGGACATTTATTGATCTTGGCTTATAAATATGTGTAGTTGATTGGTACCTTGCATGGCAGCCTTTCACCATTGGCATGTGAGTGTGTGTGTGGGTGAATGAGAGGCATCAATTGTAAAGCGCCTTGAATAAATTCATTCAGTTTAATTAATGTCCTCACATATCGATATTTAAACCTTATGCTTAGAATGAGTCATGATTGGTTGAACTTGACTCATGAACTCTTTGGAACTCTCTGTTTCTCTAATGTTAAAGAGGTAGCCTATGCAGCATCGAAACAACAAGGCAGTTTAACTTAACATTTAAAGGTAAGGTTGATTTATTATCTTTAGCTAACGTTGTTAACGTTATTCCTTCAGTTGTTTCTATTTTGTCATATTTTAGGGCAGTGGTATTGGATATTGTTATCGCTGGGCTGACTGACATGCACTGGTGCTTTCGACAGTAGATGTGATATTGGCATTGTTCGATTGACATGGTGTTGCAGCTGTGGATGTGATGCATATGGATGGCTGTTACTTGTGCGGTCGACGTTGTTGTGCGTTTTATGCTGAGTATTTTCGTGTTGTCGACTCTGTAGTAGCCTAGGCTATGCCCTTTTGATGCGCCGTTATGCCATTTTTTTCTCGCCGTAATTATCTACTCTGACTTCATACCGATCCACCCATTACATTGCCTAAAATCGCAGATGTCCCCACCACTTTTCAACACAAAGTGACGCCCTTGATTATGGCACATGGCTGTCATTTAAAAGCGCATACTCAACCGCAAGTACATAGACGAATGCAATGTGTGGAACGAGCAGATGGCATTAATGACCCTGTAAAACACTGTACTCTCCTCATTCCCCTTCTCTCAAGTCTTCACTGAGGGGTGTAAGACTTCACAAAGAAAAGTTCCCTGATGCTGGGGGGCATTAATCCACTATTGAAAAGGAGTTACTGGAGGATGGGGGTGCACTCTGCATAGTAATATAGTAATGAACAGGTGATGGGCCATAATATGATGCATTCCAAATGTATGTAAATACTGGCTCTATAATTATAATGTATGTGATAATAGACTTAAGTATAATTAATTTATAACTTGGCAGAGTGTCTGTAATAAACTCTAATATGATTCTATTACAGTAATTAATCCACAATGACATCATCTAGGTCACCTACAGGATACACGTTTAATGCTCCCTCACTGATGATGTAGACAGTTAGCACCTGTGACTGCCTGAAGGTTTCATTGAGGAGTTTGAAACTGAAGCAAATGTTATAATACATATTATTCTGAATTTGCCTGATTGTTCTTTCATACATTCCTTCATTCCTCGAAACAGAATTGTATATTCTTTGTATTTTTTGTACAATGTTGTATAATACAAATAGTGAAGTAGTCTATACAACAACATTTTAATGTTTTGTGAATTTCTATTCAAGCCTTCTCTTAACAGCATTTGAGTTGGATGAGTTCAGTACGTATTGTACAATGGTCCTGACAGGAGGAGTGGTTGCTCAAGGTCCTGAAAAACAGGTGGGGGCACACGCACACTCATACCATAAAATGAGAGACTACAAGTGCAAATCCCATGCCTAGAATCAACTCTAGAACTTTTGTTTGCTTTCTTGCGCATGAACTAATGATGCAAAGACACACAGCGAAACAGATGAGAAGTCAATTGTCCCATTACTTTTGCTCCCCTAAAATGGGGGGACTATGTATAAAAGGCTGTAATTTGTATACAGATCTCCCAATATGAATATACATACCCTCAAATTAAAGCTGACAGCCTGCATTTTGACTTTATATAAATTATTTTTATATAAAGTAAATTTATTTAAATTATTAAGTCCAATGTGCTGTAGTAGTGAGCCAATACAACAGTGTGTCACTGTCCCAGTACTTTTACAACTGTATATACCAATTTTGTGAGGCACCAGCTTTCGCCAAGATTCACAATCAAATTTATCATTTGACATAAAAAATAAATCACATGAACAATGAAATACATTTCAAAAGAATCCCAGGAAATGAGGCTGATATATAATACATGGGCCTAGTCATTTATTTATTAGAAACAGAATGAGAAATTCCTCATTTAAGATTAAATTGCGATTTGTTGTCAGGATGCATTTAATGAATATATATCAGATGGCAAAAAAAAAAATTCTCACAGAGTAGTCCTGCTTGAACAAATGGCTCAAGTTTGCATATATTATGGATTCATTTAACTTGTGATCTTTGGCAGGGTATTCCTCTTCCTGTCCGACATCAACATGGAATTAAATCCAATCACTCTGCACATGCCTACTGGGGTGGCATTGCAGAAAGTAAATATATAGAGGCTTTGTGGATCATTTTCTGTTTAGGCTTGACTCCAAAGGAAAATGTGAAATATCTTCCTCAAACTCATCTCTGTGCAAGCTTAACTTGCAAGATGCAATGGTACAAGAAGTGGTGTTTGACATATTCCAGAATTGAGAGCTAGGGGTCCAGGGGTCTGCCTTGGCCATTCATGTTATGATAGTATGAGCTAGAAAAGCGGCAAATGACTTGGCCAACTCTGGCAAACTATGCACTGATTAACTTAAGCTAATTGCATAACATTAAAGTGGCAATCTTGAAGATTTTCGTTTCGTTCTCTCTGGGGGTACCAATGGTGAGAAGCGGTAATTGCAGGTGTGTTTTTGGACCTCACTTCCCAACTTCCAAACAGTGTCGCCTATGTGTGACGTCAGTCAGCTGGCACCTGGGCCATGATAACTATAACACTTATATTTACTGAATAAAAAATGGTTGTGTAAATCTCGCGCACCTAGACCAATGAGGGAAATAGCTGGGAGCGAAGGTATCTGCGTGTGTCCCTTTGGTGCTGCTGGAAAAAGTTGTTAGTACTATTTAAATTTCACCATTCTTATAAACGGGGCGAGACTGCACTTTGGATCAACGAGATCCGCTAAATTTAGCCCAAGTTACAAGAACAGTAGTACCACTCTATTCTCAACTTTTCTCTGGACTCGGCTATTATCTAGTTTTATCCAGAGGCAGTCTGTAAGCATTGTGGTTAGTTTTTCTCTCGA
This sequence comes from Anguilla anguilla, assembly GCF_013347855.1. NCBI lineage: Eukaryota > Metazoa > Chordata > Actinopteri > Anguilliformes > Anguillidae > Anguilla > Anguilla anguilla. The sequence goes on along the minus strand of NC_049201.1, from coordinate 36,086,603 downwards.
TTATCTGACTCCAATTAAAATTTATCCTTGATTGTGAGTGGATTTCTGTTCTTTTGCAACATCTATACCGGGAAAGGCCGGCCTACTGTGGATCGCACCGGCCGACATGCGTCCATCATATGACAAACTAGATGTCTGGCAGAGACTCAGAGGTGGGCGAATATCTTAAACTCTGTTGGATATAACGATTACATTCAGGGACCGCAGAGGACCATATTAAGATCTCGTTGTCCACATGGACACCGCCAAGTGGCGAGGCATCATTGACTCAAAACTTATTGATCAGATAAGTCGAACAGACGCAATTCCCTAGCCGTCGTGGAGGCTCAACAGAAGGGATTTACAAGACAAGTTAAACAATTCCCAGAAACCACACCAATCAAGGGTTAACAATTTATTAGTCAGGTAGGTAAGTCTCTTAAAACAGTCAAATACAGTTACAAAATTTAGAGCATATTAACCCAGAATAGACAGTATCAAAGATTATGCATACCTGACCAAGACTGCACACAGAGCCAAGAGGATGTGCGGGAAGTTCCCAGATTGCTCTGTCCCTTCTCCTTAAATGCCCAAACAGAGGTCATAAATCTCGGAACTGCCTAGTCAGCGGTCAAATTGGAATTTTGATTACCTTTTCCAGATGTCCTTCTGAGAGAATATTTTACCAATGCGGGTTTTCCTCCTAAGTTATTAAATAGATATGAAACCTATGTTTGCTGTTTATGAAATTAATATCACTGTACTCCCCACTCCGATGCGCTTCAAACAAGACCAGACACGACACAGTCTGACTTGATATTGTCACTCTTTGTCATGAAACCATCCTTTTCACAGTTGTACTAATGAAATTAATAGTTAAAACCCAAACAGATCCCTGAATTCTGATTGGAGCAATACCCACAATATACACCTTAACCTAAGTTAGGTAAAGTATGTGTATTAATATAGATATTACATTTATTCAGTATATTGTGCATATATTATGTTACTCTAATACAATATATTTCATCAGACAAACAATATCTTAATGATAACATAATGCAGAGTATTTGCAGAAAATGTCCAGTTTCCTTCATACAGTGCTCTGGAAAGAAAAATGTATCTTTCCAGCTTAGTGCATGGTTTCTGTATGAGATCCCTTGTTTGAAGTAAAGGAAAAAGGAAGGAGGTGTCCTGACAAACCTCTTCCTCATGATGGTAATGTTTCGCTGTCTACCAGTAATGTCCAGTTGTGGCAGGCAGTGACCTCTGCAAATAGGTGGCTCTTGTCCTGAAAAAGGTGCCCTGGAGTTCAGGAGGTCGTAATCGATCTTGCAGGATACAGCAGCCTCGGCCTAATGATTTTACAACCCGCCGTAAAGGAAATTCCTCCCATACTGGCGCGGTTTCTCAGGCCCAGTTTCCATGCCTCCATGTTAAGAATTTCCCAGGTGTCAAGTCTTTCAGTCTGCCTTACAGTTGTTATAAAAGTAACGTTATGTACATACTCATTCATTGTCTAACATTAGGCTAACTTAAGCTGTCTTTACACTGCCGAGCTGGGTTAAAATGCTGTAGCAGAACTGGGGTAGAATTAGTGATGATCAATTTGCACAGACATTCTTTATCCACCTTTTGCCCAGTATGAACATCTTTACATCGCTGTGGCTTGTGCAATTATGTATCTCGTGCACAATAAACATTGTCTTTCTCATGAATGATTGTTGTGTGATATTTTTGAAACAACTGCCTTGCAAAATGTTACCCCGTGTGTTCGAGAATAAAGCAGAGCTGGGTGTTAAATTAGCAATCAGAACAAGAAGAATAAAACAAAAACAAAGGAGATTTCATCAAAATAGGGCATCAAGGCTGAAGGAACATATGAGGAAGCGTGATAAAATAATAACAACGCTAATCCATACTGCCGTATTTTTTAATTTAGTTTTCTCCGGCTTGACATCTTTACACAGTGTTGCAACCTGGCTCTGGATTGTAACAAATGAGGGAGACCACACACCAAAATCATCAATTAAATTATTTATTAAAAGTAAATAATTAAACAAAAGCCAAATTACATTGTGGGATGTGTGAGATTAGAAGATCAGTTGTGTAAAGCATGTGTGGATGAGTGGAAATGAAGTGTAGGGTGTTGTAGAAGTTTGAACAAAACCAAAAGAAAGGCCTCCAGCAGGGAGAGAATGAAAAATGCCAGGTCAGAGAGAGCTAAAAAAAGAATGGCTGCCATGACACTGCCTCTTATACACCTGGCCACCCAGCCCAGGTGTACATCAATTAGAAGGACGGGCCTTCCAACTCCGCCCACCAACTTCCTGCAGGGAGAACAAAGAAAACCCAGCAACACAAGTGCTGCAGAGCTCCACCCACCAGCCTCCTGCAGGTAGAACAAGCGGAGCACAGAGAAACACAGACAGAGTGGGGAGGGCCGTCACAACAGAAATCAGACCCGGCTCTGCTCCACCTGTACCCCGGGGTTAATGCTCTGTGTAAAGACGGCTTTATTCTGATCATTATAATATATTGATGAACTTGACGGCAATGTAAATAACGGTAACATTAAGGCCAGTTCAGATCAATGATTCGCAGCAAGACGAAACGGTTTTAGAATGTTGCAGAGAAAATTGCAGCGGCGTGAACTGGTTAGTAGCAGAGCCGTTGCCTGCCCTGGGGTCTCAAAAGACACACCTTGTCAAATCGTCAAGTGCAGTTCTAGAACGTTTACAATCAGACATCTTGGAATTTGCAAGTTGCATCCAGTCTCGTTGCGAATCATTGATCTGAACTGGCCTTTAGTTAGCTACATTGCAACATTGCAACGTTGCAACAAGGTAGCGTTGCATTCGAGAGACGGTTTGCGAGGTCAGTACCAGTCGGTAGCGTTTTTTTCTAATTGTTAGCTGACTTTCGTGTTAATTACATTAGCTAGCTAGCTAACGCAATGTTACCTGATATGAGAGATGGCTACTGACTGCACAACGTTGTCTAAACTAATGTTGCCTTTCTTGAAATGGTCCGGTAGCTAGCGTTAGCTGTGCAAATAACTATGTCATTTAGTAACGTTACATTGTCATCAAATGTAATACAAAATCTACATCAACAAATAATATGACCTCTCATGTTACACAAAAACTTTTTAGGGTTCCATAACGCTAGCAGACACCGGAAAAAAACAGTACGCTGCTCACACTCACAAGTGAGTTGAAGAGCGAGCCTGTTGCATTAGCTCCGCCTACCCTCTCTGGCGGACCAACCACTGATGGGTGATGGAAAACGCGTCACTAACTGTGCGCTGCTTGTGATTTTTTCCCGGGAATGTCGCCACAGACACCCAGTTCTTTAATCATACATTATAATAATAATAACAATATAACTTAATGGTGATTGAGCCTAGTATTATATTGTGTTGCCTAATTCAACGATATATAGTGACTTAACAGACATTTATTTTAATGAAAATCTTCGAGATTGCCACTTTAAATTAGCCAGCAAGTGAATTAACCACAGTGAATTAACTTAAATTCAAGTGCCATAGTCAGTGATGCAGTACTTGAATCCAGGACTTAGGCTTCAGTCATGATTTGACTTGACTTGGATTTTTACATTTTTGACTTGGACCTGGACTTTCCATGAACCCTTTCAGACCATGGACACATTGCAATGTACACTTAAATTTTATTTTTATTTGTATAGTTCTTTTTACACAGGGCATTGTCACAAAGCAGGTTTATAGAGATCCTGAACCCCCCAAGAGCACATCTAGGGCATCATTGGCAAGGAAAAACTCCCTGGCTGGTAATAGGAAGAAACTTTGACCTTCTACCCTTAGCTGGCACCGATTAATTGGAAAAAGGCTGATTACTAAATAAATAAACAGAAAAATGACAAATGTCGATAGCTATATGCAATTGCAGCTGGGCGTGGCTGAGTCTACTCATAACAAGAACATTTAGAAGGCCAACAGGTGTTACTGTCAGGCAAGGAATAGGCTTGGAGCTGCAGCTGTACCAACGGTGTCTGCAGGATGGTCCTTAGTCAATCTTATGGCTGCTGCTCTAGGCAGTTGCCAGAAGTGTTGAAAGGAGGAGAAAAAAACGTAATCATTGCACATATGTTGGTGAGCTGAGCAGGAGAGATGGAGGTGCCTGTGTGCAATTAGGAAAAACCCTGGCATCATAGCCAGAGGAACCAAGGTAAAGGGCCAACACAGTCATTGGAGGAGCCCTGAGACAGTCACCATCAGACTATGACTAGCTAATTTTAACAGAGATAACATGCATGATCCAGTGTTAGCTTTGACAGCCCAATCTACCAGAGACTACATGGCTTATGTTAGCCACCCAACCCTGTGCCTTAACTGTAGGACTAGCCAGAGGATTTATGCACATTCAAACTGAGGGAATACATCCGGGGACGACATAGCTCAGGAGGTAAGACCGATTGTCTGGCAGTCGGAGGGTTGCCGGTTCAAACCCCGCCCTGGGCATGTCGAAGTGTCCTTGAGCAAGACACCTAACCCCTAACCCCTAACTGCTCTGCCGAATGAGAGGCATCAATTGTAAAGCGCTTTGGATAAAAGCGCTATATAAATGCAGTCCATTTACCATTTACCATCCCCCTCAGATTTCAGATTTTGGTTGTCTTTCAGGTATAAAAGTAACATTTTTTCTTCAAATTTCTCATTTGCAACATTTGATTATTATTATTTCAGATATACAAGTCACAAGTATTCTTCTAAATGGCACAGAACATAATTATCCTCCTTTCCTTTTGTTGCTAGCTCCTCCCAAGAATCAGTTGGCATCAGGGATAATAAAATATTCACAAGATGTTAACTCAATGGGTGCAGGTTGTAAGCTGGACGTGTGGAAAATGAGAAAATTATTTAAAAAACAATCAATGATACCAATAAAATGTTTTGTTGTTTTGGGCTATGTCCAATGTCAGAGTAAAAGATGCTTTAAAAAACTGGATGAAAAGCCCTGCAGATCGATGTTGTGAATTCACTAGGCAGCAAGCTTTTGTAGGAAAATTTTGAGACTCCCCATGATTGAGATGACGTCACATGTTAAAGTTAGGGTATTCCCATCAATGTTGATCAAACTGTTTCCTCCAAACTCTCGATGCTTCATGATAAAAATATATCACATGTATAACTATACACTCATATAATCAATATGTAATCCAATAAACCTATATCAGTAGGTGCAGCTAAGCTTATGGAAACGCAAGAAACCACAGTATCCACTGTAGAAAAAAAGCAAACGCAGAAGGCTTGAAAAAAACCATACTTACTCACTCAGCAGAAAACACTATTGCCAAATAAAAGTGCTAGAAGACCAATATTTTTCCAAAACTAACAAAACGCTATTGCCAAATAAAAGTGCTAGAAGACGAATATTTTTCCAAAACTAACAAAACGCTATTTAAGTGCTAGAAGGCTAATATTTTTCCAAAATTAACAAAAAACTATTGCCAAGTAAAACTGCTAGAAGACTAATATTTTTCCAAAACTAACAAAACGCTATTGAAGTGCTAGAAGACTAATATTTTTTACAGTGACCCTTATGTAAACTGAATATAAATGGAAAATTTCAGGAGGCTATAAATCCTGTAACTTGTATGCTTAAAGAAACATTACAGAATAAAGACTAATATTTGTTTCAGGGAAAGTTGGGGTAACATTCCACAATAACGTTATCATCTAAAGAACAGAAAATCATTGTGGTGCCAAGAAGGTCAGGTCGACCCAAGAGCAGGAAATTAAAATCATTGTGGTGCCAAGAAGGACAGATGGCTGGTATTTTAAGAAATGTATTAAGGGGAGTTGTGGGGTACATTTGTGTATAAAATGAATATGAAACTGAAAATCGAGGTTCAATTCTGCAGAATTGATCCGGCTTTGTGCACCTGTGCAAATAAAGTCTAACTTTTCTAGCTTGCTGCTGTGGTGTCTTTTCCCTCGTGAAGTAGTTTCTACAAATTAATGATTGGACTTTGAATTCTGTCGGTTCCTAGACACGACACTTTCTAGCTATGTTTTCTTCAATTGTTAGCTAGCTAAGTATTAGAAACTTTGCATTATTACTAGTCAACTAATATTAGATAGTTCAGGCAGCAAGCCAGTGAATGTGTCGGCACAGCACTAGAAAGACCAGACTAGGCATCAAGCTGCACTTGGCATCATCTTTTATGTCCATTTCATATTCTGTCACTGCAAATGAGGACTGAGTCAGTGAAAAGGGAGAATGATGGCTTTTGGAGGCATACAGACAGATGTCCAGGCAGGCACTTAAGGCCTCCCATACATTCAGGGGTGCACCGTCAGGAGAGGCAAACCAGGCAAATGTCTGGGGCCCCCCAAAGAAATTTGGGAAAAGGGTCCCCGATGGCCGCTCATATTGGCACATTTTGCAGTGACAACTATAAACTTAAACCTCCCATAAAGGCACTATACAGTGCACCACCGCTGCCCCAAAAACCCCCTAAGCGGGGACCCTTCTAGCTACCGTATGACATCTGGATACCGTTAAGCCCCTTTCACACAGCTAATATCGCATCTGAACTGCCTCTGATGTGGTAACAGGTTCCCTTTCCCACAGAATTTGTAATGCGGTATTCGAGCCGTCTTTACCTTTCACATGCAGTAGAACTCAACTCTCGTGAATGAATTGTTTACGTTCCGTTACCATAGTAACACACTTGATGTAGGCCCAAAGCTATAACGTTACTTGTTTGCAATCTTCTTGTAATTTCCAGCAAAACAATCAAACAAACAAAAACATGTTACATTTTGAAGTGCAAGTGGTCGCATTTTTTGTTAGTTTTCACGTTTTCAATGCATTTAACTTAACCCTAAATTAACCCTAACTTAACTATCTACTACGTCCAGGGGTTCAACTGGGGGAGGACGTGGGTGGACGGCGTCCACCCACCTTTGGTAAATAAATAAATAATTTTGACCGGCAGTTTTACAAATAACTATGACAATCCAGTCCATTTTTCGTATGCTCCAGTCCATGTGTTCTCTCTAGCCAGTTACTCGCTCAACCAATCAAAAATCCGAAGAAAAAAACTCAGGAGGAACAGTCCTTTATATAGACAGGCACAGAAAGAAAATATTGTTGATTGTCTTGATTGTTTGGAAGCGGACGCAGTAGGTAATTTCATTAACATGTAATTTAATCTATGCAACATTTTAAAGAGAGATGAATTATTAACGGCAACTTTGATTGCTTGAGCAAAATCATCAGGTTGCTGGTTAAGCTAAGCTAGGATTGAATATTTCCCACATACGTAACATTTTATTCAGTGGCGACTGGTGAAGTGAGCTGAAAATTGGGGCACAAAACTCTCCTTTAAACTAATCATTGATCTCAACCTGTTTTCATTAGTAATTTTTATTTTTACTTTAGTATCAAGCGTGCCAACGATCGGACTAATCAAATGGCAAGTAGCCTAACACACAGCGTCTTCATACCGTGTTAGGGGGATTAAATCATAAATTCAATTTATCCGTTAAAAATCCATTTTAATCACCAAGTAGTCTACACTTAACAAACAAGATACACCAGTCTGTTATCTACCATGTTAGCTTTCAGAATAACCAGCAAAAACAAAACCTGCACTTCAATTTTGTTTACAATCTATGCATTGCAGATATTTGCCATGAGTGTGGAGAAAGAAGTGCATGTATCCAAAAATAATGTTGATTAAAAATGTGCACAATTTCGTACTGCAAATGAAAATACATGTAGGCTATGGCCTAGGATACTTGATAAAACTGCCTATATGGAGAGAGCTGGCTATATATGATAGCATTGAGTAGCCTATTTTGTGGATAATTGTATTGATACTCACTGCTTAGTGATTAAAATTGATTTTTCTAAATCGCATTTATCATTTAATCTCCCTAACAAAATGCGAAGAAGCTGTGTGTCCCTTTCTAATTGATTAGTCAGATGTTTGCATGCTTGTTAATCACTGAAAATTAATTAAAACAGTTTGAGATCAATGATTAGTTTAAAGGAAAGTTTTGCGCCCCACCAATTTTCAGCTCACCAGTCACCGCTGGTTTTATTTTGTTTCAATTCAACAGTTTAAGAAAGATGGATAAAGGAGGAAGAAAGGGAGGATAAAAGAGGAGGATGACAGATTATTTTCGTGGGTAAAAAAAATTCTCAGCATTAATGACACTCAATAAACTCAATAAAATGTTTTATGTAAAAGCTTGCATCAATAGTATACACTAAACGTTGTTTTCCTTAATTACAATTATGTGCATAATACATTAAAGATACAACTATTTTGAGCTGAGGCACTCATTGGTTTGTACCTTTTTTCATCCACCTCCCACTGGATCTCAGGGTCCACCCACCTAAAGGAGCTTCCTCTAGCACTCTCCCACTCTGGCCCTCCCCTTCCCTTCCACGGAGCCCCGATGCAGGTAAGAGTGACACCCCTCACACGCCACACACTTTTAAGCCGCTGGGGGTCCCCTCACACGTGCCCCCACTCAGCGGAAAAACAGTGTACCCACTCTGGCCCCCTCTGTGCCTCAGCCCCACCTCCAGAGGGGGGATACCTCACCCTGCCGTCTCACAGGGGGAGCCACTAACACAGGCGGGGTCTCACGCACACTCACACCTCATACTCCCACACACACACCACAGACAACGTAATAATCAAAATTAAAGAAAGGATGTAGTTGGCCCACGCCTCAATGCTGGGCCACTCTACATCCACAAAAAAAAAAGAAAGAAAAAAAATCAAACCCCCAAAGGTCCACTGTCTCCCACTGTCCACGTCAGTCTCTGGGCTGCTGGGCGGCGCTCTGGACCACCAGAGTCCCTGCTGCGCCCTGCTACTGGAGAGCGAGTCGGCGCCGGCTCCGGTCCTGGTCCGCACTTTACAGTCTCACACAGTGGGAAACTCGCTGTTCTTCCGCCCTCGTCAGGGCTTGTCTAGAGTCTCCCCTCGCGGCGTCGGTCCTTGCCGAAGTAGCGCAGTGTCCTTGCCACAGGACCAGTCCGGCTCTGCACAGCGCCGCTCCTCCCAGAATCCCACCACGTTTTCCACTCGGTCCGGGCGCAGCTCGCTCCTCGTGGCTCCAGTGCAGCGTCGGAACCGCCAGCCAGCCACCGTCAGGACGGGAGACAGCTCAAACAAAAAAAGGAAACAGAAATAACAATAACAAAAGGAAAGAAAACCCACCCTCAACAAAAACTAAACTAACTTAAAGCTTAAAAAAAGGAAAAATCCTCATCTGAGGAACCCAACATTCACCCCTGGCGTCTCTCGCGTTCTCCCTCTCACCTGCCTCCTTAACCCTGCAAGCTTGTTAGGGCAAACACGAAACAGCTGCGCCACGCCCCCAACTCCCACGACCGGCGAATCGGCTTACGCCCTGATCTGCATGTGCACCCAGACTCCAATAATCAATCCCCCAGTGAATCCAGCATTTTCCACAGCAGTTTTCTCTAAAACTAGCGCAAGCAAGTAGTTAGTAGAAGAAGAAGAGTGATATGAAGCTGCCCCCTCTGTTGACTAAAACAAGCACAACGCGATTGAGACGTCAACTGGTAGGCTCTGCTGCCCGGTCTTTCTTGCCACGTAAAATATAATTTCACTTTGCGGTCTGTTTTTAATGCAACGGGGCCATTTCCAGGGACAGGCCACCAAAAACTGGGACATCTGGTTACCCTAATATATATTTAACATGGTGGTTGAATGTGACACTTGCCAGTTGTCTTTAGGCAACAACAAAACAAATGTGCATATTTTTTTATTATTCAGTCATTTAAATGTTTTTTAAAACTTATTTTTATAAGCTTAAATTTCCCACTATAAAAGTTCACCCGAACTGTCTGGGGGTGGTAATGAGAACTGTCAGTTAGCTATGATTGACAGACCGTGCCCCGTTACCATAGCTACCTCCATACATGCTCATCTTGGGAGACTGAATTTTCACAAGCTAGCTAACTTAGTGTATCAAGTATCGACAGCTAAGGACATTGACTTATAACCAATAATAATTTTTGCTAGCTAGCTAGCCAAGTTAAGATAAAACCACAACTATAACGTCCTTATGAAAGCAAACTAGCTAGCTAGCGTTATCGATAACATTACATTATGAAAGCAAACTACATAGCTAGCTAACGTTAGCTAGCTATAAATGAGCATAACCAACCAGAAATAGTCTAATAGTCCTTAAAAGGCACTCTAATTTAAGTGAACCTAATGTTAGTCAAATATTTGCATTGTCTGCCCTGTAAGCCAGCGGCATAAACTATGGGTCACGAGTTATCTATGGGTCCCCAAATATGATTTAGAATTAGCTATCACAGCAATCTGACTGACAGTAGGGAGGGAAAGACGCTTTAGAATGTCGCCAGCAGTGTATGCGCGTGAGCTTGACAATACATTTCTCACAGAAAATGTAGTTTGTCGCCTTTTTTAGTTCATTTCAGTGGTGATAGAAGTGGCAAGAATTAAGTGGTACTGTGCTGACGCACCAAGTCGAGAACATTCTCAACCGGTTGAAAATAGGACAATAAATTTAAAATGTTCATATTTATCCAAAAATAAAGAACGGACATATTTAATACTTTACTCATCGTGTTTCTTCAATGCCACTTGTGCAAATAGCACATAAAACCAAGAAAGTGTGAAAACCACCATGTTACTCCTTTCAAGAAAGAAAGATAATGTAGAAAATTGTGCTTGCATATAAGACACCTTGATGGTTAAGTTAGCTAGCTAATGTGTAGTAGATATGTTAGCTTAGCTTCACATTGCGAGCCATTTAGTGAGTTAACTTAGGAAGCATAGTCCATAGTCTTTAGAACTGACTTTTTTGCCATCTAATTATCTTGTTGTGGAGCCCAATATAGGTCAATTGTGCTAGTATTTTCTCAATCTATGCACAAAAATCACTTTCTTGCCATGTCATTTGTTTTCCATTTTTGGCCTTAGGAGCATTGTTGAAATTCTTCCAGCCATTGGAACCATCTCCATCTACCACTTCTGACACTGACACTGACTGTAAGTTCAATGTATCCTAGGCTTACTGGCCTTACTGGCTTACTTGTTTCCATCTGATCTCTCTCTCTCTTTCTCTCTCTCTGTGCATTCATATGTATTCTTTTTCTTGCAGCAGTTCCATCAACTTCCACACAACCACAATATGCCGTCCATGATAAGGGAGAACATACAGCACAAGATGAACATGATGAAAATGACACCCTGCTGCCCCCCCATCATGTCATCACTCTTAGGGAAGGTTAGCCTACTCCAAGCCCTTTCATAATATTAGATAGCCTCGCCCAGTGGCCAATTGAGACAAGTGAACACTGTTAATCTCCTCCAAGAAACTGGCATAGATACACCATCACCATGCCATGTTGGGAAAAATGTCACTACTCAAATGGAGCACTACTCAATGGAGCTTTTAGGGATGTCAAATGAACATTTTACATTTGCCGAAGTGCTTACAATACAATATAACCCCCCACAATTATGCACAAATACACTCACACGGTCTAACAAAGCAGATAAACAAGTTCATGCATTCAAACAAACTCATACCTCTCTCTTTCTCTCTCTCTCTCTCTCTCTCTCGCTGTGTGTGTGTTTGTGCATTCAACTTTGTCACTGACGGGATGTGTGTATGGTGGACGAGGATCACCTACCTGTGGTGGAAGAGGATCATCTACCTCACCATGATAACGAGGACACCCTGCCCCCCAGCGCCAGCAGCAGCACCACCACAAAGAGCTCAGAGGGAATCGGAACATGGACAATATCTGATGACCCTGCAGAATAGCCTAGTAAGGTACCAGATGCAGAGCATTGTTTTCTTGTCAGAAAAGGGCCTGTTTGGGTTACTGACCTAGAGTTTCCTAAAAATGCGGATAAGATTCACAAAAGATCACTACTACAGAAAAATGAAAAATGGGGAAAAGATTCAATGGTTATGGCTGCTCTACTCAATAAAAGCAGATGCTGTCTTCTGCTTTGCATGCACTCTGTTTCAAAACCGGGAAAATCTACTCAGCAAAGAAGGGTTCAGCAGCTGGAAGAATTTATGGTGTCAGCTTAAAGAGCATGAGTTCTCAAAGCCACATGCAGACAACATGAGATGCTGGCATGATTTGCAAAAGAGATTAGAAAGCAGGACAGCGATCGATCAAGTCCAACAAGACTTGATGCAGCATGAGGTGGCGCACTGGAAGGGTGTCATCAGAAGAATCATCGCCATCATATACCATCTAGCTGAAAGGAACCAAGCTCTAAGGGGCCATACAAATGTCTTGTTTGACAGATATAATGGAAACTTTTTAGCACAGATTGAATGAATGGCTAAATTTGATCCGGTCATGAATCAACATGTGCAAGAATCCAGAACCAGGAAACCAAAGTGCATTACCTCAGCAGTCTTTTGTTCTTTCGGCTGTTCCCGCTAGGGGTCGCCACAGCGGATCATCCGTTTCCATCTCTTCCTGTCCTCTGCATCTTCCTCTGTCGCACCAACCATCTGCATATCCTCCCTCACCATGTCCATGAACCTCCTCTTTGGCCTTCCTCTTTTCCTCCTGCCTGGCAGCTCCATCTCCAGCATCCTTCTCCCAATACCATTACATTACCTCAGCAGTAACATCCAAAATTGAGATTATTACATTGGTCGGAGACAAAGTAGTTGAGATAATCAGAAGGGTAACCAAGGCCAAATAGTACCCTGTCATAATGGATTGCACTCCTGATATAAGCCACACAGAACAACACTCTGTTGTTCTGCGAATTGTGAACTGTGAAACATCCGTTGGTGCCTCTATCAGTGAACACTTCATTAGCTTTCTTGATGTACAAGACAGAACTGGAAAAGGCCTGTTTGATATGCTTCTGGAAAAGCACAACCTAAATATTTCAGACTGTCATAGCCAATCCTACGACAATCAGAGCAACATGATGGGACACAAACAGGGGGTTCAGGCAAGAATACTGCAGTTGAACAACAAGGCATTTTGTGTTTCCTGCAGCAGTCACACTCTGAATCTCGTTGTCGCAGATGCAGAAAAAAAATCTTCTGTGCTGTCTATGTCCCTCTTTGGTATTTTGCAGAGACTGTACAACCTTTTTAGTTAATCTGTGTCACGCTGGGCAACCTGCAACAACATGTCAAGGACCTTACAGTGAAATCTTTATCAGTCAAACGATGGGAGGCGAGGATTGACAGTGTGAAGGCTGTGCGGTACCAGATGCCAGAGATGGTACAGGTACTGTCTGCACAAAAGGAATTTGCTGTGGAAAAGAAGGACTCTGTGACAATGTCCTCAGCCAAGGGCATACGAGGTGAGCTGATGACCTGGCAGTTTCTGCTGTGCAGGGTGGTCTGGTACAATGTCTTATACCAGATCAACCATGCTAGCAAAATATTACAAAGCCCCACTGTTTCCCTTCAAACGCTAAGAACGGAACTTGGAGGAGTCAAGAACTACCTTACAGACTTCAGGGACAGTGGTCTTGCTTCCTGCCAGACAGAAGCCAGAGAAATTGCAGAGTCTAGAGATTGACATGAAACTTCCCGAAAAGAGAACAAGAAGAACAACAAAGGAGTTTCTATATGAGGGCAGAGAAGAAACATTGTCTACACCAGATGAGCTCTTCAATTGTGAGTTTTTTCTTCCATTGGTGGATACCACCCTCAGCAGCATCACTACCAGGTTCTCAAAGATGGAGGACATTTACTACCTGTATGGTTTTATTTTCTCCAAAGAGGAAATGACAGAGGTAGTTAAGTCTAGAAGGCTTGAGAAGAAGTGCCTAAATCTTGAAAAAACTATGGATGACATTGATGGAGAAGAGATGGCGATAGAGTTCAGGGCTGCTATCCGCACATTCCCTGATGATGTATGTGTCTCCCCAAGAGAGACGTTGGACTACATATACAAGGAGGAACTTCTAGATCTCTATGGGAATCTCAGTATTGCCCTGTGGCTCCTGTTAACACTTCCCGTCACTGTCGCATCTGGCGAGAGAAGCTTCTCGAGCCTGAAGCTTAAAAAGAGTTACCTGCGATCCACCATGAGCCAGGAAAGGCTTTCAGGGCCCCCAAACAGTATTGCCAACTTGCCAACAGACCCGTGCTCCGTTGATGCAAGCTCCAGGTATTGACAATGCCGATGCTACATACCCTACCACATGGCCCCTAATGGCCACCACAACCCAACGTGTATATACATAGGCCGTGCGAGCCAGCATATCACCAGGGTTATCAAGTGGGCGCCTCCCGTCACCGGTGTTTCGTCAAGTTAGGCCCACGACACCTCGAGAAGGCTCAACAGTTAGTTCCAGCGTCCCAGAACCACCCCCCTCCATGCTAGCTCTCATTGTCCATGGTACCCACATGCAGAACTTCCTTGTGTTATCCTACCAGAACCAGAGAAGAAAAGGAATACTCTTACTCTTTGTTTACATTGGTCCCCAGCTGACATTATTTCTTCTCAACCAAATCCACTGACTTCCTTTCAATGCTTCTTCCGACATCTCATTTACCGCCTTTCACAAACTCTGCCCACGAATCCCCAACTCTCCCAATAATGATATAGTCGATTGAGCTATAAACCCTCTGCATCCCACTTCTACCAGACAAACCCTAGCTTTCCATCCTCACTGTTCAGTTTCTGCTGCCAAATCTGCATATTTAAGCTTTTTCCTATCATAAGCCTCCTCCACTGAATCCTCCCAGGGCACTGTCAATTCTATGACGTAGACTAGCCTCTGACTTGCAGACCATAGCACTAGGTCAGGCCTCAAGTTAGTGCTAACTATCTCTGATGGCACAAACAAGTTTCCCTCCAAAATCTACCTGCATCTCCCAATCATTAGCTCCCACTAGGTGGCATGATTCATGCCTGCCTAAAAAGCTACCTCCTCTACATTTCTCTCCCTCACGGACAAATTGAATGGTTGCACTCTACCCGATTACATCCTGAATTCACCTGTACTCTTCTGCTTTCAATGCCTGCCGCTAAGCTTTTAAAAACTTGGTTGTGTCGCCATTTATACCGACCTTGAGAAAGACTATAGTCTTACAGCCTGACTGAATATGCCTCAAAGTTGCCGTCTGTGAACACAGTGGACACGACGGGTCCCCATCTACCCACTGTTTTAGGTTCTGTGGTGATGGCAGTATATCATAAGTAGCCCGTCAGGAATTTTATATGATGTTCCTCCATACTCCACAGTTCCCTCCAGCTAAGCTTCCTCTTCTCTACACTTTCCCAGTTCACCCACGGTCCCTGCTTAGCCTGGGCCACAGCCTTTGTACACCTCACTACTTCCTCTTGTTGACATACCTGCTCCACTAGCAGCTTCCTCCTTTCTGTGGGACCTGCTTTGCTCCATACTGGTTTCCCTGAGCTGAGCCCTAAGCCCCCCCGGCCTTGCACCTTACCTACAATGTCTGTATGCCTAAGAGCTGCCTTTGCTTCCTGTACTGCCATTTTGGGTTCCATTTCCTCCCTCTGGTTGGATTTGGGACCAGGTTACTAACTACTGTATCTTTGCTCCCTGATAGCAACAACTCTATTCTCACCTTTGTGCACTTAAACTCCTCTATTAGACTAGTTACTGGTAGCTGGAGAATGCCTTTCCCATACAATGCCACACTATTAATACACCGAGGAACTCCTTGCCATTTCCTAATATACAAATTACTCAACCTCTCAAGCCTTTCCACCTTTGATATTGGCACTTCATATGAATCCTACAGACGAAGAACCATATAAGTCCATTGTTTCAATTTCTGGATAATCAAATCTTTCTTATTTTAGGCCTGTGTACATCACATTATTAATGTTTTGTATTGAAGATATAGAACACACACTTCTTTCTTACTGTTATATTTGTTTTTATTTTGCTAAATGAAAAAAATGGAAGTTATTAGAACATATTTTTGGAATGTGGAAGAACAGTATAAGTCGCATGCATAATAGCAGCTTGAACCATTTGAATTAAGACCCTATTATGTTTAACACATTCCTGTCGCCTTCATGTTTGTCAGGAAATCTAGGGTAAATGCAATACAATACTGACTTCTAGATTAAAATCGCCTCTCATATGAGACAGCAGAAAACTCAGTGAAGAGCTGCAGTTTCCTTACCTCTGTTAGTTTGGAGCATTCCCTCGCACACGTATTGGCACACACCTTCCCCATGACAGCAAACAGAAAAAAATGTAACGTTAGCTACACAAGATACTGATAGCTAGCAACATTGACATATTGTAAATAGAATTACAGGTTTATTAAGGTTGCTAGCTAGCTAACTATATCAAAATTTGATAAAAACATAACAGCTAACACGATCACTGAATTTCATCAGGCAACAACCGTTGTTAGCGAGTTAGCTAGCTAGTTACAATGTTTCATATAGCTACGGTTCTTCCACGTACCTATTTGGGTGGACTTTTTCCTTTCGGCTCTCCTTTCCTGTTTACATATGGTTTCCCCGCATCCCTCAAGGCCTTGTGTTTTCAGTCCATCCATTCATTCACTTTTGTTTTCATTTTCTTTCCTAAATTTCGCCTATTAAGGTCTGCGGCAGACATGCATATGGCTTATACTTCCATTTTGGCTTCTGGACATATACAGTTTTTCCGCGTGAGACTATTTTAAAGTTTAAAATATAGAATATCAGTCGCGTGAAAACATCCATATAACAGCCCCAATATACAAAGTGGGCATCACACAATCATGTGACAGGGCTATCTCGATTTTTTATTTTTTGGAATTATACGGTTGTTCGTCGCAAGGACTGATATAATGGCCACATCAACTTAGGGAATAAACCAAACTACAAGCACCATAATTTCAACTTGCCTGGAAGCCCTGACTTCTCTATCCTTCCTATCCCATCTACGTCTTTCCTAAGTTGTTCTATCTGTTCACTGTCATTCAACTCCCCATTATACCATCTACCCAAACTTTTCACTGGCTTGTCCCTTTTAGATGGAATTTCTTCCGCATCTACGTAAAACTTTCTCTCTATTACCTTCCCTCTGTTCCATGAAATGCTTCTCGACTTACTAGGCTTAATCTTCATCCTAGCCCATTTAAGATTCTCATTTTACTTCTCTAGTAACCTTTTTGTACAAGGCACTGTCAGGGTCACCAGTGTCATGTCATCCATGTAAGCCCTAATTGGTGGGAGGCACAGCCCGCCCTGCCATCTCCCCCCACCTACCACCCACTTTGATGCTCTAATAATGACTTCCATCGCCATTGTGAATGCTAGTGGGGAAATAGTACACCCTGCCATAATACCTATCTCTAGTCTCTGCCATGCTGTTGTAAAATCTATAGTGCTAAAACACATTCTAATATATTGGAAGTATGCTTTCACCAAGTTTACAATCACCATGGCACTCTAAAGAAATCAAAAGCGCTCCAAATAAGGCTATGCGGTACTGAACCAAACACATTTGCCAGGTCTAAAAATACCACATGTAAATCTCTTTTCTCTATCTTGGCTGCCTGAATCTGGTGCCATATCATGCTAGTGTGTTCTATGCACCCTGCAAAACCTGGGATTCCTTCTTTCTGCACTGTAGTATCTATTAAGCTATTCCTTTCTAAATAGTTTGCTAGCCTCTATGCCACTATACTAAAGAAAACCTTACCTTCTACATTCAGGAGGGATATGGTTCGAAACTGGCTTAAAACTGAGTCCCCCCTGCTCTACACCAAGCTCTTGGTATAACCTGTTTATCCCATACTACTCTCAGTAACCTCCACAAGAATCTTAGTATATCAGGCACACTTTCGGCCCTGGGGCTGAAGAAGCCTTTGCATGCTTTTCTACAGCTTCCACTTCCTTCCACCTTGGTGGCCTAATATCCATCGTATACTCTATCTATCCTAATGATGGTATATCAAGAGGAAGGCCCATTTCTCTATTCTCTCCTGTATCTGAGCAAGTCTTTTTCCTCTACCTCTTGCTTTGAAGCTTTGAGTTGCCCTCCCTTTCCTTGGCTAAACATTCCTTTAACCAACTTAAATGGATCCCTATAAAATGCTGTCTTGACCCGCTCCTTCTTCTTTCTCTTCCTCCTAAGTTGTTCTGCCCTCCTGAGTACTGCTAACCGACTTCTTAGCTCTTCTTGCAAAACATGAATTCCTTCTCTCTCGTCCACTGTTGCCTTTCTCTATAGAACTCTATAGAACAGGAGGTCAGAAGATCTTTTGACCTGGAAGATCTGGTGGAAGCGTTTGCTGCAACCAAGGCACGAAGGCAGAGCTTCTAAAAGGTTAGGTCAGGGTTCAGAGTCATCACACTCACTGTCACGTCTGCTTGTCAATCATCACTGTGTGTATGTGTAGGGTGTGTATAAATCATGTGCAAAGAATACCAGCTGTTTCATAATGTGAGAGTGTGTTACATAGTTCTAATAAGCGTTATTGTGAGTTGATATTTGATGTTACATACACTTACCGGCCACTTTATTAGGCACACCTGTTCAACGGCTCGTTAACGCAAATATCTAATCGGCCAATCACATGGCAGCAACTCAATGCATTTAGTCATGTAGACAAACCAAGCATCAGAATGGGGAAGAAAGGTGATTTAAATGACTCTGAACGTGGCATGGTTGTTAGTGCCAGACGGCTGGTTTGAGTATTTCAGAAACTGCTGATCTACTAGGATTTTCATGCACAACCATCTCTAGCGTCTACAGAGAATGGTCCAAAAAACAGAAAATATCCAGTGAGTGGCAGTTCTCTGGGCAAAAATGCCTTGTTGATGGCAGAGGTCAGAGGAGGATGGCCAGACTGGTTTGATAGAAAGGCAACAGTAACTCAAATAACCACTTGTTACAACCAAGGTATGCAGAAGAGCATCTCTGAACGCACAACACGTCAAATCTTGAAGCAAATGGGATACAGCAGCAGAAGACAACCCGGTACTAGCAAGGTGTACCTAATAATGGTGGCGTGGGGCGCGTGGGGGGGCTGTGGCCCCCCAGAGTAAATGGATGGTAATGGACTGCATTTATATAGCGCTTTTATCCAAAGCGCTTTACAATTGATGCCTCTCATTTACCCATTCAAACACACTCACGCACCAACAGTTAAAGGCTGCCATGTAAGGTACCAATCAACTCGTTGGGAGCAATTAGGGGTCTTGCTCAGGGACACTTCGACACGCCCAGGGCGGGGGGATCGAACCGGCAACCCTCCGACTGCCAGACAACCACTCTTACCTCCTGAGCTATGTCGCCCCCAGAGTCTAGGATCGGCACTGCATACATTAGAAGGCTTCTCGATAACTCAAGTCTGCCAAAGCCTACTCTCACATTGACAATAATCTGTCATATGTCATGGGTAGAGATGTTGAGTTTAACCGATTTGATTATTTACTGTGCTTAAAAACATAATTGTAAGAATCTTCTGCATCTTAAGGATCCCCATGCGTCCCTGCATGCCCTAACGAAGTGAAAATAAAAATAAAATTTAAACTAGATAACATTAAGTTTAAGGCTGACTCAGATCTGTTAAACTCATCCTGAAGTACCTCAAGTTGGAGCAGTCCTCTATGTGAGTATAGGCTACTTTCGATTTCATTTCAGCTGATTTTGCAGGGATAGGACATTGCTAAACTGCACCTACTGTTCCCCACCTTATGTAGCTATAAATAGTATGAAGCAGGCTTGCATTTTTATTTTCATGACCAAAGAATGGTGTGGAAAAACACACACACACACAGTGTTTTTGTTTCCTCCATAGTGTGGCATAATAAATATAATAAATAATTGTAAAACCCTGAAACCATGATAGCCTATTTCCTCAAACTATTTAATACATTTTAAAATTCTGCAAAGAATTTTAGACCACAGACCAGAGTGGGACCAAATGCTATCTGTTAGAGTTGAATTAACACTGGACATTTTACTGTGTAAAACTGAAATAACTAAAAATATCAAATAGTGTAAGATTAGCCTAAGACTCATTCCTAAAAGCACTTTTGGTTTCACTCATTCTCTCTCCCTTGTGGCTAATGTCTGTGACATAAACCATCTATAATTTATTTGAGTGTTTGCCCATTCAAAAATTTGAGTGCATGTGTAGAGGGTTGAAAACAGCTAACCTCAGAAATAAGTTAAGAGAAGAATAAGTAAAATAGGTAGAATTAAATCAAGGGAAAAACACCCCCTCTTTTTAAAAATGTATTATTCCTTTTCATTTATTTTCATTGATTTCATTTCTTATGTAATTTCATTGCATTTTGAGTCACTACGCTGCTATTTCACATACAGGCCGATGGCGCATTACGCTTGGGTGATATAGAATAGTATTTCCGGCATGCACAGAGGAAGAATAAAACCTCCTGCTGTGAAGTCAACACCAGCTCAGCGTGTGTCTATTCTTTATCACAGGTCGGCAAATATGCCTTAAATTGAGTGTACATGCTAGCTTTTAAGAGTTGAACATGTAGCTTATTAGATCGTTTTGCACATGTTGGTCAAAAAAAACAACTTGTTAGAGAATCTTATGTAAATAAAGATCGAGGGCTGTATGCTAACTCGCTAGTGTAGAGTAGTGTGTGGGGAAAGCTAACTCAAAACAACAGAAAAACTTGTGAATTCACTAAATGCACTTAATTTATGAAGCAGTTTTCATGCAAGAACTTATTTCCTGTTTATTTCTGTAGCCAAATGGACATATTTGTGGCGTATTGCCAAAACCAGAAAATGTTATTGTGAAGTAGTTTGGTACACAACATGGCGACTGCACAACGTGTAGGACAGCACCATTAATTGAGCAAATGTAGTTTGAATGTAGTTGTTGTAGTTGAACTCAATCAGAAAATGTGTTTGTTTTATGGAAAAAGGGAAATGTTTGGTTTATGTTAAGAGAATGAAACAAGAACAAAAGAGATTATATTGCCTATGGAACAAAAGCCATTTTAATAGTTTTGGTTAAAAATAACACTGCAAGGACAGTTCATGTTGAGACAGTAAAAACAAATGCATTTATTATTTTTCATGGATACAGCAAAAATGTACTAGATTAGAGAACAAGAGAACATATATTTAGGGGTTCAAGCAGCAAAGCTGGTGGAACCCTATTGTATCTGTTAAGATTATTATTATTATTTATTTTTTTTTCTCTGCTAAAAGTGTCTGAGGCTCAGCAACCATAAGTCCTAGAGCAGCCAAATTTGGTAGGTGGGTTCCTATGGCCCCCCCACTACTCAAGAACTACAAATCACCTATGTCGGCCAGATGGTGGTGCTATAACAAAGGGTCATGCATAACAGGTCATAACACCCACACCATAAGTCAGATCAGCACAAAAATTCATCGACCTATGCATCTGAACGTGCTCTACAACTTTGCTATTGGGATTGTTTGCCTGCCATTTGGACTTTTTTGTTAGTTGCGGTGCGGAAGAGCTGTAGCTCCAAATCTAAAGTGTTAGGACATCTAGTAAACTCCTTTACGGCAAGCGGCTATTAGACATCCATGGGGACGCAACGAAGTAATCCGACACCGTCGGGTCTAGTTTTTATCTGTGAGGGGAGGGTCTGAACTTCATAATGGACAATATTATCTATCTGGGCATTCATGACAAAAATCGTATTCCGTCATAGCAACAAGATAAACCCGACAATAGCCCTAAGATATGCCAATACGGCAGTAAAAACGCTGCTCACTGAATAATGAAATAAACGAGACAATGTTTTAAAAAATGATACCATGTCATTCTACAGTCAATATCTGGGACTAAATATTGAATAGATATAAAACCTTACCGTTGGTTTTACGTGTAGAGATGTCCCTTTTGAGACTGAGTGGTCATATATTGTCTTGGTCAATCCATTTGTGAAATATACGCATATCTGTGATGCCTGGGTACCTTCAAAATAGCTGTGCGTAATACCACACCCATTGTTTACGGCGTTGTCGCCCTTTTTATTCAGTAGGTGAGAGTATAAGCTTTCTAATGATGTATAACATGTCTGATTTTGGTTTTGGAATAGCGTTTTGTAGGTCAGCGTAAGCGAAAATGTTCTCATCGCATTCATTTACACATTCACTCTGTGGTAGCAGTATGGACGCTACACCTAATGAAACGTTATCAAAGATATTGCGTAATTTCTTGGAAAGTACTATTATTATTGAGGACTTCGGGCCATAGCTAAGCCATATCTTTGCTGATAGACCTATCTTGTTTTCTGGAGCAAAATAGAAGCGGATAGGACTGTGTCATTGATTTACTCTCTCTGTCTCTATCTAATGAACACAGATAAAATGTCATATTGCTATGTAAGTATCATTGCTCAAAATATTTTGGTTATATACATTATTTTTTAAATTGAGTGTCTTTAAATAGGTTAGTGGTATTATATAATGTGGATATTTCATACTGTAATGTGAGCGTTAGTGTAATAGTTTTTTTGATGCATGCAGCAGTAATGAGGAGAGTGTTGGAACATTGCCAAAACGTGGTGGATGGTTTAAAATTGTTTTCATATCGTCCCATCCGTCATTATGCTGAGATATAGCTAAACCATTTTTATTGACAGTATCTGAGTTTCTCTGCAAACGCGCGAAACACGCTGGTATAATAAAACAATGACGGTAAATATAGCCTATATATATAGTCCGCTTCATTCCATTGCTACCATAATATAACAAACTTTCTTGTGTCTGCAGCTGCAGTTTCTCGCTGCAATTACTAATATTGAACAAAAAACGCAATTTATGCTGTAGTCTGCCAATGTCGAAATAATACGGTACATCCCAGCAGGTTGCAGTGATGGCGAGTTGATATTTTGTTTTTTGTTTCGTTTTTTTTTTAATGTCGTATTTATTATTTGAAATATGTATTATTATTCTATCTGTCTCTGAGGTGCTCTAAAATGTGCATTCTCTGCTGAACAATGGATTGGAATATGTGTCTGACGTAGTGTTGCACAGTATACCGAAACTTCAGCACCTCCTCGGTACTTAAAAAAAAAAAAAAATAACGGTTCGGTATTAGAATTTTCCGACGTTCAGTACTTTTAGGTCAAATGTAAAAGCCACGGAAATGTGTCTCCCGCATTACTGATTGAGAGGATGAAAGGTGTAATTTGTCAGAATCTTCACTAGATGGCAATAGCAACTAAGGTAGCCAAGTCAAGTGATGTGCGCTTCTCCATTCCTCCTCGTTGATAAAGCGTGTTCTAATTTCGAAATATTTTATTATAGGAATATGCTGTATTGTTATTAAAATATGCTGTTTTTAGATCTATTTAAAAGTGAAAGACCTGTTTAAAGATTATTTATTTCACAATTGTTTAATTTCTGAAATATATTTAATATATTTTACTATTAGTGTTGTAACACTATAGGCCTATGCTTATTAATATGTTGAACAGGCTTCAACTTAAAGGTTGTTAATAACCCAGGTTGTTAATAAACCGTGAATTCCAAAATGAGGTCAACCCTTGTGGACATTACGTTTCTGATCTATTAAGGTAATTTCAGTATCGTTAGGGACGGAGTATCGAATCAATATCGTTTACGTTTCAAGTATCGTTTCATTATCCAGTATCCTGATACCTGGTGTTGGTATGAAAGTCAAAATTTTGTTATCGCAACCATTTTAAAATCACTCCATAGGGTGCGCAATACTGCCAATGCTTGGACCCCTCCCAACGCCACTTGCGGCTTTAATTGGTTATATGTATTTTATTTTTAAGTGAATGTGTTTCCTGGGAATACTAAAATAGTGAGAATGTGTTTAATGGGTCCAAGTAGCCTAACTGAGTTACAGTCTTGTAAAGTAAATGAACATGTGAAGAAACTGTTACTGTTCTAGCTCAGTGCTGTTAAAAGGCCATGTTATACAAAAACGGGACTGAAGCTAAGGCCATTAGTTTACAACAGATATGTTTGATACCTGAAGTATGTTTTTTGATACCTGAAGTATGCATACCTGAAGTATGTATGTGAGATAGGGGAAGAATAAATCCTCCTGCTGTGAAGTCAACAATAGAAGAGACACACAGCTCAGTGTGTGTCTCTCTTCTATTCTTTATCACAGCACAGCGCAGGCAGGACTGAGGACCTACTGCCCCCTGACCACCAAGTCAGGGAGGCAACACATGACACCCCTGAGACTGGCTATAAAAGTAAGTCTTAAGCCTAGATTTAAATATAGAGAGTCGGCAACCTGAACGTGAGCAGGCAAAGTAGTCCATAGGAAAGGAGCAGTAATTTAAAAGTAAGGAGAAGTACACTACATTTCCAATAGCATGTGGACACCTGAACATCATATGTACTTGTTGAACATCTCATTCCAAAACCATAGGCATTATTATGAACCCCCATTTTCTGCTGTAACAGCCTCCACTCTTCTGAGAAGGCTTGTCAGTAGATTTTGGAATACGGCTACAGGGATTTGCTTCCATTCAGTCACAAAAGCATTAATGAGGCTGGGCACTGATGTTGGGCATAATGCCTGGCTCTCAGTTGGCATTCCAATTAATCCCAAAGGTGTTTGATGGGGTTGGGGTTAGGGCTCTGTGCAGGCCAGTCAAGTTTTTCCCCACCAAACTCAGCAAACCATTTCTTTATGGGCCTTGGTTTGTGTAGGGAAGCATTGTTATGCTGAAACAGAAAAGGGCCTTCCCTAAACTGTTGCCACAAAGTTTGAAGTTCTCTAGAATGTATGCTGTAGCATTGAAATTTCCCTTCACTGGAACCAACCATGAAAAACAGCCCATTATTTCTTCTCCACCAAACTTTACAGTTGGCACTATTTGAGCTAGTACAGTTGGAAGTATGCATTTCACCAAACCAAGATTTGTCTGTCAGACTGCCAGATAGTGAAATGTGATTCATCAGAGAATGCAGAGAATTATACAACTAAGGTAAGTAATGCACCCAAATCTTCCAAAAGGAACAAATATCATATTATCATTTATACAACGGCTTGGCTGAATACTCATACTCATTCTCATCGGTCCAAGGGTGGGAATTATTTCTCAGTAAAGGGACACATCGGCCTTTTAACAGTTCTAAAATCAATGCGCTACAAAATCCAGCATTCTAAAGCAGTTTAAACAGCAAAATTATTCTTTCGCTTTTGAATTGTTGTTACATCCCCTCCCCTTTTCATGTCCAATTTCACAATTGATGGCAACGTTGAATCACATTTCTAGTTACAGTTGCTAGCTTTATTTGCGGTTGCCAGCCATTGCGCAAATTGGAATCGTCCCTTATTTGGACAGACGTTCCGCATTTAACTCATGGCTACGGGACGCATTTTCATCCGTATGTTTGTGAATGAGTGCGTTTATAGTAACCACTGTTTTGAATACAATTCAGTAGTTAGCTAGCTAGCTAGCCGGGATAACAAGCATGTCGTGAGACCATTCTAACCTAAAACCAAGAATTTTAATATTGGCTATGTGACAAGTGACGGTGAACCTGGCATAAAGCTAGCTAGCATTCAAAACCCGTTTCAGAAGGTCTTAGAAAAAACGTTATGTCTACATTGTGCGACCACAACATTTAAGAAGTAAGACAGTGCTAGGGAGATGAATTTGATTGAGTTATGGTTTCATGCTGTTTGATTAAATAATGTAATGACAAAAATTACCTAAATTGGTGCTAACTGTATGGTATAAAACGAGAAAGAACTATTTTTTCTTGATAGAATCATTGTTTTCATAGAATTAACAACCAGAGGTTTTTGCTTAACAACAGTGCAAATGGAACTACCAACCAGAGTTTTGCCTTACAACAGTAAAATAATATGCCCAACCGCCCACGGAAGAATAATTCACTTTCAGCTGATTAAATTGATAAAAATCAATAAATATAAAAGTAACCATATTGTTGGTAACCCGTTGTATAAGAGGAATAAACCCCTCCGGCCTGTCCCGTTATTGGAAAATAATGTAGCCTACTTCGGGGCTGGTTTAGCGACCGTACATTATTTTCCAATAACGGGACAGCCCGTCGTGGTTTATTCTTTACATATCATATTACAACACAAAGGGGCTAGGTGAACGAGAGGGAAAGGCACATCTATCACTGCGGGCTCTAGATGGGAATGAACCTCGTGTGTGCATAATGTGTCACTAGAATTAGCATTTTTGATCATGGTTGTGGAGCTGGTCGTCCAGCAGTCTTGATCCTCACCTGCTGCG
This sequence comes from Anguilla anguilla, assembly GCF_013347855.1. Classification (NCBI taxonomy): domain Eukaryota; kingdom Metazoa; phylum Chordata; class Actinopteri; order Anguilliformes; family Anguillidae; genus Anguilla; species Anguilla anguilla. The sequence goes on along the minus strand of NC_049201.1, from coordinate 36,060,405 downwards.
TAATCCAAACTGGAATGGCTGTGACAACAAATAATTCACAGGATGTTCTTTCCCATCCTACTTTCTGCATCTGCGTTCGTGCCTCTCTGTGACCCCCTGATTCACGCTTCTGTTAATTGCCTCGTTAGCAATAGCAGCACCACTTTCCTCAAAATCCATTCTCGCCGTTAGCTCAGTCCTTCAGGGCTGCTACAACAAGCTAACTGTTGCATTGGCTAATACAAGTAGCTAGCTACTGCTTGATAAAAAAGGGAAACGTAAATGTGAAAAAAGGAAATTTGGACAACCTCCTCTGCCTCCATAGACCAGCCTCCTCTGGTTGAAAAGGTTTAAATAAAATGTAATTTTTAGTGATGTGTTTTAAAAGTAGTTCGCAATTTGCACGTTATAATACAGTACAGTGGTAGAGAATTGAAGATGAAATTTGGAAATTATCTTTGGACCAACGCAATGTCAATATTGTATTCTGGTTGTTGATTGGTTAGGGAGGACGCATTTTACGTATTTTGGCCAATAAGAGATTAGCATGAAAAAAATGAAGTAGGCTACATTAAATTGATAAAAGTGATCCCGCCCTAAGGAGGACAGCAGGAGGCCGTCGTCCTCTGCCCCCCCCCCACCACTTCACACAGAATGCCCTTTCCCCTCTTGCCTGCCCTGCGGGTGTCACTGTTGAAGCATTTTAATCAGAATTTCAATAATGGATTTTTTCCAAAGAAGAGATAAAAAAATTTTTTTTTATAAATGATACTGAGATTTGGTAATGGTTTATTTCAACCAATTACTCTTTTTATATTTTGATCTCCCTCTTGCCTCTCAAAAATAGAGGAGGAGCAACCTCTTCTGCCTCTATGGACAAGCTTCCTCTGATGCCAGCCAATAGGTAACTTGACTCAGAGAGAGAGAACATTTAGAGAGAGAGACAGAAATGAAATGTTCATTTAGCAGATGCTTTTATCCAAAGCGACTTACAGATCTGTCAACATTTTCTTCAACATATTCTCATCCTAAATACACACATATGGCAAAAGATATGTTCAGATAGTAAGTAGTAGATAGTTTATGATTCAAGAGCATACCAGTAAAACAAGACACCGGCATAATAACATAATTGCATATTTCATTAAAGCTGCATATGATAACTAATTTATAAAAAAGATTTGGAATTGGCCTTAGCAAGACCCAATACAACCATATATGTGATAGGAGATCCTGTGGATTTGTCATTTTAGAATGTCAGTGTACTGGCTAGTACAGTTTTTTTTTTAGTTTTTTTTTTTTTTTAAATCACAACCAGAGGGACCGCCAAAGTGCTGAGTTATACTATGCAGCTGTAGGATGACATTAGATTATTTCAATAATATGATTAAATTAAAATGTGTCATGCCAGGTAAGAATATTTTCAGTCAAGCAATGCTGAGAGCAGCATATGGTCATGGAGCAGTAAGAAAAAGTAGGTGAAATAGATGAATCCACATAAAGGTGCAACTACTGTATGTTATGAACATAAACAAGCTGCCTACAATTAATTTTGTCCTCAAAACATGCTGATTTTGTTGAAATGTCTTTAGAAACCTCCCATCTTCTATTTTAGGCAATAAATACAATGGTAGCCTTGGATAACACATTGCTATGGTATCGGTCATGAATTGGACTCATAGTTTTGCGGTCTTGCTCTCGACTCGGTCTCGACCCCCCCCTCGGTCTTGCTCTCGACTCGGTCTCGACCCCCCCTCAGTCTTGGTCCTGACTCGGTCTCGACCCCCCCCCCCCCTCGGTCTTTGTCTCAATTTGGTCTCGACTCTCTCGACTCCCCCTCGGTCTTGGTCTTGACTTGGTCTCTAGCGCACCCCCCCCCCCCCCCCGGTCTCGGTCTGGAATCGGACTCGATTCACTAATGACTCGATCTGGACTTGGACTCGACCAAGGCGGTCTCGACTACAGCCCTAGTAGCCACCTAGTAACACTTTTCAAATACCTACCTAGGAACACCTTAGCAACAGCCTAATATACCCTCATAATCACCTAGCACACCCTAATAAACAACCCAGTAAGACCCTAGCAATCACACAGTAAGACCCTAGCAACCTCCTAGTAAGAATTTAGCAATAGGAATAATTGGTGAGGTAAAGATTGTGGATTTTCTACTCCTTCATAATAAATACACATTACTTCAGCACTTTCAGCTCTGTAAGCATATACTTTTTCTCAAAAAATGTAACCATTTCTAGTTGTTAATGATTACATTGTTTAAGGGTCATCCTGCTTTGCAGCTAGAACATTCATGACGAGCATTAACCAAAAGGTTGTAAATGACAATATCAATTTTTCACGTGAGATTTCATTCTGTGGTTCGGGAGTTACTACTGTTTCAACATACACTGTCCTGTGGAACTGCGGTCAACCCTGGAGTTGCTCCAAAAGTACACTGGGGTAATACTTAATACAAATAAATAATTTATTTTAATTCTGAGGGTATTTTTTTCCTTATGTTCAATCCTGAGAAAGGCACCAAAGTGGAGTGGAATAAGAACAAGAAAGTCAATCTGAGAGTCCTTACTCTGATTGCGGACCTTGACCTTGAGTGGAAATAGACATAGTACATGTGATGGGGCTGGGCAATATAATGATATGTATTGTATATCATCTATCTTTGTGATTATATTGTGCTATTTTCCAATATCGTGTCATTTTGATACACAAGTTTATCATCTAAATTAATGAATAAAAAGCAAATATATTGGTCATATTTCTCACAAAATATTTCAGATTTTCAGTTGAAACACAACTTCAGTTTGATATTGTATCACAGTTCCCATTACTATCCAGGTTGATGCCATGAAAATCAGTTGGAGTCTTGTAACATGGAATTTCCTATATCTGTGATACGCAGTGTGCTCCATAACGTTTAAGAGCCTGACCAGCATCGCCCTGTATGGGCAGAACAACAAGCTGAAGCTCCCCATCAGCAGCCTGAATGAAGAATTCATGGTGACCCATACTAGGGAGGTGCTGCCATACCAGGAGTCCTGTTACCCAAAAGTCTCTCAGGCTGGTATAGAGGTCAGGACAGGATGGAAGTGGAGGGCAGCAGAGGCTGTGGAGGTCGCTGAGTCACGGCTAAGGCACAGGGTGCTGGTGGGCGCAGTGTCTCGTGGAAGGGTTGGCCTGGGTAGCAGCATAACACAGCGCTATGACAAGGCGCAGGGGAAGGACAGGAGGTCGCTGATCCAGGATGAGGTGCAAGCTTCAGTCGAGGAGGAGCGAGCCAGCAGGATGGTTGGAATGCGGCAGCAGGGAGCTTGGACAAGATGGGAGCAAGTGGTGGAGCGCAAAGTCTCATAGGCTGAGCTTTGGAAAGCCGAGCCCCATCGAATAAACTTCTTAATCCAGGCTGTCTATGATGTTCTACCAAGCCCATCCAACTTGTTCTGCTGGGGGAAGGTGGACTCACCATCTTGTCCTCTGTGCCTGAAGAGAGGGACCCTGGAGCACATCCTCAGCTCCTGTTCGAAAGCCCTGGGTGAGGGGCACTACCGCTGGCACCATGACCAAGTCCTGAAGGCCATAGCGGACACCATCTGCAGTGGGATTAGCCACTGCAAGCGCCTCCGCCCAGTGAAGAAGACCATCACTTTCGTCAGGGCTGGGGAGAAGCCAACATCAGCCGCCGGGACCACCTCCTCTGGCCTGCTAGCAATGGCACAAGACTGGGAGCTGAAAGTTGATCTGGGGAAGCTTCTGGGAAGTTCCCAGAAGCTGCTGCCACAACAACGCTGAGGCCAGACATAGTGCTGATCTCGGAAGCCTCCAAGCAGGTCATTCTCTCAGAACTCACTGTTCCCTGGGAGGACTGCATCGAGGAGGCCAATGAGAGGAAGAGGGCAAAATACGCTGAGCTGGTGGAGGAATGCCGAGGCAACGAGTGTCGAGCGAGGTGCGAGCCCATTGAGGTGAGTTGCAGTGGGTTTGCAGGCCAGTCCCCCTGCAGGGCCTACAACATGCTGGGCATCACAGGGGCCAGTAGGCAAAGGGCCATAAATTTGGCCACCGAGGCAGCAAAAGTTGCTTCTAGGTGGCTGTGGATCAGGAGAGGAGAGCCATGGGTGGGGTAGCGCTACCTGGACACAAGCCGGGGCTTGATCAACCCCGGCTGGGTCGCCTGGGTGAGGGTGTCTGATTGTTGAAAGACCCGAAACACCCAATGACCCCAGGTAATTTCACTGATGATGTGTCCAGGTGCATCACAAGATGATGTATGTCACAAGTTATACCTGCACGAAGGAAGCAATTGAATGAACCTGATTGATCAGAAACAGCTGTTAACCTGTAAAAACCAGTGTGGACAATTAATATTTTTAAAAGTGCTGTAATTTCGCCATGGTGAAACCAGGCTGAGGATCTGCACTTTAACCATATTTGAATTGTTTGATTACAAATCAGAAATTGTGGAGTACAGAGCCAAATCAAGAAAAAAAAGAAAAAGCCTTTGTCCCGAACACTATGGAGCTCACTGTATATCGTTATGCAAAAAGTCCTGATTTTTGTAATGTCAATTTTTTTCCCATATCACCCAGCCTGTTGTGAAAATAATTGTTTCATTTGTAGTCTGTCAGTTCTGTGTTTCTCTGACAATATTAATTTCATCCATTATATATATATATATATATATATATATATATATATATATATATATATATATATTATGAGGGGCCAAACAGGAAATATATAAATATAAAGCTGAATATATAAATATGAGGGGCCAAACAGGAAATATTTAATGAAGTCTGATATATATACATCATTTTTGATATATATATATATACATTGAACTGTGATATACATATACATCATTTCTTGATATATATATATATACATTGAAACCGATATATATAATGGCCCAAAGAGCTAGAGAAATAGTAAATAATCTCTTATTTTGAGCAGTAACACTTTTGGACAATGAAATCTTATCTGTGTTCAGTAGATATACAGACAGAGACAGAATGAATGCTGTCGCTCCCCAGTTCTAAGTACAACTTGTTCCTAGTTATGGTTACAACACAACACTTTGTTGTACGTCGCTCTGGATAAGAGCGTCTGCCAAATGCCTGTAATGTAAGTAACTTAGCCCAGAAAAGAGTATCAGCTCGGTCTATCAGCAAACATATGCCTCAGCAATGGTCAGAATTTCTCAAGAATAATAGTATTTTCCAAGAAACTAAGAAAGTCATCGATAAAATTTCCAGGTGCAGTGTCTTTTACCTACGAGTTGGGGTGAGAAAGCGTTGCTTTCACTGCTACCACAGACTGAATGCGTAATGCAGCTATAATGAGACCAAACTTTCGATTACGCTGGGATATAAAACGGTATTACAACAGTAAAATTTGACATATGTGACAGGAGCCACTGAACCCAGGCTTAAGTCGCATGAGGTGATTCTCCAGAAAATCGCGTTTTAAGTGAAAACACTTTTTTTCACCAAAATTCCATTTTTTGCAGAAATGACTTCTTAAACATATATACTTTCTAATACCTTAATATCAAACTCGTATTTGATCGGTAAACATGAGAAAAAGCATGTCTGCTTGTTGCGAAGGGGCAGGACAATATGGGTGGGACATCCATATTAATGACCATTCCGTATGACATTCCTGCATAAGTAGGCTAGTCAGGAAATACCTTGTGTTGTTTACAATCTAGTCTACTTTTTTACGAGTGTCGCGAGAGATTCTATCATGTGTGAACACGCTGGTAATGTGTATAATGCTCTCCGCCAAATTACCGAGCTGAATTTAGACGGTGCCAGTGACAAGCACGAATGGATTGATATGGTAAAAGTAAATGAAGTAAAGGGATACCTTGGCCTTTTAACAGTTCTAAAATCAATGCGCTACAAAATCCAGCGTTCTAACGCAGTTAAAACAGCAACAGTATTCTTTCAATTTTGAATTGTTGTTACGTCCCCTCCCTTTTTCAGTGTCCAATTTCACAATTGATGGTAACGTTGAATCACGGTTCTAGTTACTGGCTTCATTTAGGGTTGCCAACCATCGCGCAAAATACAGAATTGTCTCTTATTTGGACGGTAGAATATAGGTGTTCCATATTTAACTCATGGCTACGGGACGCATTTTCTTCTGTATCTTTGTTAACAACTGCGTTTAGTAACCGCTGTTTTTAATATAATTCAGTAGTTAGTTAGCTAGCTAACCAGGATAAAAAGCATGCCGTGAGACCATTCTGAGCTAAAACCCAATTTTAATATTGGCTAGGTAACAAGTGACGGTGAACTGATCATAAACCTAGCTGGCATTCAAACCATTCAGAGGGTCTTGGAAAAACGCTGTACAGTGCGTGACCGCACCATTTTAAAAAGCAAGACAGAGCTAGGGAGATTAATTTGATTGAGTTATGGTTTCATGCAGTTTTCTTAAATAATGTAATTATAAAAATGACCAAAATTGGTGTTAATTGTATGGTATAATACAAGAAGGATCTATTTTATTCTATTGGATCTATTTAAGCTCTAGTAGCTACATTTCCCAGTAGTTTGTGGTAGCTTAATTACTTTCAGAATGATGTAAAGTACTATTCTTTTCATTAGTAGGACAGTAGGACAGCTATTGACAGCTTGTCAAAGGCATCATTGTTATTCAACGGAGTGGTGTGACTAAGGCTGCATAAATTAATTCAAAGTCTGAGTGGGTGAACAAGAGGCAGTGAGGATCCCAACTTCTGCTTTCAACCTACATTAAAGTTGATTTCTAAGCAGTTTAAATATTTGTATTCCATGCATTCAACATCAAATAGGTAGAATATACCACCACAATGCATTATGTGTAATTTGGTGTAACTGCTATCTATTTAAACACATGGTTGCTAAGGAAATATGTCACAAAAGTGTGGGAATCCTTTGGTTTTCTGGCAGCCCATTCAGCATAAATGTCTAACTTCAAAACAGCACAACTTCCTCAGTGCCCAATCTCCATGTATGATACATCTATTTGAAGCTCTGTTTCTCAGCATGCACATCCTCTTAGCACAAAGCCCCTATGTGGTCGGCACGCCGGCGCCGCCGACATTACTAAACGCAGACATTCGGTGCTACTGCAACCAAAGTATTAGTTAAAAACAGAAACGCGTTGTTCTAGTTTCATTAGTAGACGATACACGACAACTATGCCGAAAATACACGCGCATTTGTGACGCCTGGGTATTTATTCAGTAGGTGAGAGTATAAGCTTTCTAACGATGTATAACATGTCTAATTCTGCTTTTGGAATAGCGTTTTATAGGTCAGCGTAACCGAAAATGTTCTTATCATCGCATTCAATTACGCATTCTCTGTGGTAGCAGTAAAACAAAGACGCTGCTAACAAAACGTTGTCAACGATTTTTCGTAAATCCTTGGAAAATACTATTATTATTTAGGACGTCTGAGCATAAGCCATATGTTTGCTGATAGACCTAGCTGACAGAAGGGAATAGAACAGTATCATTTATTTACTGTCTCTGTCTCCATCTACTGAACATAAATAAGATTTCATTCACTGCTAAGTATTACTTCTCAAAATACTTTGGTTATATACTTTATTTTTTAAATTGAGACTTTAAATAGGTTCGTGGTATTATATAATGTGGATATTTCACACTGTAATGTAAGCGTTAGTTAGGACTGTAGTGTTTGTGAAGCATGAAACAGTGATGACGTAAGAGTTGGAACATTGCCAAAATGTGGTGGACGGTTGAACATTGTTTTCATGTCGTCCCATCCCCATACAAGAAAACATACGAGAGCAGAGAGTATAGAAATACATACAAGAGTTAATTACTGCACATTTACAGTCCCCTCCAAAAGTATTGGAACAGCAAGGCCAATTCCTTTGTTTTTGCAATACACTGAATACATTTGGGGTTGAGATAAAAAGATGAACATGAGACAAGAGTTCAGAATTTCAGCTTTTATTTCCTGGTATTTACACCTAGATGTGTTAAACTACTTAGAACATAGCACCTTTGGTATCAGACCACCCAATTTTTAGGTGAGCAAAAGTATTGGAACAGAGAGTATTTAAGTAAATGAAAGCAAATAACACTTGTAGAGGGGAGTCAAACTCGGACCCAAAAAAGGCTGGCATTTGAACGAGCCTGCAGGCTGGGACTCATCCTGTTCTTCAAAGGACCCAAGAGCCTTGTGATAAACCAATAGGTTACTCGGACTTCCTCTGGATGAGCAGGCCATTGGCTCTCTGGAATGTTACCCTCTGGACAACACTGAGATAAGGGGAACTAGTTTCTTTGTCTATGGTTGTGGGTGTGTGTGTGTTGGGGCTATTAAGGGTGAAAAGATCATCAGGCCTCTGGCAAAATGGTGGGGCAACTGCTCTTGACAGTACTACAGTGCCCTTATGTGTGCCCCTCTGTCATTACACCTTTTATTTCTTTTCTGGATCTGGACTCTAAACCATCTGTTTATCATATTCACAAACCCCGTAAAACCTTACAAACCATGCACATGTTTTCATTATATTGCTGCGTTATACCTTACATAGTAATAACATGGATTACATGTAAAATGGTTCAACAAAAGGGTATTTTCATGACAACTGCACCATAATATTACATCCCCTTGACATGTTTGGTATGGACGTATTCAGGGAAATTCAACAAATTGAATGAAATATGTTTCATACCAAATACAATTTAATAAAACATAGTTTGAGAAACTCAGGGAAAAATCATCACAATGGAATGTCCTCTCTGGTAATCATCTCCTTTTTCCAATCTCCCCACCAGTTGTTTTGACAACAGCCTCCAAGCGATTTTATCATTCGTCCAGATTCATTTATGGCAATGCCGCCTAGATCAAACACAGGATTTGGCTTAAAAGGAAGGGAGACAATCCTGTCGAGGAAGATTGTAATCGACTTCCCACACTGCACATACTCTGTGTTCTGTGCGTAGCTGAACAGGAAGATTGTAATTGACTTCCCACACTGCGCATACTCTATGTTCCGTGTGTAGCTGAACAGGCTGGGTAAGAACTTTTTACTCTTTTATAATTGACTGAATTCTAAGCTAATGACCTACCTGCCTGTTAATAAATTCTTCTTATTTTTAACTTGCGTGGTCTTCATGACTCTAATCCATTTTATATTCTTTTCAGCCGAAATTCCGATTAAATACTCAGGGGGACAATTCTGACTAGGACCTACTGATCAGGGGTCTAGTACAGCGAAGGTCTTTAGTGAGGTCCTCAAGTTAGATAGGCGACCACAATCTGCCCGCTAACGGGATTGGTGTTGTATTGGTTTTGGAGTTTTGGCTTAAGAGGACCCATGGGCGTTATACGTCGGTTCTTGTCAAATTCGCCTTAAGGAGCCCGATAAATGCACACTGTCCTGGGCTCATAACTGTCTATGCAAAAAGGAATGCATGTATTATGGTGGTCAGCCTCCTACCCTCTGTAGGCTTCACCGAACTGAGATTTAGCAATAGTGCTAATCCCGGGAGAATATATTGAGGAATGATGGCACAAGATAGAGTCGAGTGTAACCACTCCAAGCTCCACGTATAGTCAAAACCAAATTTTAAATTATTATTTCATTTGGAGTCAGATCATTACGAGAGTAAACCATAGTAACTGTTACGCTTACTTGCTGTGGTCATGGATATATTTGATGTGTTGTTCCGCTCATTTGTGAATATTCTGATTCTCCCATTGGAATATTGACAGTCCGGCGACAAGTCAGATATATCTCTGATGACAACATAGCCCCGTTTGCGAACGGAGCGTAACAAGAATGTTACCGGTCCGTTTCAGGCCCGTCTTAAGCGGGATATGAAGCAGTGAATTCATATCTGACCCGTGGCGACGGATCCAGTGCATTCTTAAGTATAATTGTGCCCTGTTCCTACGAACAGAGGAAAAATAAATAACATCTCCGGTTTTAACTCACACCAGCCAAGGGAAAAACATGTGGTGCCTTCCCCTCCAGCTACAAACCCTCATTGGTCTAGCTGTGAGGTGTTTACACACTTAATATTTGGTAGCATATCTCTTGCTTGCAATAACTGCATCAAGCCTGCGACCCATTGACATCACCAAACTGTTGCATTCTTCTTTTGTGATGCTTTTCCAGGCTTTTACTGCAGCCTCTTTCAGTTGTTGTTTGTTTCGGGGGCTTTTTCCCTTCAATCTTCTCTTCAGGAGGTGAAATGCATGCTCAATTGGGTTAAGGTCTGGTGATTGACTTGGCCAGTCTAAAACCTTCCACTTTTTCTCCCTAATGAAATCCTTTGTTGTGTTGGCAGTGTGTTTTGGGTAATTGTCTTGCTGCATGATGAAGTGTCTCCCAATTAGTTTGGACGCATTTCTCCGTAAGTTGGCAGACAGAATGTTTTTGTAGACTTCTGAATTCATCCTGCTGCTACCATCATGAGTTACATCATCAATAAAGATTAGTGAGCCCACTCCAGAAGCAACCATGCAAGCCCAAGCCATGACACTTCCTCCACCGTGCTTCACAGATGAGCTTATATGTTTTGGATCATGAGCAGATCCCTTCTTTCTCCACACTTTGACCTTTCCATCACTTTGGTAGAGGTTAATCTTGGTCTCACCAGTCCATAAAACTTTGTTCCAGAACTTTTGTGGCTCATCTCTGTACTTCTTTGCAAATTGTAATCTCCTCTTCCGATTCTTACTACTGATGAGTGGTTTGCATCTTGTGGTATAGCCTCTATATTGCTGCTCTCTAAGTCTTCTTCGAACAGTTGATTGAGATACCTTCACCCCTATCCTGTGGAGATTGTTTGTGATGTCACTGACTGAGGTTTTTCTTCACAGCTTTCACAATGTTTCTGTCATCAACTGCTGTTGTTTTCCTTGGTCGACCTGTTTGATATCTGTTGCTCAGTACGCCAGCAGTTTCTTTCTTTTTCAGGACATTCCAGGTTGTCGTACAAGCTATCCCCAATGCTTGTGCAATGGCTCTGATAGTTTTCCCCTCTTTTCTAAGCTCTCCCAAAGACAGCTCTCTGGTCTTCATGTTACTTTATCTTTTATAACACAAATGCAGTTTTCGCAGGCAAAACCCAAGGCTAAAACCAAGAGTAGACATTCAGAACTATTTATTGTTTAACCAATCAATCTAACAGGACACATCTGGGCAACAAGAAACACCTGTCAGTCACATGTTCCAATACTTTTGCTCACCTAATAATTGGGTTGTCTGATACAAAAGGTGATATGTTCTAAGTTGTTTAACAAATCTAGATAAAAATACCAGGAAATAAAAGCTGAAATTCAGATTTGTCATCTCATGTACATCTTTTGACCTCAAACTCAATTGTCTTCAGTGTATAGCAAAAACAAAGGAATTGACCTTGCTGTTCCAATACTTTTGGAGGGGACTGTAGGTACTGTACCGCATTGTGTGACAATATTTTTTGCATTATTTTTTTTATCTGATAGCAATGTTCCATTTTAAACCTTCATAAGGGGCTCATTTGTATGCTTTATAATGAACAAAAAGCATTTTATTCAATTTTGGAGAGATTTTGGATATGTTTCTAGATATTTTAGACCACTGTACTTAGTGAAAGCTTGTAATTCCCACTTGAAAATTATGCAACAGTGATTTTCTTGAGTCAAAACAGTTGATTTGTAGTGAAATACGTGAATATGTTGTGATTTACAGCAATGCATAATTTAGACACTTTGGATAGATTTGGAGATGCTGGGTACACTGCTTAGTTTTTGCTTCTGTAAGGCCCACGGGAACAGGCATAGAGTGGAATTTCCTCTCTGACTGTCGTGAAGCAATTCGCCAGGTGCAGAGTCTGATATTGTCGGGACAGAGTGGCCCGTAAGACCTTGGCATCTGGTTTTGCGACAGTTAACAGGTGACACCTCTTTTCTACTGGAAAGCAATTCTAAAATTACCCCAACGTCCTGGAGGTTTCAGATTGCAAGTAATAAAATCACATGATAGAAATGGGGCAAATTGCTCAGGACAGTTGAGGGGCAGCCAAAGTGCCCTCACCTGGTGTCACTGGGTAACTTGTCTCCCTACCTTCATAAGGAAAGAAATTTACTCAAGCACACTTTTTGTTAGGAAATAAATCCAGATTTGGGTTGAATACATTGCTACACTACACTATGCAATCTTGATACACTGTGGAAAGACATTGAGAGTTGGCAGTTGGTTCATGTAAGAGATTGTACAGTTATTTCATGTTTTTCAGAGTTTTCATGACAATCACAAGAACAAATATTCATATTTGGTATGGTTTTTATGGTCTCTGTGCGAGTGATGCTCTGGTTTAGGTTTTAAAACCAGCAAACCTATAGAAAATCTATTTTTATAAATTTGGAAGTAAACTGTATTTTTGGGACACTCCTCCTAGTAAATCCATCTGTCTGATCCTGTCTGAACCAAATTCCAATCTTCCCCCTCCAAGTAAATTTATGGTTTTATGAGCCTTTTGTGGCGACATCCACCTGCCTGCGCTGGGTTCTTATAGGAGAGGAACAGGGCCCTCTGGGAGTCTGCAATCAGACTTCCCACACAAGACTCTTTCTGTGTGTAGACTGCTGTCAGGTATGCTCATCTTTATCTTTGATTGTTTGACTATTTTCTAAATTCTGTAACTACAAATTGACTATTTTAAGTGTATAACCTACCTGACATTAAAACTGTTAATGACTTGATTTGTGTGGTCTTGGTCAATGTTTCGTTCTTGTAACAGCCCTCTAAGTCGGTTTCCCCCAATTATGACTAGGGAACTGCCCGTTGGACTTGTTTGATCACCAAGTTTTCAGTTAAGGCGGGACCGTCAGCAGAACCAAGTTGATCCTGGGATGACCAATATTGGCCCTTTCGGAGTCCCTGAACCCTAATTAGGTTATACTCCCCATGAGGGAAATCTCACAACCGCTGTGTCGTCTGCAAACAGCTAGTTAAATTGTCGTTACGGGCGCATCCGCGGTGCGTACCGGGTGAAACTGCGTTGACCCTCGGTGTAGAACTTCAGACGAACTGAGTTCCATTCTAAATCAAGCCTAAATTCTAATTTGGAACATAACTTTTTAATTAATATGGAGTCAGATTATCACGAGGGTAAAACCTAGTAACTGTTACGCTTTCTTGCTGTGGTCATGGATATATTTGATGTGTTGTTCCGCGCATTTGTGAATATTCTGATGCTCCCATTGGAATATTGACAGTCCGGCGACAGATCGGATATATCTCTGATGACAGCATAGCCCCGTTTGCGAACGGAGAGTAACCTGAATGCGACTGATCCGTTTCGGGCCAGTTTTAAGCGGGATATGAAGCAGCGCCTTTATATCTAACCCGTGGCAACGGAACCAGTGCATTCTTAATTATAATTGTGCCCTGTTCTTACGAACAGAGGAAAAATAACTAACATCTCCGGTTTTGAATCACACCAGCCAAGGGAGAACACGCGGTGCCTTCCCCTCCAGCTACAAACCCTCATTGGTCTAGCTGTGAGGTGTTTACACTTCATACATCTATAGTAGTTCAACATATCCACCCTTAGATTTTATAAACTTGTGGTCAAGAAGTTTTTGATCTAGCACATGTATAGTTTAACCTGCTGTATATATGCAATCTCATAAAAAACACGCTTTCAACGTACAAAAATTCCAAGTTACTCACACATACAAGACATACACCGTTAATAACACATTCATTCAGACTGCCAAAATCCAGGCCTGCCATTAAAAGTATTGATATCAAAATGACGCCAAGTTACGGTACTGCAAACAATATAGGCTATTTTGCCTCACCAAAATTAAATAAGATGTATTCCAAAGCAATGCTACCCAATATTTCCTCCATAAGGGGATATGGCAAGATTTGGCTTGTGCGCTAAGGGGATATGCTATAAAAAACTCTAAATCAACTTTCCTGCACTTAAGCCTGGTTTTCTGGCTCCTGTCACGTATTATACATCGTTTAAAAGCTTATTCTGTCACCTATTGGACTGATGAAGTGTAGATCAAGCCAGATTGTACTACAAAGGACGACAACACCGAAAGCAACGTGTGGTATTACAAGCTGACATCGTTTTCTGGAGTAAGACCGGACCAGAAGCTGCTGCACACGTTGTTGACGGCATTGTTGCCCTTTTTAGAATTGAGAATTCAGTAGGTGAGAGTATAAGCTTTCTAACCATGTATAACAAGTCTACTTTTGGTTTTGGAATATCGTTTTATAGGTCAACCGAAAGTTTTCTCATCATCGCATTCACTTATGCATTCACTCTGTGTTAGCAGCATACACCGTATAAAAGGTTAGCAGTCAAAGACGCTGCACCTGACGAAACGGTGTCAACGATTTTTCGTAATTTCTTGGGAAATACAATTTTTATTATTGAGGACTTCTGGGTATGCCTAAGCCATATATTTGTTGATATACCTAGCTGACAGCATTTTCATTTGTAATTTTGCATTTGGAATAGCGTTTTTATCGCACTCACTTCCGCATTCAGCTATGACCTGTTGCCTGTGCTATATCCTTTCTGGTGGCTAAGTCGCGAGAAAACCGCATTTGAACAACACAATCCATGCATGTATGTCTTGTCAAGGTCGTATCTACATTGTGGTATAAAGCATTTGAGGTTTACAAATGTGTGTTTTCTGTAATTACGACAAAAAGGGAGATATGTGCAGTCTCTGGATTCTGAATTCCCAGTAGATAAACCAGGTGAAAACCTACTGCTGTTATAACTTCATCACTCACATATGTATGACGTTTCATTCTCTATGGGAAAATTGCTCAAAAAAAGTCAAATCTCTCAAAAATGTGGTGCGAAAACTCTGGGAGGAGTAACAGTCCAAAAAATGGGTGGAATAATAAATGATAATAGCAGTGTGATTGCCAAAGGCAACCACACTAATAATCTCTTAACCAGCGAAGGTTTCATAGAAACCCTTGCTGCAGCATGCGACAGGAGCGACAGAAGACCGTGTTATGGCTCAATAGCGTGCAGACCTCTTCCTCCATAGTTTGGTGTGCCCTGGAACTTGCCATTGAGCCATAACATGGTCTTCTGTCGCTCCTGTTGCATGCTGCAGCAAGGGTTTCTATGAAACCCTCGCTGTTTAAGAGATTATTTACTGTTTCTCTAGCTCCTTGTGAAGTCCGAATTATTGCCTCATTCATATTTGAATTATTTAAAGTTTTTGTTTGATTATCTTTGATTGTACTGTAAAATTTTACTGATGCTAATGTTAAACTTGTTTTGCTCACTCAGTAGCCTATGAAGAAAAAAAAAAAAGAAATTATTCAAAAAATAAAAACGACTGTCTTGTGATATGCCTGAGTATAAACTGAGTTACATTTATATATTCGGGAATTGAATTTATATATTCAGAGTTACATTTATATATTCAGGAATTGAATTTATATATTTGGAGTTACATTTATATATTCGGGCTCCAGACAAAAAATTTACCCAAGGAGCTGTTGGCTCCTAAATGAAAAAATTTAGGAGCCAAATCATTTTTTTAGGAGCCAAAATCTAATTTACATATTAAACACAAAATAAATACAAAATAATTATAAACACATCGCACATTACTTTTTGTCTGCTTCACTCTTCTCCTAGGGCTCCCTCATGCTGTCTGCTCTGTTTTATACAGTCTGTTCTGTGTTCCACACTGTCTGCTGTGTTCAATGCAGTCTGTTCTATTCCACACAGTCTGCTCAGTCTTCCACATGTTAACTACGTACAGTGAGTGATTAGTGCTTGATATTTATTCATCAGACTCAGCATCAGTGTCACCAACCATTAAAATGTCGGTGTCACTTGGCCATAGTTTGGTCTGCGCTTCCTTTTGCTTGAGGACCGCCAACGGTTCACACTGTGCTCTGGATCAAATAGTTCAAGTGAAGGGCCTTCTGATCCTCACAAAATCCTCCAGAGTTGAAACACTCAAGCAGTTGCACACTTTGGATTTTATCCAGTTTTGTGCAGAAAATCCCCGTTCACATTGAGCAGCAGATATAGGCAGCACAAGCATGATTTCAACTAAATGCAGAATGTTCTTGAAATCTGAGCAAAATGGTTCTTTTGTCAACATCACCTCCCATAAACCAGTGTAGAACTTGTCCATGAACTAGCCTTTGACTAATATTTTCAGCATTCTCCATTCTGTCTGCATTGCTGCAACATCGCATCCATTCTTTGTCAAGATGTCTTTGCACCAATTCACTAAAGTGTCAATCTCCTCCTCACCGAAGGTAACAACATCTTCTGGCCATGCATCATGAAAGAAAACTGAAAAGCACTTAATAATCTCTGACCCCCTTGAATTTTCATGCTCCAAAGGACTCTTCATCATGTTCCCAAATCTTTTCTCCAGTTCTTTCACTGTGATATCCACAGTTTTTTCAATCTGTATGTTTAGGTCATTTCTGAAAGTGGTGTGACTTTGGTGGCTCTTCAGTTTGGAAGGTAATGCCACTGTAGCTAGTGGCAGCCCTACCTCTCCTACTTGCTGGCTGTACTTCCTGCTGTTCTGTAGTCTCAGCATGTGAATCTTGACCACTGACAATGTACTGTAAGAATTCCTGCAGCTTCCCATCTCTCAATGGTTTCTCCTTTAACCCTTTAACAGTCACAAGACAGCTTTCAATTGCAGCGACAGCTTGTGGAAGGATCAAAGAATTCTTCTGGAGTGTGAGACTGAGTTTTGAGACCTCTGAAAAGAGATCATGCAGAAAGTGACAGAACCCTACAAAGCACAGATTTTCCATTTGCTGCACAATGTTCTTGGCTCTTCCCTTTATGTCTGTGTTTTTGGATGTGGCTGCAAGGTGCTCCTTGTGGTGATGCACAACCATGTATTGTCCCTGCCCTGTTGCTGGATTTGCCTGAAGGAAAACCGATAATGCCCGATAAATATGAGGCAGCCAGCGCTGAGTCTTAACAGCTCATGGAGTTCGTACTGTACAGCCTAACTCTGCAGCTATTGCTTTCAGCTCACGCTTGCTTTTCGGACTAAAGTGGCATGTTTTCCATACCAACGTTTTTCAATCATTGGAACGGATCTTTGTGTGCTCAACATAGCCAATTCTAGCCTATGGGGTAAACAATGAAAGGACAGAGCATGTTCCCCAACCTCACTTCTTAAAAGTTCACCAAGTCCTTCTGCTGCACCTATGTTTACATTAGCTCCATCTGCCCCAAAACACTAATTTTGTTTTGCCACCAATCTGGATTTGTTTGGTCAGCATTTCCAAGCAAAGTCTTTATTGTGTTCAATGTTCCCTGGGCATGGCAATGATCAAACTCAGCCAACCCTACCAAACGAGTTACAGCTACACCTGCAGAAATGTGCCTACAGTATGTAATCACATTGTCTCTCCCTGAAACATCTGTGCCACAGTCAGTTATGACTGATATGTAATTTGCCTTTTGCGCCCCTTCCAGTGTACTGTCCTTCAATTCGTCTGCAATGCAACCTACAAACTCAGCGCATGCTGTATCATTGTCGTATGTCTTGGATATATCCATTCCATTCTTCTTAATCAATACATTACAGGCATTTGGCAGACGGTCTTATCCAGAGCGACGTACAACAAAGTGTATAACCATAACCAGGAACAAGTATGTCGAAAAACCCTAGAGAGAAGTACCGGTCCAAGTGCAGGGAACAACCGCATAGTTCAACTTGGACCCTGAAGGTTAAACTGATTAACACTAACACAAGCGAGAACAGCAACAACGCAGTCTATGCAAAAATACAAGCAGCAGTTAAGACAGGTGCATTAACTAAGTCACCTACGAAACAGCTACCTAGTTACAACCCTAAGCTTACAGCTATTTAAGAGATTACAGGGAGGTAGGGAGGAATGGGGAGAGGTGCAGCCTGAAGAGGTGAGTCTTCAGTCGTCGCTTGAAATGGGTCAGTGTCTCAGCTGTTCTGACCTCCACGGGGAGGTCATTCCACCATCGTGGGGCCAGAACAGACAGGAGACGTGTTCGGAAAGTGCAGGTGCGAAGAGGGGGAGGTGCCAGGCGTTCTGAGGTAGCGGAACGGAGGGGTCAAATTTAAAACATTGGTCCTAGCATACCAGGCAGTCAAGGGATCAGCCCCAGCATACCTCCACAAGATATTTAAACCCTACATGCCAGCCAGATCCCTCCGTTCCGCTACCTCAGGACGCCTAGCACCTCCCCCTCTTCGCACCTGCACTTCCAGAACACGTCTCCTGTCTGTTCTGGCCCCACGATGGTGGAATGACCTCCCTGTGGAGGTCAGAACAGCTGAGACACTGACCCATTTCAAACGACGACTGAAGACTCACCTCTTCAGGCTGCACCTCTTCAGGCTGCACCTCTCCCCCTCCCTCCCTTCCCCCCTGTAAATGACTAAACTTAGGGTTGTAACTAGGCAGCTGTTTCGTAGGTGACTAGGTGCATTAACTGTCTTAACGACTACTTGTATTTTTTCCATAGATTGCGTTGTTGCCGTTCTCGTTGTTAGTGTTAATCAGTTTAACCATCAGGGTCCAAGTTGAACTATGCGGTTGTTCCCTGCACTTGGACCGGTACTTCTCTCTAGGGGTTTCGTCATACTTGTTCCTGGTTATGGTTATACACTTTGTTGTACGTCGCTCTGGATAAGAGCGTCTGCCAAATGCCTGTAATGTAATGTAATAATGTAATGTAATGGGTCTGGCTGGCATGTAGGGTTTGAATATCTTGTGGAGGTATGCTGGGGCTGATCCCTTGACTGCCTGGTATGCTAGGACCAATGTTTTAAATTTGATGCGAGCTATAGAATTTGAGAGCTAAACTTGGTGAATGGTATTTCTTCGACAGCAATCGTAAGCTGCATTGAATTTAATTTTCAGTTCTTTGAATTCTTTCTCCGCTGTTTTCTCGCAGGCGCACGACAATGCTCTTGCCATTGGGGTGGCGCGAGGGGCAGACTTCGCAATCAGGCAATCCCTGGCATTTTTATTCCTACTTTCGCCATGTTTTTTCACAGTCTCTTTTTTGAAATGACTTGAGCCACTAATAAAGTCCGTTTTCCCTGCAATTTCTTGGCCAGCTTTAGCACAAAAGTCACAATGCATTGTGTGTTTTTCTTTATCATACCTTCACCAGGCAAAATCCTGAAGCCATGATGCTTTAAACTGCCTTGCTGCTGCTGCTGGCTGGGGTGATGGTTGCAAAGATAAAGTGATAAAGTTATCAAATTCACTCTCAAACTCTCTGCTGTTAGTTACGCTAACCAAGTCTGAATCTGTTGCTGATGTCGACGCACCAGGAGTCGAACGAGAAGACGGGTATCTGAAATACTCCGAAATATTTCGTTTTGCCATAGCTAGCTGGCTCTCTCGTTAGCTAATCGACTAGATAACTGAGCATGAATGACCTTGTGCTAGATAGCACAAGACGTTGGGAGATAACGTATACTACGGCCGTTGTCCAAATTAAAACAAAAAAGAACAGCTGGTAGGCTATTACTGTTAGAATATTTGGTTAACAACACTTTAAATTGTAGCGCTGTGTTCAGTTAACCATTTCAATCGAAACGTCAGCTCGTTTCGATTGAAACGGCCCATTTCTCTCAGTACCGGAGTTTTTTTTATTTTCATGCACGAAGCGCGCTTCAATTTGACAGACAGGCTTATAAAAGCGTGTCACATAAATCTTGTTCTGTTGATTGGTAGAGGTGAGATGAGTACAGAGCGAGCTGAACAAGCACCTGCTGCAAATTGCCTGTGTAAGTCGTCGCTAATGTAAACACCTCACAGCTAGACCAATGAGGGTTTGTAGCTGGAGGGGAAGGCACCGCGTGTTCTCCCTTGGCTGGTGTGATTCAAAACCGGAGATGTTAGTTATTTTTCCTCTGTTCGTAAGAACAGGGCACAATTATAATTAAGAATGCACTGGTTCCGTTGCCACGGGTTAGATATGAAGGCGCTGCTTCATATCCCGCTTAAAACTGGCCCGAAACGGATCTGTAGCATTCAAGTTACTCTCCGTTCGCAAACGGGGCTATGCTGTCATCAGAGATATATCCGATCTGTCGCCGGACTGTCAATATCCCAATGGGAGCATCAGAATATTCACAAATACGCGGAACAACACATCAAATATATCCATGACCACAGCAAGAAAGCGTAACAGTTACTAGGTTTTACCCTCGTGATAATCTGACTCCATATTAATTAATAAGTTATGTTCCAAATTAGAATTTAGGCTTGATTTAGAATGGAACTCAGTTCGTCTGAAGTTCTACACCGAGGGTCAACGCAGTTTCACCCGGTACGCACCGCGGATGCGCCCGTAACGACAATTTAACTAGCTGTTTGCAGACGACACAGCGGTTGTGAGATTTCCCTCATGGGGAGTATAACCTAATTAGGGTTCAGGGACTCCGAAAGGGCCAATATTGGTCATCCCAGGATCAACTTGGTTCTGCTGACGGTCCCGCCTTAACTGAAAACTTGGTGATCAAACAAGTCCAACGGGCAGTTCCCTAGTCATAATTGGGGGAAACCGACTTAGAGGGCTGTTACAAGAACGAAACATTGACCAAGACCACACAAATCAAGTCATTAACAGTTTTAATGTCAGGTAGGTTATACACTTAAAATAGTCAATTTGTAGTTACAGAATTTAGAAAATAGTCTAACAATCAAAGATAAAGATGAGCATACCTGACAGCAGTCTACACACAGAAAGAGTCTTGTGTGGGAAGTCTGATTGCAGACTCCCCTGACAGCAGTCTACACACAGAAAGAGTCTTGTGTGGGAAGTCTGATTGCAGACTCCCCTGACAGCAGTCTACACACAGAAAGAGTCTTGTGTGGGAAGTCTGATTGCAGACTCCCAGAGGGCCCTGTTCCTCTCCTATAAGAACCCAGCGCAGGCAGGTGGATGTCGCCACAAAAGGCTCATAAAACCATAAATCTACTTGGAGGGGGAAGATTGGAATTTGGTTCAGACAGGATCAGACAGATGGATTTACTAGGAGGAGTGTCCCAAAAATACAGTTTACCTCCAAATTTATTAAAATAGATTTTCTATAGGTTTGCTGGTTTTAAAACCTAAACCAGAGCATCACTCGCACAGAGACCATAAAAACCATACCAAATATGAATATTTGTTCTTGTGATTGTCATGAAAACTCTGAAAAACATGAAATAACTGTACAATCACTTACATGAACCAACTGCCAACTCTCAATGTCTTTCCACAGTGTATTAAGATTGCATAGTGTCGTGTAGCAATGTATTCAACCCCAATCTGGCATTATTTCCTAACAAAAAGTGTGCTTGAGTAAATTTCTTTCCTTATGAAGGTAGGGAGACAAGTTACCCAGTGACACCAGGTGAGGGCACTTTGGCTGTCCCTCAACTGTCCTGAGCAATTTGCCCCATTTCTATCATGTGATTTTATTACTTGCAATCTGAAACCTCCAGGACGTTGGGGTAATTTTAGAATTGCTTTCCTGTAGAAAAGAGGTGTCACCTGTTAACTGTCGCAAAACCAGATGCCACGGTCTTACGGGCCACTCTGTCCCGACAATATCAGACTCTGCACCTGGCGAACTGCTTTACGACAGTCAGAGAGGAAATTCCACTCTATGCCTGTTCCCGTGGGCCTTACAGATTCCCCTCTCTGGCCCCGTGGGACAAACAGAACGCTGTCCCAGGGGTCACTGAAAATGCCCAACTTTGACAGCAGTCCAGGTCCGGTGTTTATGGTCTCAAGCCCGGCCTCGCTGGCAACTGGAGGGGGCTGAGAACCAATGCAGCATGAGTGGAGGTGCGCAGAGAGTGTATCAGGTGTCGAAAATAACAGCATTGAACCAGGGTGATGGTAAAGATGACTGCGCTAGCGATGACGCACCCTCGGAACACCCAATCCCACCAGGTGTACGCGTCCTGGGCGGACCGGGTAGAGGAGCTGGCCAGGATCTCCGCTGTTCTTTTGGCCAGATTCACCTCCACCTGAGCCTGGTTGATGTGGTAATTGGTGTCACGGATGATCTGTTCTACCAAACTCATTAGGTCAGTCAAGGCCCGCGTTCCTTGTTCGTAGAATGTGTCCTCCCACCACGGGGAGACGTCTACCTCCAGTGGAACTCGGCCTAGAATGTTGATCTGACCCATGGCCAAATCTTCCGTCACTTCCAAGCAGAAAGTGTGGTTTGCTGGACAGGTCAGACCTCCATACGAGAAAGAGTTAATCTCGCTGATGACGCACCATTGTGTGTGGGAAACCTGGATAGCGTCAGCGTGGCCATGCAAAGACTGCACACTAATGAATTTGGTATCATTGGGAGAAAAAGGTTGTAAGGTGTTACAGGTACAGATGATATAGCTGGAGGTTTCATGACAACACATGCGAGTGGTGAATATGGTCTCTGTGCCCATCATAGTGATATACCCAGTAAGGTGATCTAATTTTAGAATCTGATTCTTCACTACTACGCCGATAGAGCGTATGGTAATGGAATTTGGGTACACCTGTTCTGGGTGAATTAAAGGAAAAGAAACAAAGAACCCAATACATTTTGTGTGGATGGTTATTGAAAATGATAGTATAAAAATAAAGAACAAAAAATAAAGAAAAACACCAAAATCATAAATTAAGACATATAAGACAAGTAGTGTTCAGAAACATACAATGCCTACATACATACATTTATTAAAAAGTTGAAAATTACTGGAATGGTATTTACTGTAAAATAGTTTAATTGAAGCAGACTGAAGAAATGTTGTCTAATACTATGTGTTAATGGTATAAGAGAAATTCATTATTGCACCAAGAAACCCATAGAATCACATAGGATAGTGTTTCTATTGTGTCCTATATGTGCGCTATTTAGGATTGGATGTGTGCTGGTTTGTGTGCTCTTGTTAGATTAGATGACTGTGAAGTTCTTAATGGGATGGGTGGATCCCCTAATGTAACAAATTGGGTGTTGTAAAATTTGCTCTGGTGCTACACCAGGGGGCCTGTTTAAAGTTAGGAGTTGGCTAAATGAGCTGCTGACATGTTTATGACCCCTTCAGAGATTTCCACCCAACTGGTCTGTCACCGATGCTTGAGGTGCTAACTTCTTGCCTGTATTTGTGCAAAGAAGAGAAAATCTATGTAGGGTTACTGTCTGCATAATTTGGGGGTTAAACCACAACTGACAAAAAATAAAAAGATGAAAAAACAAAAAGAAAATCAGACACTGTCTTGGGAGTGTAGGTTTACTGCTCCTTAAATATTCAACAACTGACAGAGAAGGGGGGGAAACAGAACAAGACAGACAGATGGGGGGAAGGGAGAAAGGAGGAGGAGGAACAGTAAATGAAAAGGAAGGAGGGAATTTAAGGAGAGGAAACTGTGAAAAAGTAGAATAAAAGAGAGACCAGTAAGCCAGTCCTTGCCAAAAGATGACCCCTCTTTCCCCCTCTTTCAACATTTTAATGCTAAAAGACAAACTTGATGTAAACCTAGGAGTAAGTGCTTCTTCTCCTTATTTATTTATTTATTTGAGATATGTAGTTTGGAAGACTTCTTCCTTAAATAATTTTCATTGCAGGCACAGATGATACTGACCCTTATTAGTTGAGTTAAAGTTTGATGACATTATATTCATTTATGGCATTGACTGGCTTATCAATGGTTTGACAAAGATTCTAATATGTATATGTTGTGCTATGGTGAAATAGCACAACAAAAATACCATTAGATCTCTAGTATCTAACATGCCTTAGCTAATTTAATTGGCACCCAAATAAGTCGGTTAGTGAATTCTACCAGTTTCTAAATGGCGTGCACAGGCATGCGTTAATAATTAATATATTATTAGTTAATATTATTAATTAAAATCCTCTGGTTTCATCCTTGTGCTGCTAAGACACATAGAACAAAAACTCAGATGAAAACAATAGGGTACACCAGAATTCACTACACTTTTTTGAAAATGAGCTTTCTAACGAAAGGTGAATGGTGGTACACCTATGCCTATATAACTTAATTTAGCTCTAGGCTAATGGTTATTTTATTTATAATAGGCCAAAGTCTATTTTTTGTTGGTTATAGGCCATGTTGGAACTTTACCTTCTACACTGGCTTATCTCAACTGTTTCATAAATCTTCACCTATTTATTTAATTAATAGTATACCACTGGTTACTGAGACAGCTAACACAGGCCAAGGACCTTGGTTCCAGCACCTCAGAAATTCAGTGTCCTGATACCTTCTCACCAGTCTCAGAGGTCTTTTAGACATGAGTCCCACATGTGGCAAATTCCAGACGGTCGCCACCCTTGTTGTAGCCTGCGGCTACACTTTCAGAGGGATGGAGACTTGCATTTGCCGTGGCACTCAGCGGTCCTGTGACATTACATCGGGCGCGGTACTCAGAGGTTCAGTGACTACACTGGTACCGGCCTCGATCTCTGAGACTTAAAGTATGGTTTTCTCCGGACAGATACGAACAGTTTCAAAACTTGGTGCAGCTGCAGTCTGCACTGTTAGAGGTCTTGAGATGCGTGTACTGTCGCAGGGCCATACCTGGGTTTAAGGATCAGCACAGACTCTGCTTTCAGAGCTGGAACTTCGAAACCGCGGTTATGCACCTGATTCAGCATTCAGCAGTGTTTTAATATTATTTAATTTAAATATAACAAGAAGCTTGCCACTTTTCCTGGGTTAGCCCCCTAGCAAAGTTCAAACTTCTTCGCGTGTGCATTCTGTGATTGCACACGCTTACTGGCAGCTATAAACTTTCTCACTGTTCACCTTCTATTGCTTTTTAGTCTTTCATAACAGTATACCACTCTGTTCACCTTCAAAATTCACTGGCTTTTCACCAGTGCCTCATTTCTCCTGAGTTTGAGCAAGGTTTTCTGCGCCTCTACGCAGAAACAGTAGTAAGCCTTGCATCAAAACTCCCTTCCTTTCTACAAACGTTTACATTTCCGTACACATATGCAACCATCTACTGCTATAGGCTAGTTTGTTCTAGAACGCATTCCACCGTATTATCACAACACATTTCATAAAAACATGCCAGCCTAAGCTTCTTTCTTTCCCTGTTCATGAATTCCCCAAAGGGTAGTAATATGAAAAATGCCTGGTTTCTACGGTCCCAGGCCTGTCTGGGATATGTCGATCCCCTATGCAGTGACTAAAAACTCTCCCTAGCACAGGCTAATATACAAGAATTGTGTCACTCACCACACCAAGGATCAGGAAACCCAGAGAAGAAAATGCGAGATACCCAGAAGGGTATCACGCCGGGATGAAAAACACCAGCAGACATTTCAGGGAACACTCCAGATAATCCATATCACGTCGGGGTCACCACTTGTAAACACCTCACAGCTAGACCAATGAGGGTTTGTAGCTGGAGGGGAAGGCACCGCGTGTTCTCCCTTGGCTGGTGTGATTCAAAACCGGAGATGTTAGTTATTTTTCCTCTGTTCGTAAGAACAGGGCACAATTATAATTAAGAATGCACTGGTTCCGTTGCCACGGGTTAGATATGAAGGCGCTGCTTCATATCCCGCTTAAAACTGGCCCGAAACGGATCAGTAGCATTCAAGTTACTCTCCGTTCGCAAACGGGGCTATGCTGTCATCAGAGATATATCCGATCTGTCGCCGGACTGTCAATATCCCAATGGGAGCATCAGAATATTCACAAATACGCGGAACAACACATCAAATATATCCATGACCACAGCAAGAAAGCGTAACAGTTACTAGGTTTTACCCTCGTGATAATCTGACTCCATATTAATTAATAAGTTATGTTCCAAATTAGAATTTAGGCTTGATTTAGAATGGAACTCAGTTCGTCTGAAGTTCTACACCGAGGGTCAACGCAGTTTCACCCGGTACGCACCGCGGATGCGCCCGTAACGACAATTTAACTAGCTGTTTGCAGACGACACAGCGGTTGTGAGATTTCCCTCATGGGGAGTATAACCTAATTAGGGTTCAGGGACTCCGAAAGGGCCAATATTGGTCATCCCAGGATCAACTTGGTTCTGCTGACGGTCCCGCCTTAACTGAAAACTTGGTGATCAAACAAGTCCAACGGGCAGTTCCCTAGTCATAATTGGGGGAAACCGACTTAGAGGGCTGTTACAAGAACGAAACATTGACCAAGACCACACAAATCAAGTCATTAACAGTTTTAATGTCAGGTAGGTTATACACTTAAAATAGTCAATTTGTAGTTACAGAATTTAGAAAATAGTCTAACAATCAAAGATAAAGATGAGCATACCTGACAGCAGTCTACACACAGAAAGAGTCTTGTGTGGGAAGTCTGATTGCAGACTCCCCTGACAGCAGTCTACACACAGAAAGAGTCTTGTGTGGGAAGTCTGATTGCAGACTCCCCTGACAGCAGTCTACACACAGAAAGAGTCTTGTGTGGGAAGTCTGATTGCAGACTCCCAGAGGGCCCTGTTCCTCTCCTATAAGAACCCAGCGCAGGCAGGTGGATGTCGCCACAAAAGGCTCATAAAACCATAAATCTACTTGGAGGGGGAAGATTGGAATTTGGTTCAGACAGGATCAGACAGATGGATTTACTAGGAGGAGTGTCCCAAAAATACAGTTTACCTCCAAATTTATTAAAATAGATTTTCTATAGGTTTGCTGGTTTTAAAACCTAAACCAGAGCATCACTCGCACAGAGACCATAAAAACCATACCAAATATGAATATTTGTTCTTGTGATTGTCATGAAAACTCTGAAAAACATGAAATAACTGTACAATCACTTACATGAACCAACTGCCAACTCTCAATGTCTTTCCACAGTGTATTAAGATTGCATAGTGTCGTGTAGCAATGTATTCAACCCCAATCTGGCATTATTTCCTAACAAAAAGTGTGTTTGAGTAAATTTCTTTCCTTATGAAGGTAGGGAGACAAGTTACCCAGTGACACCAGGTGAGGGCACTTTGGCTGTCCCTCAACTGTCCTGAGCAATTTGCCCCATTTCTATCATGTGATTTTATTACTTGCAATCTGAAACCTCCAGGACGTTGGGGTAATTTTAGAATTGCTTTCCCGTAGAAAAGAGGTGTCACCTGTTAACTGTCGCAAAACCAGATGCCACGGTCTTACGGGCCACTCTGTCCCGACAATATCAGACTCTGCACCTGGCGAACTGCTTTACGACAGTCAGAGAGGAAATTCCACTCTATGCCTGTTCCCGTGGGCCTTACAGATTCCCCTCTCTGGCCCCGTGGGACAAACAGAACGCTGTCCCAGGGGTCACTGAAAATGCCCAACTTTGACAGCAGTCCAGGTCCGGTGTTTATGGTCTCAAGCCCGGCCTCGCTGGCAACTGGAGGGGGCTGAGAACCAATGCAGCATGAGTGGAGGTGCGCAGAGAGTGTATCAGGTGTCGAAAATAACAGCATTGAACCAGGGTGATGGTAAAGATGACTGCGCTAGCGATGACGCACCCTCGGAACACCCAATCCCACCAGGTGTACGCGTCCTGGGCGGACCGGGTAGAGGAGCTGGCCAGGATCTCCGCTGTTCTTTTGGCCAGATTCACCTCCACCTGAGCCTGGTTGATGTGGTAATTGGTGTCACGGATGATCTGTTCTACCAAACTCATTAGGTCAGTCAGGGCCCGCGTTCCTTGTTCGTAGAATGTGTCCTCCCACCACGGGGAGACGTCTACCTCCAGTGGAACTCGGCCTAGAATGTTGATCTGACCCATGGCCAAATCTTCCGTCACTTCCAAGCAGAAAGTGTGGTTTGCTGGACAGGTCAGACCTCCATACGAGAAAGAGTTAATCTCGCTGATGACGCACCATTGTGTGTGGGAAACCTGGATAGCGTCAGCGTGGCCATGCAAAGACTGCACACTAATGAATTTGGTATCATTGGGAGAAAAAGGTTGTAAGGTGTTACAGGTACAGATGATATAGCTGGAGGTTTCATGACAACACATGCGAGTGGTGAATATGGTCTCTGTGCCCATCATAGTGACATACCCAGTAAGGTGATCTAATTTTAGAATCTGATTCTTCACTACTACGCCGATAGAGCGTATGGTAGTGGAATTTGGGTACACCTGTTCTGGGTGAATTAAAGGAAAAGAAACAAAGAACCCAATACATTTTGTGTGGATGGTTATTGAAAATGATAGTATAAAAATAAAGAACAAAAAATAAAGAAAAACACCAAAATCATAAATTAAGACATATAAGACAAGTAGTGTTCAGAAACATACAATGCCTACATACATACATTTATTAAAAAGTTGAAAATTACTGGAATGGTAATTACTGTAAAATAGTTTAATTGAAGCAGACTGAAGAAATGTTGTCTAATACTATGTGTTAATGGTATAAGAGAAATTCATTATTGCACCAAGAAACCCATAGAATCACATAGGATAGTGTTTCTATTGTGTCCTATATGTGCGCTATTTAGGATTGGATGTGTGCTGGTTTGTGTGCTCTTGTTAGATTAGATGACTGTGAAGTTCTTAATGGGATGGGTGGATCCCCTAATGTAACAAATTGGGTGTTGTAAAATTTGCTCTGGTGCTACACCAGGGGGCCTGTTTAAAGTTAGGAGTTGGCTAAATGAGCTGCTGACATGTTTATGACCCCTTCAGAGATTTCCACCCAACTGGTCTGTCACCGATGCTTGAGGTGCTAACTTCTTGCCTGTATTTGTGCAAAGAAGAGAAAATCTATGTAGGGTTACTGTCTGCATAATTTGGGGGTTAAACCACAACTGACAAAAAATAAAAAGATGAAAAAACAAAAAGAAAATCAGACACTGTCTTGGGAGTGTAGGTTTACTGCTCCTTAAATATTCAACAACTGACAGAGAAGGGGGGGAAACAGAACAAGACAGACAGATGGGGGGAAGGGAGAAAGGAGGAGGAGGAACAGTAAATGAAAAGGAAGGAGGGAATTTAAGGAGAGGAAACTGTGAAAAAGTAGAATAAAAGAGAGACCAGTAAGCCAGTCCTTGCCAAAAGATGACCCCTCTTTCCCCCTCTTTCAACATTTTAATGCTAAAAGACAAACTTGATGTAAACCTAGGAGTAAGTGCTTCTTCTCCTTATTTATTTATTTATTTGAGATATGTAGTTTGGAAGACTTCTTCCTTAAATAATTTTCATTGCAGGCACAGATGATACTGACCCTTATTAGTTGAGTTAAAGTTTGATGACATTATATTCATTTATGGCATTGACTGGCTTATCAATGGTTTGACAAAGATTCTAATATGTATATGTTGTGCTATGGTGAAATAGCACAACAAAAATACCATTAGATCTCTAGTATCTAACATGCCTTAGCTAATTTAATTGGCACCCAAATAAGTCGGTTAGTGAATTCTACCAGTTTCTAAATGGCGTGCACAGGCATGCGTTAATAATTAATATATTATTAGTTAATATTATTAATTAAAATCCTCTGGTTTCATCCTTGTGCTGCTAAGACACATAGAACAAAAACTCAGATGAAAACAATAGGGTACACCAGAATTCACTACACTTTTTTGAAAATGAGCTTTCTAACGAAAGGTGAATGGTGGTACACCTATGCCTATATAACTTAATTTAGCTCTAGGCTAATGGTTATTTTATTTATAATAGGCCAAAGTCTATTTTTTGTTGGTTATAGGCCATGTTGGAACTTTACCTTCTACACTGGCTTATCTCAACTGTTTCATAAATCTTCACCTATTTATTTAATTAATAGTATACCACTGGTTACTGAGACAGCTAACACAGGCCAAGGACCTTGGTTCCAGCACCTCAGAAATTCAGTGTCCTGATACCTTCTCACCAGTCTCAGAGGTCTTTTAGACATGAGTCCCACATGTGGCAAATTCCAGACGGTCGCCACCCTTGTTGTAGCCTGCGGCTACACTTTCAGAGGGATGGAGACTTGCATTTGCCGTGGCACTCAGCGGTCCTGTGACATTACATCGGGCGCGGTACTCAGAGGTTCAGTGACTACACTGGTACCGGCCTCGATCTCTGAGACTTAAAGTATGGTTTTCTCCGGACAGATACGAACAGTTTCAAAACTTGGTGCAGCTGCAGTCTGCACTGTTAGAGGTCTTGAGATGCGTGTACTGTCGCAGGGCCATACCTGGGTTTAAGGATCAGCACAGACTCTGCTTTCAGAGCTGGAACTTCGAAACCGCGGTTATGCACCTGATTCAGCATTCAGCAGTGTTTTAATATTATTTAATTTAAATATAACAAGAAGCTTGCCACTTTTCCTGGGTTAGCCCCCTAGCAAAGTTCAAACTTCTTCGCGTGTGCATTCTGTGATTGCACACGCTTACTGGCAGCTATAAACTTTCTCACTGTTCACCTTCTATTGCTTTTTAGTCTTTCATAACAGTATACCACTCTGTTCACCTTCAAAATTCACTGGCTTTTCACCAGTGCCTCATTTCTCCTGAGTTTGAGCAAGGTTTTCTGCGCCTCTACGCAGAAACAGTAGTAAGCCTTGCATCAAAACTCCCTTCCTTTCTACAAACGTTTACATTTCCGTACACATATGCAACCATCTACTGCTATAGGCTAGTTTGTTCTAGAACGCATTCCACCGTATTATCACAACACATTTCATAAAAACATGCCAGCCTAAGCTTCTTTCTTTCCCTGTTCATGAATTCCCCAAAGGGTAGTAATATGAAAAATGCCTGGTTTCTACGGTCCCAGGCCTGTCTGGGATATGTCGATCCCCTATGCAGTGACTAAAAACTCTCCCTAGCACAGGCTAATATACAAGAATTGTGTCACTCACCACACCAAGGATCAGGAAACCCAGAGAAGAAAATGCGAGATACCCAGAAGGGTATCACGCCGGGATGAAAAACACCAGCAGACATTTCAGGGAACACTCCAGATAATCCATATCACGTCGGGGTCACCACTTGTAAACACCTCACAGCTAGACCAATGAGGGTTTGTAGCTGGAGGGGAAGGCACCGCGTGTTCTCCCTTGGCTGGTGTGATTCAAAACCGGAGATGTTAGTTATTTTTCCTCTGTTCGTAAGAACAGGGCACAATTATAATTAAGAATGCACTGGTTCCGTTGCCACGGGTTAGATATGAAGGCGCTGCTTCATATCCCGCTTAAAACTGGCCCGAAACGGATCAGTAGCATTCAAGTTACTCTCCGTTCGCAAACGGGGCTATGCTGTCATCAGAGATATATCCGATCTGTCGCCGGACTGTCAATATCCCAATGGGAGCATCAGAATATTCACAAATACGCGGAACAACACATCAAATATATCCATGACCACAGCAAGAAAGCGTAACAGTTACTAGGTTTTACCCTCGTGATAATCTGACTCCATATTAATTAATAAGTTATGTTCCAAATTAGAATTTAGGCTTGATTTAGAATGGAACTCAGTTCGTCTGAAGTTCTACACCGAGGGTCAACGCAGTTTCACCCGGTACGCACCGCGGATGCGCCCGTAACGACAATTTAACTAGCTGTTTGCAGACGACACAGCGGTTGTGAGATTTCCCTCATGGGGAGTATAACCTAATTAGGGTTCAGGGACTCCGAAAGGGCCAATATTGGTCATCCCAGGATCAACTTGGTTCTGCTGACGGTCCCGCCTTAACTGAAAACTTGGTGATCAAACAAGTCCAACGGGCAGTTCCCTAGTCATAATTGGGGGAAACCGACTTAGAGGGCTGTTACAAGAACGAAACATTGACCAAGACCACACAAATCAAGTCATTAACAGTTTTAATGTCAGGTAGGTTATACACTTAAAATAGTCAATTTGTAGTTACAGAATTTAGAAAATAGTCTAACAATCAAAGATAAAGATGAGCATACCTGACAGCAGTCTACACACAGAAAGAGTCTTGTGTGGGAAGTCTGATTGCAGACTCCCCTGACAGCAGTCTACACACAGAAAGAGTCTTGTGTGGGAAGTCTGATTGCAGACTCCCCTGACAGCAGTCTACACACAGAAAGAGTCTTGTGTGGGAAGTCTGATTGCAGACTCCCAGAGGGCCCTGTTCCTCTCCTATAAGAACCCAGCGCAGGCAGGTGGATGTCGCCACAAAAGGCTCATAAAACCATAAATCTACTTGGAGGGGGAAGATTGGAATTTGGTTCAGACAGGATCAGACAGATGGATTTACTAGGAGGAGTGTCCCAAAAATACAGTTTACCTCCAAATTTATTAAAATAGATTTTCTATAGGTTTGCTGGTTTTAAAACCTAAACCAGAGCATCACTCGCACAGAGACCATAAAAACCATACCAAATATGAATATTTGTTCTTGTGATTGTCATGAAAACTCTGAAAAACATGAAATAACTGTACAATCACTTACATGAACCAACTGCCAACTCTCAATGTCTTTCCACAGTGTATTAAGATTGCATAGTGTCGTGTAGCAATGTATTCAACCCCAATCTGGCATTATTTCCTAACAAAAAGTGTGTTTGAGTAAATTTCTTTCCTTATGAAGGTAGGGAGACAAGTTACCCAGTGACACCAGGTGAGGGCACTTTGGCTGTCCCTCAACTGTCCTGAGCAATTTGCCCCATTTCTATCATGTGATTTTATTACTTGCAATCTGAAACCTCCAGGACGTTGGGGTAATTTTAGAATTGCTTTCCCGTAGAAAAGAGGTGTCACCTGTTAACTGTCGCAAAACCAGATGCCACGGTCTTACGGGCCACTCTGTCCCGACAATATCAGACTCTGCACCTGGCGAACTGCTTTACGACAGTCAGAGAGGAAATTCCACTCTATGCCTGTTCCCGTGGGCCTTACACTAACGTTTACAAACAAACATAAGATTCTGTTATTACAATTTTTATTTATTTTTTTATTTTTTAAGACGCGGTCGCCACTGGTGACTGACATTAATAAAACAGTCGCCAAAAATATTTTGTGGTCGCATCGGCGACCATTTTAGTCGCCATCTGGAGCGCTGTATTTATATATTTCCTGTTTGGCCCCTCATAATATAATATAATATATATATATATATAGGCTACGTTTACACCGCCTGTACGCATACAGGTCATTTAAAGTATAAGCTGTGTTAACACAGATATAGATATGTGTCACTTTTAATTGTAGATGTAAATAGGCGATCAGAAAAATTGGATAGGCAAAAAATCAGAATTGACCATCAAAACCTTAAATAATACCTCAAAGATTTGTTCTATGTGCGCAAAGATCTTATTTCTCAAATTGTTTATATCACTGTTAGCTAGCATTTCTCCTTTGTCAAGATAATCCATCTCCTGCACAGGTGTGGAATATCAAGATGCTGATTAAAAGCCACACAGGTGTTCCTTATGATGGGGTCAGTAAAAGACCACCCTAAAATGTTGAGTTTTTTGTTGTTCAACACCATGTCACAGATGCCTCCAGAGTTAAGGGATTGTGCAATTGGCATGCTGACTGCAGGAATGTCCTGTAGAGCTGTTGCCAGAGTAATGGGTGTTCATTATCCACCATAAGCTACCTCCAACGTTGTTTCAGAGATTTTGGAAGTTCGTCCAACAGGCCTCACAACTGCAGACCACGTGTAACCACGCCAGCCCAGGACCGCCACATCCGACTTCTTCACCTGCGGGCTCGTCTGAGGCCAGCCACATGGACAGATGATGAAACAGTTGGTTTACACAACCATAGAATTTCAGCACAAAGTTTAAGAAATCGCCTCAGGGAAGCTCATCTGCATGCTCAACGTCCTCACTGGGGTCTTGATTTGTCTGCAGTGCGGCGTCACAATCGACGTGAGTGGGCAAGAGCTCACCTTCAATGGCCACTTCTTCCATGTTCTCCCAGTTCTTCTATGGCCTGCATACTCACCAGACATGTCACCCATTGGGCATGTTTGGGATGCTCTGGACCGGCGCATACAACAGCGTGTTCCAGTTCCCACCAATATCCAACAACTTCGTACAGCTATTGAAGAGCAATAAAATCTTCGAATTTGATAAATGTTGCATTTATATTTTTTGTTCAGTGTACATCAAATGTTCAGTCTGAGTCTCAAGTATTGCTACCCTTCCCAAAGGAACAGTCTAACATTTCCAGTGGTCCCAAAAATGAGTGGTCCTCTGCTGGATCCTTATTGCCATCATTACCACTCCAGGTGAGATATACAAGTCCACAGATTTTCTCATTCTTTTACATTCTTTCCATGAAAATAGAGGTCACTCAAGGTCGCCAGTCACTCCTACAAATGTTTTATAAAGTTTCACTGAATCTGTTGTCACATGTAAATGTGATTCTATATAAATTATATATATGATACTATAAAAAAATCTTTGATAAAAGATTTTGGTTTAAAAGTCCATACCTCTGTTTTAGCATTTTGTAGCCCATTGACTGCAAGTCACATACTTTACATTAGTGTCGATTATTTCCAAAAGCATTTTTAATTTTCAAATGTGTGTCAAACTTCTTGCATGGGAAACTTCAACACTGATTTCAAGACCATCATTTGGCTACTGAACTCTCAGGTCAGCTCGGCCACTTAACTAAAGCCGCGTTTCCACCGCAGGAAATTTACCCCGGAACTAGGAACCTTTTGAGGAACTCAGTGCGTTTCGACCACAGGAACTAGGGTCTAAATTTAGTTCCGGGGGCTTTATTTTACCCCCAAAAAAGTTCCTGCTCAGCGGGTAGTACTTTCCAAAAGTACCGGAACCTTTGGGGTGGGGCGCAAGCACTGAAAATTTCTGATTGGTCGACTAC
The DNA here is from genome assembly GCF_013347855.1 of Anguilla anguilla. Lineage (NCBI taxonomy): Eukaryota > Metazoa > Chordata > Actinopteri > Anguilliformes > Anguillidae > Anguilla > Anguilla anguilla. The sequence continues at coordinate 36,025,626 of NC_049201.1, read as the reverse complement.
TTGCAGTGAATTATTTCAATCGCCATGTTTAAAAATCTGCAGCCGCAAACCGATTTATTTTCATAATAACTTCAAATCAAACTTGTATGTTATGCAGTGCAGTAGCCTAGTTTTGGTTATAGCCTGCCAACATCTTGGAATTATAACGTGTGCTCTTCTGTTCTTTTCTTGCTTTAGTATTCGTTTTATAAAATGCTAAGCATTCGTGCTGGGACAGCATATTACGTACCAAAACATCCGGATTTTCTTTGTTAGCCCGTTGTAATTGACTCAAAACGTTTGATACAGTTATGTGAGGTATGCGGTAGTTCTGCGTAATTCACATTGGTGATACAGTAAAAGCAAACTGGAAATCACCTTCCGCACTTTTTGTCAGGGTAAAATAACAGGTTAATTCTAGTAATAGTCCCTTTAGCTTTTCCAGACTGCCGTAATTTTACTCTGCCATTCTTCAATTCCACAAAAAGACCAGGAAGACTATGGACTAATTTATGGTGCATGGTTCGCATCTGGAGGGCACACTTCGCTGCTCGGCTAGCAGTAACTTCGAAGGAAAGCAAACGGTGGCTGTACCACTGCTAATTTAAATTTTCACGCAAGTCCGAGTTTTCGTTCTATTCTTGTCATTTTGCGATTAGCCTATATGGAATTGACAATGAGAAAATAATCAAACAGCAAATTGTTTACAACGTGTGCATGTTTTCTGCTGTTGTTGCCAGTTATATTGGAAATGTGAATGCATTCTGTCGCCTCGGATGTCAAGACATGAAAGTGAATGTTCGCATAAAAACATAATGAATGTGTTTGAGAGGATATATAAAACAGTTACAATCTGACTATTGGCCTGTTATATCCTATTTGTTGCATAACAACGGTCCAAGTTCAACTACCAACGACAGTTTTGCTTGACAATGGTAAAATAAGCCCAAACGGCTGCAGAAGAATATTTCAATTCCAGGTGATTAAATCAATAAAAATGAATAAATACAAAAGTAACCATATATAGTTATTGTTGGTAACCCGTTGTATATAAGTGGAATAAACCCCTCCGGGCTGTCCCGGTTATTAGAAAATAATGTAGGCTACTTCGGTGGTAGTATGGGGTTACAGAAGAAATCATAGGACAGATGGACCGACGACAACATCGCTTTTTCATACGTCAGTGGGCTAATTTGCCTAATCTTCGCGGGACTTTAGACCGCGGTGGAAACGCAGACAACAGTGGGCTGAAGGAACCTTTTAGTTCCTTGAAAAGTAGTTCCTGGGACTAAAAGTTCCGGGTACTTTTGGTGGAAACGCGGCTTAAGATGATTTGACTTTGTTATCATTTGACACCTCTGTTCACATGCAGATGTGCTAGCTAATCTTAATGCTGGATGTGTTTATGGCACATGTATGCATGTTTTATGCCTGCAAAATAACTTGTGTTTCAGTCGAATTTACATTCTGAAAAAAAAAAAATCATGATTAAAAAAAAAAATAAAATCCTGATCCAATGCGACAACTCTGGCATCATGTTTACATGGGCCAATTTTTCAAGATTTCCAAGAAGATGGCATGAAACTGCAAATACAGACATTAAATGTTGTCAGTCCTGCCATCTACAGAAACCTTCAAGTTTCAACCTTGTGCCCCAGCAGCTACGAGTGACCTTCTACAAGTGCACAATAGAGAGCACAGTAACACCCGGTGTCTCGATGTGGTTCACTCGTTGCCTCACTGCTGACAAGGAAACCCTGCAGCAAATTGTCAAAAGTGCCCAGAACATTAGTTGAACCCAGCTACCAGTCATGGAGGACATGTATAACACCTGTTTCCTAAGAAAAGCCACCAGTAGAAACCTCACTCAGCCATGCTACCACCTGTTTGTTTCCCTGCCATCCAGCAGGTACTACAGGTCTATCTATGGCTGTACCTCAAGACTGAGACGTTAGTCAGCTGAACCTGCCCCCCAACAACAATGCAGCTATTATTATTCCATGGACAACACTTGAATTTTTGAGTGCAATAATGACAATACCTGTACTTTCTGTGTGCAATAGCGCATTCATGATATGTGTATGTATATGTTTTATACTGTTTTAATTCTTCGCATTGATCTCAATGAGTTGCATACTAAATTTATTTGTACTCTGTGCAATGACAAGGTATCATAAAACAAATACTTTACTTCGCCTGAATTTTGAAAATGCATAGCCTACTCCCAAAGGACTGAAAATGATAGGTTTGGTAATTATAATTGCACCTTTCTGAATGTTTTGCAATGGTATCTGAAGTTTCAACACTGCACTTAATCAGTGCAGTAGTGTATTACAATTATAGACAACTAAGAGAACATACATATATTGTCTAAGGCAGGGATAGCTAGCCTTAATAGTTTAAAGGTAAGGGAAACCAAATCTTAAATCTAGTCATTTTTATGTTACAGTAGAGCTGTGTGTGCTATGAAATATGCGACAGTTATGTGCAAAAAATGTATGAGCCTTGAAAACTGCTACATTTTCAACAGCCCTGTCTCTGTTCCAAGCCTGGCTTACAGGATGGTGTGGGAATTCCACTGATATGCAGATGAGTTAGGGGTAGGGAGTAGATGAGAGATACCGGAAATCAGGGATTAGAAATGGTTCAGGGAATGAATACGATAAACAAAATTGAACAAAACTTTTCATGGAAAAAAAAAGAAAACAAAACAAAATCACCTTCAAGTGTAAACTGGTTAATAACATACTATCTTGTTTCATTTATTTATTTTTCCTTCAAAACCCCAGACTGCACTCCAATCCATTAAATGTCATGTTTCGGGGCACTGTAACTGGAAACTGCACTCACTTTATAAAGTTATGTCCTTTATCATTAAAAACCACACATTCCTTCAGCAGAGTATAATTAGGGAATTTACATCACTGTTGCCACTGCCATTAGTTGCTGCCCGTCAAGCTTTCCAGCTTCTCAATAGCCAAAATATCAATAGTATAAAAAATGATAGTTGAAAATCACTTTTCGTACACAAATATAGTTCAATGTGCTTTTTTCTGTACATAGCAGGTCATTACAAAAATTAAATGGCATAGGATTATCAAGCGCCAAATTGCTTCAGGCTATTGACAGTGTGCATTCATGTGACTTGCAGCATTTCCAGACAGCAAAAGGCAGAGCACGATATATGAACGTGTGTGGATAGAAACACTGCTGTTGTATGTTTTGGAAAAATTAGCGGTCCTTGTTCATATGCAGGGTTTTCTAAGAAAGTAGAGTATTCAGACTAAGAACAAAATTCACGATATGTCGCAAAAAGTTCGATATTTGGAGTGCAGGATCCGCAGGCTATAATTTGCCCTCAACTATGCTTAAGGCAAACTTCCCAACATAATATACCATTACTTGTACAACTGCTTTTATTCATCTGTACTGATATTTCACCGGGAAGCCACAAAAGGAATTTAAAGGTCTTGAGGTTTATACATACTATAGTGGGTGACTGGGATTCAGCTGTGGAAGTCCTTGTTTTTGATCTGATCCAAAGAGAGTTGTACTTTTGTCATGGTCCTGTGTTCTTGTCTGCGTTTCCCCTGTTGGGCCGCCAGATGGCGGCACTTCTGTTTTGTGTCCTGCTCCCCCTGTGTTAATTGTATGATTGTTTTCAATTGTCTCATTATTGGTTCTTGATTGTCTCGTTTTCCCTTCCCTCTCTGTGGCCTGATTGTTCATGGTGCCCTCCTGTGTCTCGTCAGTGTCTGTTCTATTTAAGTTTCCCCCTCCCTTGACTCAGGTGCTGGTTCCTTGTGGTTATGTCAGATTGTTTGTGCGTAAGCCTCTGCCCCATGTGTTCCTGCCCATGTCTTGGTTTTCTAGTGTTTTTTGGAGTTTCTGCATTTCCTTTGTTCCTGTGTTTGTTTCCTACGTATGTTTGCGCCGACCGTATGTACCTGCCTGTGTTTGTGACCTGTTTGTGTTTGTTTGAATTACCCTTGTGTTCTGCCTGCCTGTGTTCTGCCCTGACCGTGTTCTGCCCTGTCTGTATTTGTGAGTCCCCCTTGTTTTCTGCTGTTAGATATTTTTTGAGTTTGTGGTTTTGCCCATTGTGGCCTTGTTTGTTCCCTGTTTGTTTGCCTGTTAGTAAAGTCTTTGTTAATTTTCCCCTTTTTGAGTTTCGTGGTTTTTTCCCACTCTGCGCCTGGGTCCCAGCACCTGTACCGTGACAACTTTAGCTAGCTAAAGCTTTAAACCCAGCCCCATGAGTCACCTACATTTCCCCCTGTAACTGTTATAATATGTTGTAATTCAATTCAGCTGCCTTTTAAACACAATTTTTTGAAAAAAAAAATTAATATTTTCTGTAACTATTGACAGTACTCACCTAGTGAGTCTGTACCTTTCTGTAATACATTGCTCAGGCAGAACAACACATTGTTGGGAGACATAAATTGGAAATCACTTTTCACAAAGTCCCCTGCAAAGATGCTCCAAAGGTTTAATTCTCAACATCTGAGAGAATCTTAGAAGTGGCATTTGCACATATAACACGTATCAGAGATGATAACTTGCCCTTCATGGATCAGGGGGAAAACCTTTCCAAATGAATCACAGATTACTTAATTGGTGAGTGTTAATTGTTATATTCCACCTCCCTTTAAGAGGATACACATATACACATTTATTTTGAACTCACAGATGGTATAGTACTGACAAATGATGAAAATGGAATATGTTCTGGCAGTGGCTCTGGCAGTATTAAAATGGAGTAAAGAAAATGACATATACAGAGAACAATACCAAAAAAATAAACAATAAGTGAAAGCTGATATACATCCTGATTGAATTTATTCAACATGCAAAAAAATGTTTTCTCTTTAAACCTTTAAACCTATACTGTTGTATACTATGCTGGGATGGCTACCAGAATAAAGTCATTCCAATAGTCCATTTATGAATTTACAGGAGCTACAACATTCTGTAGATTATACATTTGTGTAATTATTATCTTCCAGCATGAATGCACACTCAATGTGAATGACTTGGAAAAAAACATTGAAGACCCAACTAAAGAACACCAAATCTCATCATTGAGTATTGAGTATCAGTATTGAGTATTCCCTGTGAATTTAAAGTGCTCTTCGAATCAACATATTTCATATGAAAACACTCCAAAAGTCCTGAAGTAGCTGATAACATAAAATGCTTCTAATTTTCCAATGAGGCATAAAAATAAGTGCAACCCAAAATATCCAAATAAACACATTTGTCAAAAGACATTAAAAACAGCTTGTTATTAGGCTGAATGTCTGTAAGTCTCGTCAAAAAGATTCACATTATTGGCAGACTTGCACAAGCTACCAAGTGCTGTTCATTGCTCATGGAAAGAAAATATCATGAAAACCAAAAAGTTAAAAAATGACTTCTACCCATGGTGTCTGCCCCAGACCATGTTGTGCAGGTTGGCGTTTGCCCCACCTGCCCATCCCTTCACAAGGGGGTTGTGAAGGGATGGGCAGGTGGAGCAAACACCAACCTGCACAACATGGCTCAAGGTCATCACTCTCATCAGCCAGAGAAAATTAGTTTCACTACCAAGCTGAGATTTTCATAATGCACCACTGCTTTCAATAGTCTAAAACAGAAGAAAAAGTAAAGGAATGTTACAAAAAAAGATAATACTGCCACCATTGCCAATGACATGTTGGTATCTTCATATGCACAATAATGCACAAACAATCACTTGGTTTCCCCATGTGCTTCTCAGATGTGGTGAACTAAAACACATCTTTCTGTCTTTCTGCAGCTAATCTTTGATTAGCCTAATGATCATGATTAGCTCGTCAACTCCAGTGAACCAAATCCTCACCCCATCAATCCACAGAACACTCAACACCATACAGCCATGACTGCAGTCTTTACCAGTCAAAGACTTAAGACTTAATTTAAACAGACCTTAGGTTTTACAATTACAGTACAGGCCAATAGTATTAGGCCATCCATGAGTTTTTTAAAGGTTATTCTACAGTCAGAAAGCTGTTGACAAAGAGTTAATTCTTTGCAGACTTATTTTAAAAAACAGATGTCATGAAATCTCTTTGTTTCCCCCTCCTTTTTCAGGTATATCAAAAGTGTCACTAATCATTTTAAACTATGCACTTTTATGTTCCCACTGCATCCTTAAGCTCTCTACCTTTTCTGTTCTTTGATATAACAAGGACACTTAGAGACAAGACTTTAACTCGAAAGTCAAAAGATCTTGAGACGGTGCAAAAGAAAAAGTGTGGTATTTAAAATTTATAATTTCTGGTGCCTTTGTTGTGAACTTGAACATCTCAGGAGAAGTTTCTCTACTTGTCTTTGCCTCTGAAGAGTGTTAAGTCCAGCTATCCGTATCTGGTTCATTATTAATACATGTATTTAAGATTTTATTTCCCATGTAGTTCCATCATTTAACAGCATGCAGGGTCAAGGCCTGCTTCGCCATATTAAGAAACGAGTCTGTTGTATTTCAGAAGATAAAGCTGCTCCCAAGTCAGCTGCCTATAAAACAAAATTAATCAGCATTGTGGGAATTTTAGTTGAAGACCTTCAGGGTCTTCCAAAATGTAAACATGCCCATCTGAGAGACAATGATCATATTTCCAGCCTTTCATATTTGTATTATATTTTGAAAGCCATTATTAAGTAATCACAGCTGTGTCTGTGTCTGGGCATATAGACACAGTAGGGACATGCAAATTTATTCTGAATACAGCCCACCACCCACAATATATTAGGAAAAGTGGAAAATGATCACCAAAAGGAAAGGAATTGTTACATATACTGCAGGACCAGTTTGAAAAACAATGATGAAATGACTTTTAATGACACACTACTACACACAATGAAAGAAATCACTATGGAAAGGAGTCTTTTGTTTCTGTTGATTCTGTCATGAACGAGCCCCCATCCTGGACGAGCCCCCGTTTTGTCATGAACCAGCTCAAAGTCGACAAAACAAGGGAGACCACACAATTAATCATGGATTTTAGTAAAACAGGTTTATTTAACCAATAGTTAACTATACACAAATTTACTCTGGGTTAAGCACTCTCCTATCTTCAAGCTGGCTTTAACACCAGGAGCGCCGGACCATTTCCTGGCATTCAAATAACTTTTCGCGCGGCCAAGGGTCAAATGACACATTAGCCTTCAAACTGGAAATATTCGCATTGTTCGCTAGATGGCGCTTATTAGACAGGAGCTGACAAAGGTTGCCAGCCCATTGTCCTAATGAAATATTTGCGAGATTTTAGACTGTCAGAGTATCAGAGTAAGTTATGTTTTAGTTACGGCTCGGCATTCTAGTCAACACATTGTTGCAATATAAATGTATTTAGAATAAACAGTATGTCTGTATGAAAAGCTAACAATAAACAGATTGTAGGGAGGTCAAACCTGTTTTTCAAAAAACAAATTTGACAGTTTATTCTTCATGCATAATATCATAAATGCTAATAATCAAATAGGCTAACAACATATAAATCGCCAATTTGCTAAAATTAGCCGCTTCCCTCCGCATATGATCACTGATCGCTGTCGTTGGAGGGAAACGCATCATCACCCGTGCGAATTTTAGGGTCGGGTTTTCTGTTTTATAAAAATACATGTAAAAAATATTGTCGTTCAAACGAGTTTTTTTCCGGTGACCAGAAAACATGTAGGCTAGGCTACACTGGCAAGCAGGTCATAGCTGGCTGTGACTATTCGACTGGGGATTCGAAATCCAAAGTCTCTTATTCATCGTAGACTAATTACAAAAAACACCCATTCGTAACACTGAATAATACCGCACTGTACATAAAACCATAGCAAATATATACATGCAAGAATTCTGTTGTTCAAACGAGTTTTTTCCGGTGACCAGAAAACATGTAGGCTATACAGGCAAGCAGGTCATAGCCTAGCTAGCTGTGACTATTCGACTGGGGATTCGAAATCCAAAGAAGTCTCTTGTTCATCGTAATTACAAAAAACACCCATTCATAACACTGAATAATACCGCACTGTACATAAGACCTTAGCAACCAAGTGGAATTTCAAAACTGATTATCGCTTCAGCGCACACACAAAGTCAAATTGAGATAGCAACAAAGTAAAAAGACGAGACACCTGTCTTCAGTAATTTGCTTTATTAGATCAAAAAGCATACAGCACATTGTTAGGAAGTTGAAACGATTTTGAAAATATAACGTTAGCTAAATATATAGCTAGCAAGTTGAATTATTTAGAATCACCCCGCAAATCAATAAATAAAAAATCTATATAAAACATTAGCAATAGAGCTGCTGGTAATGCGTCAGCATTCAAGACAGAGCTTGGGTTGCATTTTTGTACATTTGCCGCAGACAAGTCGTTTACACTTGTCACAGATATCACAAGTTTTGTTCCCTCCACATCTGGATACCTGGCAGCGTTTTCTTTTTAGTGACCGCTCTCGCTGTGGTGTGTTGGGGGTTTCTGGACTGCAGAGGGGCGCTAGGACGGTACGCCGCGGAGCTGCCTTTGCGGTCATGTGATTTGCACGCAACTCCTTGGCCAACTCAAGAATAAATCTTCTCCGACTAATTGTTTTGTTCATGCATTGCGTGTACAAAACATGGGCGTTGATTGCAGCCAGATCCAAAATGTTGTAAAAAACGGCAACTGGCCAACGACGACTGCCCCCCTTGACCGAATACAGCCGTGCCATCTGGTCCAAAACATCCACTCCCATTTTTGTTGCGTTGTAATGGGCGATGGTTTCTGGCAGTTTTTTGGCATCAGTGTCGATCGATACGGTTTTGTGCATTGTGCTCAAAATGCACACATTTTTCTTGGGCTTGCACTGATAAACCGTAAGTGTAGCGTGTCCAGCTCTCCAGATCGTGGTGGAAAATCTCTCTTGATTTTGTGCCTTCGCAGAAGGGGGCACTTCTCTCCTCTTTTTGTTCATGGTACCCACCAATGTAGTTTTTTTTGCGTGTAGATTGTTCGCCAGGGCAATCGATGTGAAGAAATTGTCCGAGGTTATATTTCTTCCTTTTCCGACGAAGGGTTCCACAAGGCGCATGACCACATTGTCAGCTAATCGTTCACCGACAGGCCTCGCCTCATCTTTCCCAAGGTATGGGAAAGCGTTCAGCATGTACTTCGTTTCAACGTCGGCTGCTATCCAGAACTTTATCCCAAATTTATCTGGTTTAGTAGCAATGTACTGCGTGAAGCGGCACCGCGCTTTAGTTGGGAACAACTGCTCATCAACAGTTATGTTTTCTCCAGGTGTGTAACACGCAGTACTGTTGCTTACAAATTTGCTCCATATTTCGGAAATAATGGCAAATTTGTCTTTCTCAAGACGTGTTGCCCTTGTGTCCTTGTCATCAAATCTGAGATAGCGCATGATGTCCCGAAACCTTTGCCGCGACATAGTTTCATTGAAAAATGGATTTCCCAAGTCTGAAGACCAAAAGTCTTCTAAATTCATACTTTTACCGCCAGTGATGCCTCGTAAATACAGCAGTCCCACGAAAGCTTTCAATTCGTCGACTGACAGGTCCCAGTTTTCTGCACCATTTCTGTGGGCTTCTGCCACAGTATACTTGACAATCTGCCCCCACATCAGAATGTCAATCAGACATAGCAGACTGCTCAGCGGACTTACAATGTTCTCCTTGGCGCACCGTGTGGGCCCAGCCTTTTCCCGTAAGATATTGCAGGATGGTGCTCTGCCCAGAGCATTACCAGCAGTCTGTTCGACCCAAACTGTCCCATCGTTTGCCCTTTCCTCTCTCTCTGAGACAAACTCAGTCGTAGTCGCAGTCTCAGTTTCAACTTCAGAATCAGATTCAGAAGCTGAATCAAATTCAATATCCAGCTCCAACTCCTCATCGCCCGAATCCATTTCATTGGCATCCTGAATCAGGTCCAAAGCTTGCTTGGCAGAGTATCTCTGTGGTCGTGTGTTCATCTTGGCAAGCGATACCAAACCGAACTGGTCGCCGAAATAATAATCAATATAAAACATTAGTAGGCTAAATGTTAATAGTAAACATAAAACATCAGTAATAACAAGCCCAAATCCGCAATAGCTGCGACCGCGCATGCATCCACAGGAGGACACTTTTGTGGACCAACTGACCAACAAACTAAAGAGCTGCTGGTCGCCTATATGCCGCGGAGTTTGTAAGCTTAGCTGCCTTTGCCATCATGTGATTTGACATTGCAAGTTCGGTCGATAGCACATTGCTCAAGATGCCGTCTCATCTTTATACGTGCATGCATGAATATGTGCTTTCGTTTCTAAGTAAGTGAAAAATTACGGTCAGCATAACCATGCTGTGCCATGCTTCGCTAAAGCATCTGAAGTTTTCTGTGTTCTCGGGTGGGGGAGGGGTGAGCGTTGAATGTCCCATACAGATCAGTGGTCTTACCCTTACCCTTAGATTGACATGTGAATGTCCCACTTGAGAATGGTTCACTTATGCCACGTGTGAATGTTTGAAAGTTGATATCTCTCCAGGGAGAGGTAAAATGTTCTATTTGTCCGGCACATAATATTATTATGTTATGTTAGCCTACTCAAAAATAATACAAGTATTTTGCTTAGCCGTAATTAGTTACGCTACAAAGTATGCCTTGTATTACTTTTAGTTACGCAACAATCTCTCGCTCTTGCTTATACTTTTTTCTACATTTTTATTCTTTTTTTTCTATTTAGTTTACTGTTTTTAAAAAAAGATTTTTATTACTAGTTTACTCAATGGAATAACAGCATACACCACACGAACACATCACAAGACACTTCACATTTGAGAAATCATTTTTGATTGTAGGCTATGTAATAGTTACATTTATTGTTCTCTCAAGTAGCCTAAAGGTTAATACTATGTTTTTAAAAAATTGTGGAGTTATACATAATAGCAACTGCAAAGCCTAGCCTAACCGGACATCGTGTCACCACTCGCGTGCTTCCACAATGATTTTTTCCCCCCAAAACCTTTACTCCCTGAAACGAATGTCCCCTATTTCCTGGTCCCTCAAAAGCCAAATGTGTCACGTCACATTTTTACCTCACAGAAAATAGGATATGATACAGCTATAATTTTTTTTAGCATATTTTGTGTGTGTGTGTGTGTGTGTGTGTGTGTGTGTGTGTGTGTGTATACATCAACGAGCAAGGTATGCTTGATCAGAACTCACAGAAAGTCCACTGATAACAAGTGCACTAAATAAACGTAATCCGTCTGGGATAAATGCATAGGAAATTTGCCGAGGGAACCGATGGCAGAAGAAACGTCCGAGTTGGTGTACAAAAAGACGTCTTCACTGAAACACTCTATAAATAAACTAATTAACAGCCGAAACAAACCATGACTAACTATAAACTAACAAACTACGCTATGATTCAAATATATTTTTATCATGCTGTATTGTAGTGGTTTCTTTATTTTAGATTGTTTTTGCAATAGTGTTACAGTTTGTAGTCCTAAAACCCGGAAGTAAGTTGGCATTGGGTTCTCATCAGATTTCTCCCGTGGGGATTTAGTTTTCTGCCGAAAGTAAGGTTTGTGGTGAACGTAAGCCTAAATGAGCTTCACGATTGTTTGTCAACCGTGGATTTCTAAGCTGTCATGTGCTTTTGAAAAGTAGGCTAAGTTTCTATATTGAAACTACAAGAGCGGTCACATTTTTGCAATAACCACTCTTGTTTTACTAGCTCGCATGCACGCTGAGCGTCGAACGCTAAGCGTGAGTGAGCGGCGAACCCATAGAACTCGTAAAACAAAACGTGAAACTGTTTTAGGCATAAATTAACCATAGGTCTTATTTTCGGAAGAAAACTAAATCCCTATTGGAAAAATGCATTGGCAATCTGCCGAGGGAACCCATGGCGGAAGAAACGTCCGGGTTGGCCTACAAAAAGACGTATTCACTGTAATATTCTATGAATAAACAAATTAACAGCCGAAACAAATAGCGCTTCGAATATATTTTTATCTTGTTATATTGTAGTCGTTTCTTTAGCTTAGATTTAGTTTTTTCAATATCATACGCAGCATTGTTGTTGTACGTGAACGTGTCGCATGCAGCCATTGTGCACGAGAATGATAATGCATAAAATTGAAAAAAAAAATTGTTTATGCATTTGAAGACGGATCAATTTTATTTTAACCCTTATTTAGAAATTTCCAGTTGTATAATAACTGTAAAAATAAAATGTAGGGCTATGATTTCAGAACACAAGGGAAAGGCATAGGCATAAACAAATGATCACAAAACGAACGCAATAGCCTATAAAAATATTTTTTAAGATCACATATTTAAAACATTATATAATGTATTATTCAAAATAAACATAAACAAATATTTCTAATAACAAAATAAATAAAACATTCGTACAAATATAAATGCGTGTCCACCGCGATGAAAAGTATATCCTTGCGCCTCCTGGTGTGGTGAAGGAAAACTGACTCCTTAGTCTGAAGACGGCCGTAATTTAACAACACTGTTATAACACACACGGAAGTGAAATAAGGTGCTTTTAACATTTTCCAAACGGGACTTTGACATTCCTACTACGCTGGTACGTAAAGAACAAATATTTAGGAAAAGTCAGTGAATGCGGATGATGTAGCTTGCTAGTAACTAAATGAAAAAAATCCTAAACTCCGAAATATCTCAGTGACAGGTCAAATGACCTGTCACAGCGCTCCTAGTGTTAACGAACTACAGCACGCTCTGGTCAGTCTGAAGCTAGTTTTAAATGCCAGTAAAACCAAGTATATGATTATCATTTCACACACTACTGACATGTCTGATGCACATATGTATGCATTAGATAATACTGAGATCGAGTGTGTCCAGCAGTATAAATATCTTGCCATTTGGCTTGATTGTGATCTCTCCTTCAGACCGCATATTTTAAATTTGGCAAGTAAGCTTAAACCTAAGCTTGGTTTCCTTTATAGAAATAGGTCTTGTTTATCTATGGAGAACAGAAAGAAGATCATACAAGCCACAATCATGTCAATGCTAGATTATGGTGATGTGCTTTATTTGCATGCTCCCACCTCTGCTCTGAAGACACTGGATGCCATCTATCATAATGCTTTGTGCTTTATTACAGGGGATGTGTTTAGAACTCACCACTGTATTTTGTATCAGGTGGTAGGATGGTTTTCTCTAGACCTTAGAAGAAAGTATCACAGCATCATTTTTATTTATAAAGCTCTACTTGCGAAACTTCCTATGTATTTGACCAAGCTTCTTTCAGGTAAGTTCTCAAGTTATTCAGCAAGGTCCCAGGAATGCATTACATTAGATATTCCACGTTTTCGGACTGAACTAGGTAAAACCACTATCAGTGTTGCTGCCCCATATATGTGGAATGAATTTCAAGAATCTCTTAAGCTTACCTCCATGGTGTCTTTTGAACTTTTTAAAGATTTAGTTGCTGAACTCTTGGAGTTGGAAAATGTTTGTAATTGCTGAAGCCTTTTTAGTGTTGTTGTTTGTCTATGTTAACCTGTTAATGTTGTTGCTTATCTGTGTCATTATGTTATTACCTACTTGCACCTCATCTGTAACTCTACAGGGCACCCCTGTAAAAGAGACTTCGGTTTCAGAGGGTCTTCCCTGTATAAATAAAGGAAAAATAAAAAATGTAGATCAGTAGCATCCGTGGTGTAGTGAGTACATGGATGTGAGAAGATGTAATGTATGCAAGGGATAAGGTGAAAAGTAAATCAATAGAACCGAAAACACAACCAAACCCTTCTAGCTGGGAGGAGAGAGAGAGAACTGACATAGCCAGCCCTCTTATATAGTAATCAGGAGAAGTTGATTCAGGTGTGGCTCCTCCTCCTGACACACCTCTGCCACTCTGCAATCAGGAGGAATTGATTCAGGTGTGGCTCATCCTCCTGACACACCTCCTACACAGGAAAAGGAAAAACACAAGCAAACCACACACAAAGAGCCACAAGCAGAGTGGGAGGGGTCATCACAATTCTTCAAATCTGAAATGGGGGTGGGAGATAGAGGTCACCTTTTGTGTGACTGAAAGAGGAAAAAACACACACCCAGTCAAAGTCTTCTCCTGGATCTGGAAGCTGAATGCAGGAATGATTACATAGCCTTTCCCGTCTTCAGAAATAAACTGCTACCTCAGCGCATGTGACTATATAAGAATAGAAACTCTTCACCCACATCCTACCTGTGCATCTTCCTCTGGCATGTGTCATGGCTCATTTATTTTTATAAACCCCAGTGCTAATTTCCCATCTCTTCAAACACATATACCTCAGCATGAGGTGCATGTTTCCGAACCACTTAATGTGTAAATCAGCTTAATAAGTTTTCACACCATTAAGTAAAATGAAGCATGAACCAAAGCCTATTTAACCAATGAGTTGTTACCTTTCTTTTGCAGAGACAGTAATAAAAAAGAACATTTCTGAGTAATATGAGTCATAACTAAAATCAACAAAAATTTAACAGTGTAAAAAGTGGATCCTTAACACCATAATAAACTTAAAGTGCCATTCTCTCTTTTGTGCGGCCAAAGGGTTTTAACATGTCTTTTCTCTTGTTGCCATGAACAGGAAACACATGCCTTTCATTTTCTACCACAAGGTATTGTTCTCCTTCGAACGGCAGATGTCTAATGTTTACCCTTTATTATGCACTGTTGGCTTTACTGCCATGTTATCACAACCCAGCACTTGGAGTGCCACAATAAAGCATATTTTCATAGAAACTGAGATAGAACCTCAAATAATGAAATCAATGTCAATTTTCACAGCTAAATACCAAATATTAATATATTGTTCATTAAACTTCTGTCCACCACGGCAGCGGTGGGTATGTCCATTTTCAGTGTAACCCAGTGGCCAACTTTTCACCTGACCGGCTCCTCTAGCTTCTTAGTGGCGGATTACTTTCTTTTTTTGCTCAGACAAACACACAAACAAAACCGAAATAAAGAACCGCTCTCTTGGTGTGAGCTTCTGGTCTTGGCCCAGAACTGTGGAGAGAAACACGTTTAAGTATCTGAGCTGATTAGTTAACACAACCCAAGTGCGTGTGCTCTCTCCACCAGCCGGTATTGCAAAGACCAATCTACTTCTCCGGTAGATCGAATGCTACATATATGTAACTTAAAAAAACAATCCACCCTCAGAATGTCCTGTCCCGACAGGTGTCGCAGGCTTCCCTGGACCAACTTTGCTTTGCACATATGGCTATCTAATAAAGAATGAGAAATCATGATGGAAACGGCCACGGTGAAAAAGGTAGCCTATTTTGCATAGCGTGTCCAGAATGTCACTGTTAGGATATTGACAGATTCACTATGATCTTGTGGACTGATTGATTAATTAAATATATCAATGCTATCTTGAAATCTTCTCAAAGCCTTCCTCAGTTAAAATTTTGACTGACATGCATGTTTTGCTGGCAATCCACACATTGCTATCATTTAAAAAATGAAATTATCTAAACATATTTCACATTGGAAACTATGTTTCTGTGACATGAACAGAAAAACCATGCAAACAATTATGACAAAGAGACAGGCCATATGACAGCGTGTTCTGATGATACAACAAATCATTTGTTTTGTGAGGGGTTTGTGTTGTACACAACTCTGGACACGTGTATTACCACACCAGATGAACAAAAGCAGGAACAATTACAAGCAAGCTATCTAGCTAGTTAACATTAGGCTACATGTCTCATTTCTTTTCTAGTTCTTATACCGTTATGTGAGCAGTCCCAATACTAAGTGAACTAGAAACTAGTGAACTAGCTAGCCCGCTAATGACCGAGATCATAGACTCCAAAGGGCCAATTACTTAAAATAATTTGGCAAGCATTGGGTAGCAGAATTGGTTTGGAATACAGCATGTCAAATTTATGTTAGCTAAGGTAGCCAATATTGTTTATTGTAACTTGGCGTAATTTTGATATCAGTATTTTTAATGGCAGGCCTAGATTTTGCAACTGTTAATGGCTTATAGTGCTTTGTTTGTGTGAGTAACTTTTTTTTACATTCAAAACATGTTTTTCTTCATATTTGGCTTAAACTGAAAGCAACGCTGAACTTTTTTATCCAACAGAGGTGACTGGTGAATAATGTTAATCCAGTGACATCGAAGCGGAGACTGATAAAGAACTACTGTAGTAGGGAAATGAAGGAGGGCCTTGAAACTAGCTGCTACTTGTCTGTGGTATTTAATACCTGCCAGCTAGCAAAATAATAAAAACCTTTTCATGTCATTTTAGGAGCTGAGTGAATGTTTGGATACAACAAACACAATAATATAGTCTGACAGAATTACTTGAAATCTAGGACAGTTTACTCTCTCATTTTCCATTCATCTGATCATTATGAGTTTGCAATCCCAGCATTTTAACAAGCTGTTAATTATTCTGAATTAGATAATGAGCACTACAATACATACCTTCTTCTTTGGAGTACCTAATTGTCTATATCCCTTCTAGAAATGGACGACAGTCCGATTTACGCCTTCAATTGCTCATTTGTGAAATAAAAGAAACCTGAATGGTACAGGGTGAATGGAGATCTCCAAATGAAATGTAGTTAAGATCATTTCACTTGCCTTCTTGCAAATTTTGGAGCATATAGAACTTTTAAAAAATATGTTTCTAAGGGTTTTTAATGAATGTTTAACACTAGAAAGACAGTTTTTATTATTTCCTATTACCATCCATCTTTAACGCATCAATTTCTTTTATGTATAACAAACATCTCAGTAGACACACAGTGTTGATGTGGAACAAGTATGGCAAAGCCTAACACATAATACTCTTCAGATAACGGGAAATAGACAATCTCTGGCTGATTCAGGCTTCTGCGCACATCCACGATGAATGCTTATTGAGATTTCCTTGACTGCGGTGGCCAGCATGTTCCCAGTGATCTTAGGGCCATAGTCAACTGCTCAAAACTAATTCTGTGCAGCTCTGCAGAATGTGAGCGTGGTTTTCTGTAAAGCGTATTGTGACAACTGCTGTAAAATACGCTATACAAATAAAATTTGATTGATTTGATTGATTGATTGGTTTGGCCAGATGAATCTGATCATTTCGCCAACTCGGACAAAAATACTCATGAAACGAGTATCTGCTCTGATGTTCATCAAACTTCATGAACCTTCTTTATCCCAATGGGATTCAACACGATGTGACCACTTGGCCCCGGTCCCGCCATTTAGCCGGAGACTCCGGGACAAGACAGGCATCTTACCCCATTAATGACAAGCCCGACCCTTTTTGCGAGTTTCTGCATCCGTCTGCATCTGTGCCTGTCACTGTCTGTGTGACTTCGACTTTTAAATAAGGACGATAATTCTTGTTAGCCATCACTTAATGTACTGTTGACATGTTTTCTGCTTTTGGTAGTTAGCTAGAGCCAAACTTTTTAAAACTTGTGCTTGTTTTTAAATGTCATAGGCCTAATTGTTTTAAAATGTTCATTCATTAATTTAATTTGACTTTCAGAGAACTCTCAGTTCTCTCAGTGACCACCGTCCGTGTGCCTTTATTCAACTTTCAAATTCGGACGATAATTATTGTTGTAATTTCTAATGTGCTGTTGGCATGTTTTGAGATTTTGGTAGCTAATTAATTGCATTTGTTCAAGATAAACTTTTTTAAAAATTGTCCTTGTTTTAAAATGCTCTATTTCACGTTCCTATTTTAACAATGTGCCGTATGGTCTGCTTGGATTTACAATTTTCATATAGCCAAATAAAACATGCACGTTATAAAGACACTAGCTCGTCCCATCTTTTTACTTATTTTTTGCACTTAATCTCAATGTAGCGTTCTGTTGAGCGCTGAAGCAGTATATCGTATTCAGTTTTTAACTTATTCTAATGTCTAGCACCTACAGCGCAGCCCATCATATATATAGACTAATTGGCTGATGTCATACAATACTGCGCTCCGGCACTAAAAAAAAAACAGCACTACACCACTGATTCCCACCCTGTGTGTCTTCATCTGCTTCATCACACAATTGCAATGAATGATTTTCGTGTGATTATATGTGCAAACCAATTTGAAAAACTTGCATTAAAGCGTGTCATTCATTTGCTCAAAAGAGTGCCAGAGACACATTCGCACCTGACTGGATACCAAAACTTGCTACCTATTGTCTGGCGGGGGACTTTTGTTAAGAAAATGGCACAAACTGCCTGTCTTTCTTTACTGATTTGATTTTTTTTTTTATTTTAAGGAAAAAGTTATTTTAAACCCAAATATTTAGGACAAGTCATGTAAGAAGGAGCATAGCTGTCACACTTACAGTGTTGGAGTAATTTAAATTTATTAATTTTTATTTAATTGTTTATTTTTGCATACCAACACAAACTGTTCAGGAACTTTGGCACCAGTTGATCCGCTTATCAATTTATCATTACAAAATCATCATGGTTGAATAAACACTCCCCATAGGCAATGGTAGATATACCAGGTTATAGCTTTTCAGAAGAGACAGAACTGAGGGTAGAGGCGGTGGTGTCATGTTTTACATCAAGAACAACATTAAATGTACCCAGCTACAGTGGACTCATAAATTTGACTTGGAATGTACTGGATTGGATGTTTCTCTCTCACCACAAATGTCTTTTATAAGAATTGGAGTGTACCGTCCACCAACATCTAGTAATGTTTTTTAAGATAAGCTGTTCAAGTTTGTTAAAGGCATGTGATTTTACCAAAGAGGTTATTTTATTTGTAGATTTCAACATTAACTGGCATAATAAATCAAATAGGAAAAAACTCAAAAGCATAACTAGCAGTCTTGATCTATCACAACTCATTAAAGGCCCCACATGGATAACTAGGTCTTCTGAAACACAAATTCATCTGATTTTTAGTAATAAGCCTGACCGTATATTGAAGTTGTTTAACATGATTACAGGATTGTCTGATCACAATCTAACACTCATAGCCAGAAAACTTACAAAAAAGAGGTTTAAATAATCAACTTAGAATACCCAAGTGTGTGTTAAAAAAAAATGTATTAAATGGTATAAATTGGGAAGAACATCTCTCTCACAACTGTGCAGAGGAAGCTGTAAATGTTTTTTTATGAATGTGATTCAGAATACTGTGAACAGTTTTATGAGGAAGGTGAAAAACAAATCTGGACAACGGATAAGTGGGGATGTATGGTGTCTTAGGAAACAAAGGGACCATGCATTGAAACTATTTTTTAAGTCTAGATTAGAATATGATAGGTGTATATTTACCAGTTTAAAAAACAAAGTAACAAGTGAACTTTGAAGAGCTAAAGCAAATTTTTACACCAACATAACAAACAAAGCAAAAGGCAATGTGAAATTGATTTGGCAGAATCTTAAAAAATTAACAAAAAAGAGTAATAAGTTGTAAACACCTCACAGCTAGACCAATGAGGGTTTGTAGCTGGAGGGGAAGGC
The DNA here is from genome assembly GCF_013347855.1 of Anguilla anguilla. Classification (NCBI taxonomy): domain Eukaryota; kingdom Metazoa; phylum Chordata; class Actinopteri; order Anguilliformes; family Anguillidae; genus Anguilla; species Anguilla anguilla. Next base: position 36,006,160 of record NC_049201.1, on the reverse strand, counting down.
ACCGCGTGTTCTCCCTTGGCTGGTGTGATTCAAAACCGGAGATGTTAGTTAGTTTTCCTCTGTTCGTAAGAACAGGGCACAATTATAATTAAGAATGCACTGGTTCCGTTGCCACGGGTTAGATATGAAGGCGCTGCTTCATATCCCGCTTAAAACTGGCCCGAAACGGATCAGTAGCATTCAGGTTACTCTCCGTTCGCAAACGGGGCTATGCTGTCATCAGAGATATATCCGATCTGTCGCCGGACTGTCAATATCCCAATGGGAGCATCAGAATATTCACAAATGCGCGGAACAACACATCAAATATATCCATGACCACAGCAAGAAAGCATAACAGTTAATAGGTTTTACCCTCGTGATAATCTGACTCCATATTAATTAATAAGTTATGTTCCAAATTAGAATTTAGGCTTGATTTAGAATGGAACTCAGTTCGTCTGAAGTTCTACACCGAGGGTCAACGCAGTTTCACCCGGTACGCACCGCGGATACGCCCGTAACGACAATTTAACTAGCTGTTTGCAGACGACACAGCGGTTGTGAGATTTCCCTCATGGGGAGTATAACCTAATTAGGGTTCAGGGACTCCGAAAGGGCCAATATTGGTCATCCCAGGATCAACTTGGTTCTGCTGACGGTCCCGCCTTAACTGAAAACTTGGTGATCAAACAAGTCCAACGGGCAGTTCCCTAGTCATAATTGGGGGAAACCGACTTAGAGGGCTGTTACAAGAACGAAACATTGACCAAGACCACACAAATCAAGTCATTAACAGTTTTAATGTCAGGTAGGTTATACACTTAAAATAGTCAATTTGTAGTTACAGAATTTAGAAAATAGTCTAACAATCAAAGATAAAGATGAGCATACCTGACAGCAGTCTACACACAGAAAGAGTCTTGTGTGGGAAGTCTGATTGCAGACTCCCAGAGGGCCCTGTTCCTCTCCTATAAGAACCCAGCGGAAGCAGGTGGATGTCGCCACAAAAGGCTCATAAAACCATAAATTTACTTGGAGGGGGGAAGATTGGAATTTGGTTCAGACAGGATCAGACAGATGGATTTACCAGGAGGAGTGTCCAAAAAAATACAGTTTACTTCCAAATTTATTAAAATAGATTTTCTCTAGGTTTGCTGGTTTTAAAACCTAAACCAGAGCATCACTCGCACAGAGACCATAAAAACCATACCAAATATGAATATTTGTTCTCGTGATTGTCATGAAAACTCTGAAAAACATGAAATAACTGTACAATCTTTTACATGAACCAACTGTCAACTCTCAATGTCTTTCCACAGTGTTTCAAGATTGCATAGTGTAGTGTATCAATGTATTCGACCCAAATCTGGATTTATTTCCTAACCAAAAGTGTGCGTGAGTAAATTTCTCTCCTTATGAAGGTTGGGAGACAAGTTACCCAGTGACATCAGGTGAGGGCACTGTAGCTGTCCCTCAACTGTCCTGAGCAATTTGCCCCATTTTCGCCATGTGATTTTATGACTTGCCATCTGAAACCTCCAGGATGTTGGGATAATTTTAGAATTGCTTTCCCATAGAAAAGAGGTGTCACCTGTTAACTGTCGCAAAACCAGATGCCAAGGTCTTACGGGTCACTCTGTCCCGACAATATCAGACTCTGCACCTGGCGAATTGCTTTACGACAGTCAGAGAGGAAATTCCACTCTATGCCTGTTTCCGTGGGCCTTACAAAGTCTACACAAAATATCAAACTTTACATGAATGGAAATTACAATCAAGATCATAGTATGATAGCCAGAAGCTTTTAATAATTATTTTGTAGATTCAATTAACATTCTTACAGAGACCCTTAGCTCCTCAGTAGTGCAGTAGTAGCTCAGAGTGCAGTATTCTGTACCAGAAACAATTGATAGCATCATACCCATGCTTACACTTAAAGAGGTATCTGAATCAAAAGTTGATACAATTATCAGCTCACTGAAGAGTTCTAGGGCCAAAGATATATATGGAATAGACTCATTGTTTCTAAAAACTCATAAAGACTCGTGTATAGACCCCTTAACCAAGGTTATCAATTTATCTATTTCACAGGGAGTTTTTCTCATCACGTGGAAGTATGCAGTCATTACACCTATTTACAAATCAGGGGAACACACAGATTTTAACTATAGACCCATAAGCATCCTCCCTGTCATGTCTAAAGTTGCTGAGAAATTGATAGCAAAACAACTAATTTCACATCTTAATAACAGTTCTGTCTGTCTTCATCCTTCACAATTTGGTTTTAGGAAGCACTATTCCACTGAAACTGCCAATTGTTTCTTTTTGGAAAATGTGATAGCCAGAATGGACAGTAGAGGTGTGGTTGGTGCTATATTCCTTGTTTTGAGAAAAGCATTTGATACAGTAAATCACAATGTTTTACTCACCAAGTTATCACAATTCAACTTTTCACTGAATCCAATTGAACATGCATTTTACATGCTGAAGAGGAGACTGAAGGCAAAAAGTCCCCGAAACAAGTAGGAACTGAAGATGGCTGCAGTACAGGCCTGGCAGAGCATCACCAGGGAAGATACCCAGCGTCTGGTGATGTCTATGCGTCGCAGACTTCAAGCAGTCATTGCATGCAAAGGATATGCAACCAAATATTAAAAATGATTACTTTATTCTACATTATGTTAAACTGTCCAATATTTTTTGATGCCCGAAAATGGGGGGGGGGACTATGTACGAAAGGTTCTATAATTTCTAAACGGTTCATCCGATATGTATGAAAATACCCTCAAATTAAAGCTGACAGTCTGCACTTCAACCTCATCGTATCTTTTCAAACTCAAAGTGGTAGAGTACAGAACCAAAATAACAAAAAATGTGTTACTGTCCAATGAATTATGGTGCTCACTATATGTCAAATTAATATTATTGTCTTCAAATTGGATGTCACCTTTAAGCAACTTGCAGACTTCAGGAATTTATCATGGAAAGCAATACTTTATATTGACTGGATTATGTAGGGCAAATCAAATGCTCCTCATGTTGCAAAAAAGCTCTGTGGAATTTTAGATATTTTTATTTAGAACTCTGTAGCTCCACATCATTTGGCTTGCCCAATTCTAAGGACTTATGTGTGAATAAACAGTTTCATCACTTAATATCAAACAATTTAGAATGTATTAGCTTTTTTGAAATACATGTTAATAAATGGGCTTATGACCACCATTATCTCTTTCATAGAAAATTTATTTAAGAAAACAGAGGAATTTGTTGGTAGAAGTTCTATGCCAAGTTAATTATAAATTGGACAAACTGTCTAGGAGGAGATAGATTGCAAGTGTTTTTAAATAGAAAATGGTGGTAAATCCATAATGAAAGACTTATGGAAACAAATTTTTTTCTGTGAGAATTACTTTCAGTTCAAGTCAACAGAGCAGGACTTAACTTTGTTCATTTCATGAAAATTTAGTTGACTGCTATAGCACCATCATGTGGCCAGTCGGCACCAAATTTGGTCAGTGGTTGCAAATAAATCAGGTCAACATAGGAAATGTGAAAAAAAAACATCCAAAATAACTGCCAATTCAATATCGTAGCAACCGAAGTGTGTATATACATATGCTTACTTAAGTGGTTATTCACTGTAGCAAGTTTCATGTCTACAAAAACAATGATCATTTTTGCTACTTTATGCATATGTGACATGCACTTAATGTGCCTAATGTCTGCAAAGTAATCAGACATAACAACAACAAATTCATTATTCAGATCCAGTTACACTGGAGACAATGGCCACACATTTTTCAAATTTAACCATTATGAATTATAAATTTAAAATTATGCAGTTTCACACATACTGTTCAACCCTGATCCTGGAGATCAAATGTCCTGTTGGTTATCATTTAAACCCTTATTTGGTGCACCTGATTCTACTAATTAGCAGCACAACAACATACCTAGCTGTTCAATGAGGTGGGCTTTCTCAGGGTTGGAGTGAAAACCTACACTCCAACAGCCTTGTTTTACAAGGTAACATTAATGTACATCATCCTGTGAAGAGAAAATAATCTAATTTCAGTGAGAGTGAAGGCCAAGTTTAAAGGAATGAAGGGGTAAGCTGTCCCTTGTGTGGAGGAACACTGCAGTTATACTCCAGTTCTGTTGATTGTATCTCACAAGAAAGGACATTACTAAAACTAAGGTTCAGAGGTTCCAAAACTGTGGGTTTGAGGCCCTCTAGAGAGTCAAGAGAGTGGTTTAGGTGGGTCTTGATGATATGTCTGAAAAAAATAATTTACATCATATTAGACACTTGCAAAACCATTCACACCAGTCAATCTAAACATTCCACCAATTATAAACATATAACAAGCTGCATATTTAACAGTAGTTTTATAGTAGTTCTGATAAAAGTCATGCAATCCACCAAGTATCAAACTGCAATATTATAGGGCTCTGGTTGAGTAGGCATTAATTGCTACATCCATTTGGAGCACCACATTCCAGAGATTATAGAAGACAAAGGAGGACAAAGAAGATATTTGACCACACAGCCCTGGAATTTGGTTGGACTTATCTTGTAGCTGAATCTGGTCTGGCTCATAGTACTGTAAGGTTTTACACCAAAGAGTTCCGCAACTGTTCATTTCTCTGGATAAAAGCATCTGTTTAGGAACTCCTGGTGTATGGAACTGGCCAGAACTTTCAACAAAAATGGTGACTTACAGTTTCACTGGAAAATACATGCAAGATGGCACAGTCCTGAACTGTAGAACGATGTTGCAGGAATGGGATGGTTGACCATTGCAAGGGGTTCAATTAAAATTGTGAAAATTTAAGAAAGTTTGACAATGAAACAAAAAATTTAATATGAGCAAAATAAACCTAAACTGATTTTTTAAAAAAAATTTTTTAAAAACTTTTTTGGCATCTACTCCACAAATTTAAATTTAAATATGTAAAACATGATTTACAACAATAAATCTATATAATGTTAAAATACAATATAATACATGTTAAATATGATAATTCAATTTCCCCATTGCAAAAGTTGTTTTGGATGTATAAATGTCTCCAGTACAGATCCACATATGCACTTGCAAGTTAACAAACTGTAATGTAGTGAAAAATATTGAGCAGATACTCATTATAATGTTTGCAACATAAATGTAAGAAGTTGATGCAGGATGTCCAGTCTGAATTTATCGTAGCCCTCTTGCCCCTTATACACACTTGCACTTGTGTACCTATTGTATCCACACCCAGACACATGCATTTGCAATGCATTCACCAATATGTCTGGTGATACTAGCCACCACCACTTACAGTAATGCAAACAACCCCAGGAAATATGGCCCCGCTTGCAAAAGTTTTCCCCTCAATGAGTAGACATGGCTATGGAAAGGGGTTGCAGAGAAGGAGTGGGAAATGGGACTGAACGTCCATAACCTCTAGCCTCTGCACAGCTGACGCTCTCAATTAAGTATGCTCCTGCTTTTAACCTCTTCTCTACTTTTAATTATTGTTACACCTCTGTTTCATTCCCCATTTGATGTTTGTACATTTTGTTAGGTGCAAGTCTTGTTGGGTAACTTTGTGTTTCATGTCAGGCCCCCTTGCAAAAGAGATTTCAATCTCAATGGGGTTTTCCTGGTTAAATAATGGTAAATGGTAAATGGACTGCATTTATATAGCGCTTTTATCCAAAGCGCTTTACAATTGATGCCTCTCATTCGCCAGAGCAGTTAGGGGTTAGGGGTTAGGTGTCTTGCTCAAGGACACTTCGACACGCCCAGGGCGGGGTTTGAACCGGCAACCCTCCGACTGCCAGACAATCGGTCTTACCTCCTGAGCTATGTCGCCCCATAATGGTTAAATAAATTATTTTTTTAATGTAGCATCATAAAGAAATCAATACTCAAGAAGTGTGGGGAATAACTAAAAGCATATTAAAATATGTACCTGTCATTTGTTGAGATGGAGCTACTAAACTTGGCATTACTGATTTTTTTTATTGTGAAAAGAAATAAAAAAGGTAGATACATTTTAAACAAAAATAAACAACCATCCATGAATTTAACTATGTTCAGTTACCCCTCTGATGATTCATTTCAACCCCATTAGACTCATTAAATCTTGTAATTGCTTGTAATTTGTCTATTCTGATTTTGGCAATTGGTAAAATGAACAGAAACATGAATACATCTATCTCATTATATAAAGCTGTGTGTGAGTGTGCATAAAACTGTTTTTTTAAACTCCTGGGTAAAAAAAATACAGCCATGCTATACTATATTTCCAAAGAGAGATAAATGGGTGCTTTTCAGGACTAAAGAATATATAATGGTTAAAAAGTCACTTTTTCCTGCAGCTCAACATGAATCACAGAACTAGTCAATATTTAATAATTCTTGCCTTGGTCTGGAGTCCCTTGATCACCCCTGTCATGTGTAATAGCTCCCTTTTCGATGTATTTCTCATAAAAGCCTGACTTTACTGCAATACTAACATATAGAGGGTCATTACTGATTGACATTTACCTTAATCTGTGACTGCCAACCACAAACCAATAAATTCCCCAGGAATTCATCAGGAGAAAAGGATAGGGGAAACAGGGACAGAGAGCATTCAGTCACAATGCACAATGTGAGCCGCCTGGGGGATGAGTTAGGACGCAAATAGAGAAGAGGCTTAAAAGAAAAACAAAACACCTTCACATCGACAGTGCAATATTATACACCAGCAAAATACAGATTGTACAGTGACACTCCAGTCCAGACATAACAAAAACAATCACAATTAAAGCCGCAAGCGGCATTGGGAGGGGTCCAAGCATTGGCACCATCGCGCCCCCTATGGAGCGATTATAAAATGGTTTTGTCCTCATGATCATATACCTTCACCCAACATATCTACTGAATATCATGATTAACAATGGATTGGAATATGTGTCTGATGTAGTAAAAAATTGATGACTTATGGCCAAATTTGTGCTAAGACATGCTGTCTGATGACTTAGTTGCGTCATCGTGGATGTGTCCTGGCCGCTTCCCGTAAAGGCCTTTACTATGTCGTAACACTTCGATGGCCCAGCGTGTATGTACAGCTGCAGTGTTTCAACGCCGCAACTAAAAAAGGCGTCACACTAGTGTTGTTACGGTACAAAAATTTTGACTTTGATACTGATACCAGGTTTAGTATCACGATACTCAATACTGAAATGATACTTGAAACTTAAACGATGCTGATTCGATACTCGGTACCTAACGATACTGAAATTATCTTAATAGATCAGAAACGTAATGTCCACAAGGGTTGACCTCATTTTTGAATTCATGGTTTATTTACAACCTTTAAGTTGAAGCCTCTTCAACATATTAATAAGCATAGGCCTATAGTGTTACAACACTAAACAATAGAAAAATATATTAAATATATTTCAAAAATTAAACAGTTGTAAACTAAATAATCTTTAAAACATGTCTTTCCCCTTTAAATAGATTTAAACACAGCATATTTTAATAACAATACAGCATCTATTTATAATCAAATATTTCCAAATTGGAACACCTATTGCTACTGAAGTGAACTGAGTCGAAGCTTGCGCTGTATCAAGGAGCTGAGTGCACCAGCGCAAGTCACCTCACTTGGCAACCTTTTTGCCAAGTGAGGTGAAGTTGCTACTGCCATCTAGCGAAGATTCTGACAAATTACACTTTTCATCCTCTAAATCAGTAATGTGGGAGACACATTTCCCTGGCTTTTACATTTGACGCGAAACTACCGAATGTCGGAAAATTCTAATACCGAACCGTTTCTTCTTCTTTTTTTTTTTTTAAAGTACCGAAAAGGTGCTGAAGTTTCTGTATACCGTGCAACATTACGTCAGACACATACCTATTCCAGTCCATTGCTCAGCTTAGCAGAGAATGCACATTTCAGAGCGCCTCAGAGACAGATAGAATAATAACACATTAATACACATTTCAAATAATATATACGACATTGAGAAAAAACGAAACAAAAGACGAGATATCAAGTCGCGACCTACGCGCAGAGCAGCCTACCGTTTTATTTATTTAGACAATTTTCGGTTACGCTGACCTATAAAACGCTATTCCAAAAGCGAAATCAGACATGTTATACATCTTTAGAAAGCTTATACTCTCACCTACGGAATAAATGAATTGTCAATCAAGCCAAAGTGCACTAAAAAGGGCGACAACGCCGTAAACAACAGGTGTGGTATTACACACAGCTATTATTGAAGATAGCCGACCCAGGCGTCACAGATGCGCATATAACGGATAGTCCAAGACAATATATGACCACTCATTCGCAAAAGGGACATCTCAACGCGTAAAACCAATGGTAAGATTGTATATTTATTCAATGTTTAGTCCCAGATATTGACTGTAGAATGACATAGTATAATTTTTTTTTTAATTGTCTTGTTTATTTCGTTATTCAGTGAGCAGCATTGTCACTGCTGTATTAGCATGTTTTAGGGCTAATGTCGGGTTTATCTTGTTGCTACGAAATATTACATTACATTCATTACAGGAATTTAGCTGACGCTCTTATCCAGAGCGACGTACAACAAAGTATATAACCATAACCAGGAACAAGTGTGTCGAAAACCCTAGAGGGCAGTAGCCTACCGTTCCAAGTGCAGGGAACAACCGCATAGTTCAACTTGGACCCTGTAGGTTAAACTGATTAACACTAACACAAACAAGAACAGCAACAACGCAGTCTATGCAAAAATACAAGCAATAGTTAAGACGAGTTAAGTCACCTACGAAACAGCTAACTAGTTACAACCCAAAGCTTACAGTCAATGTAGAGATTAAATTGAGAATACGATTTCTCTCAGCATAATGACGGATTTCAAAGACTAAACGAACTCACCCGATATTGTCTTCAAATGGGTCCATGCTCAAGAAAAGTAATTATACATCCTCTCAAAAAGCTTTTACTAACAAACTCTTGGTAGCCTAGCATGCACTCTGGCTGGCACTGTCTTCCATTGCTTCCGCGACGCTCAGACCCTCCCCTCACTGCTAAAAACTAGACCCTACGGTGTCGGATTACTTGCGTCGCCATGGATGTCGCTTGCCATAAAGAAGTTTACTAGATGTCGTAGCACTTAGATTTGGAGCGCCAGCTCTTCCGCACCCCACCTAATGAAAAAGTCCAAATGGCGGGCAAACCATATGGCGGACATAGGTGGTCCCAATAAAAAAGTTGTAGAGCACATTCAGATGCATCAGTCGATGAAGTTTTGTGTTGATCTGACCGATGGTGTGGGAGTTATGACCTTTTAAACATGACCCTTTGTTATAGCGCCACCATCTGGCCGACATAGGTGATTTGTAGTGCCTGAGTAGTGGGGGGCCATAGGAACCGACCTACCAAATTTGGTTGGACTACAACTTATGGTTGCTGAGCCTCAGACACTTTTAGCAGAGAAAAATAATAATAATAATAATAATAATAATAATAATAATAATAATAATAATCCGAACAGATACAATAGGGTTCCACCAGCTTCGCTGCTTGGACCCCTAATTAACAAATTTAGAAAAAATACAAAACAAAAACAGTCTTTCTGTCAAAGGACTCATGCGTAGCATTTCTCTCTCCTTCAAATCAATCCTCCTGTGCCTCATAGTCTTGGCACATCTCTGCAGAATACATCAAAGCCCATGCTGCACAAGCAGGGGACATACCAGTCTTTGTGATAGGTCACCTCCATCTGCATATTGGTATTAGGATGGCAGATATGCCATCCCGTCAAGTTACGCCCCATACTTATACAGCACCGAGAGTTTGGCACTTCTCAGGCACGTTTCCCACCGTCGACACGTTCAGTTAACCGGCTACAATATTGCAAAGCCATATGGATTCAACGGGAGCTCTTTTATTATCACCAGAGAAATTTCCCTAGTTCCAACAGCAAGTGTGTGGCTTGGTGGTAAATGTCACTGTCTAGAGATCACGAAGTCACAGGTTCAAGCCCTGCCTGGAGCAAGTTTTTTAACCTGCTTTTTCCCTCACTAAATATTGTCTATTACTTCTCAGTTATTGCTTTTGCACCACATCTACCCGGCGTTCACCAAACGTATACACTGCATTATGACGTACCATCTACACGTTCAGTTAACCGGCTACAATATTGAAAAAGCACAGGGATTCAACGGGAACTCTTCTATTATCACCCAAAAAATTTCCCAGTTTCCACAGCTAGCCTGTTCGTGGCTTAGTGGTAAATGTCATAGTCTACAGTTCATGAAGTTATAGATTCAAGCCCTGCTTCAAGCATGTTTCTTGAACCTGGGAGCCTATGATCCATAGACTGTGACATTGACCACTCAGCCAGGAATGGGCTAACTGTTCAGACTGGAAATGTTTCACAGTAAAAAGATATGGCTATTTTGCGTGTGTATGCAAGATTTTGATTGGCTCGTGTAGGTGAAGGATTGGCTGGTGTCGGTAAAATGTCTAATGGAGAGACATTTTGTTTGTGGGATAGGCGGCAGGAAGAAGTAGTAGGAAAAAACGCAAAATCCCCTTAGTTTGGGGCTTTATTGTGTGGATATGTGAAGTTGTTTATGAATTCTGTCTGTTGAAATGGGGTGAGAATGTACAGAATTTAATGTTTTTAAGGGCTGAGTGTCTGTGGCTGTTGTGGTTATTTCTGTGGACAACCCTGAAAAGTGCCAAACTCTCGGTGCTGTATAGGTATGGGGCATGCTGCCTCGCCAAGGCGTAACTTGGCTGAATGGCATACCTGCCATTCCAATTTGAGTTTTGTTTAGGTTCAGTTTTGTTTCTTTTAACATGATGAAGAAAGTAAACTGTAGCTGGTCTGGTGGAAAGTGATTTTACTTTCTTTTGTCTTCCTTATTTTAATTTGTTGTTTTAGTTTATTGTTTTCACCTGGAGCCCATGAGGGGGAAGGGTGAAGATGTTTGTTTATTTCATTTTGTGTTTGTGTGGGTGCGTTCTCACTCTCTCTGTGCCAGAACCAACGTTTCCAGGTTTTCCCTGCCGCATCTCTCTCACAGGGGTGTCATGCTGGTGTGGATATATATATATGTTATATATATATATATATAAAAGTCGCCTTTTGGATTTTTTTGAACAGTGCCCACTGTACAAGCCTCTGGAGGCAGTGTTATGATCTGGGGTTGCTTCAATTGGTCAGGTCTAGGCTCAGCAACGTTATGCAGCAATAAAATGAAGTCAGCTGAATACCTGAATGTACTGAATGACCAGGTTATCCCATCAATGGATTTTTTTATTCCCTGACGGCACGTGCATATTCCAGAACGACAATGCCAAGATTCATCGGGCTCAAATTGTGAAAGAGTGGTTCTGGGAGCATGAGGAATCATTTTCACACATCAATCAATCAATCAATTTTTATTTAAAGTGCAGAATCACCATGCAGCATGGTCCAAATACACTTTACAAATAATGCAGAACAGAGATGCATTAAAGAAAAAGGAAAGAAAGAAAAAAAGAAAGAAAGAAAGGAAAAGAAATGTAATTAAATCAACAATTTAAGAGATCAAATTTGAAATGTAGTATTTAAAACACAGTATTTAAAACAGCATTTAAAACACAAAGACGCAATAGTATTTAAAACACCGTATTTTAAACGGTATTTAAAACACAAAGACACAATACAGCCCTACAAGCCCTACCTGCCACCAGTGTTACAGGGATGCAGTTCTAGGGTAGGCTGTAATGGAGTGAATAAAGGTAAGTTTTTAGTCTTGATTTAAACGTTTCAGCTGAACATGCTTCTTTAACATATAATGGAAGGCCATTCCAGAGATAAGGTGCACGGTAGGCAAACGCTCTGTGACCAACTGATTTTTTCCTTACTGAAGGAAGGACCAGAAGACCAGCATCGAGAGAGCGAAGAGGGCGTGCTGGTATATATGGTGTAATTAGCTCAGATAGGTAATGTGGTGCAAGACCATGCAAGGCCTTATAAGTACCTTACAATCAGATCTAGCTTGTACTGGTAACCAGTGAAGAGAGGCCAGAATGGGTGATATATGTTCACATTTATTTGTCAGGATTCTAGCTGCAGTGTTCTGAACAAGCTGAAGAGTTCTAGTAGCACAACTAGGAAGACAGAGAAAAGGGCATTACAGTAATCAAGCCTAGAAGATACAAATTCATGTATTAAAGTTCCGGCATCACACAATGAAAGAATGGGTCAGATTTTAGCAATATTACTAATATGATAAAATGCTGTCTTGGTAATAGCCTTGATATGAGGCTGGAATGTCAGATGAGAATCAAAAGTCACTCCAAGGTTTTTGATGGTCGGACTTTGGGAAATAATACAACCATCAATGTTAACACTCAAATTCTCAAACAAGTGTCCATGTTTTGGCTGGTCTAACAACTAATAAATTTATCAGCATTTAACCGCAGAAAGTTCATACCCATCCATTTTTTTAAATTTCTGATACACACGCCTCTAAATTTAGGAGTTGGGAAAGGTCATTTGGATTTACAGGTACATATAGCTGCGTATCATCAACGTAGCAATGAAATTTAACACCATATTTGCAAATGATGTCACCAAGGGGAAGCATATAAATAGAAAAAAGCAAAGGGCCAAGGATCCCTGTGGTACACCAAACTTCAGAAAATTAAGAGATTGTATTATTGTAAATTACTGTTGAGTTCTATTTGATACATAAGAATGAAACCAAGAAAGCACTGTCCCCTGGAGGCCAATATGCTTCTCCAGGCGGCTGAGAAGTATGCTATGGTCAACGGTGTCAAAAGCTGCACTCAGGTCAAGAAGCAGCAACAATGGTGTTAAGTCAGAATCAACAGTAAGCAGTAGATCATTGATTACTCTGGTCAAGGCGGTTTCAGTAGAATGACGGGACTGAAAGCCAGATTGAAATTTATCAAAAAGATTATTGTTGGAGAGGTAGGCAGTAAGTTGATCAGCAACGGCCCTTTCAAGTAATTTCGACATAAATGGAAAATTGAAAATTGGTCTATAATTGTTCGGAATTTGCGGATCCATATTAGGTTTTTTAAGTAGTGGTTTAATAATGGCAGTTTTAAAAGCTGAGGGCACACAGCCGATGGAAAGAGACTTATTGACAACATTAAGAACATGACTCTTTAAAACAGGAAACAGTTCCTTAAAAAGATTAGACGGTATAGGGTCTAATACGCAGGTTGTAGATTTGGAAGCAGTTACCAAGCTGGTAACTGGGACATTATTAGAAACTGTAAGAGAGTGCAGTTGGTTCGAGTCACAGTGCCTGCATCCATCAAAGTAATGGATAGATCATAGCCATCATTCTGAGCAGAGTGTGGACCATTGATTTTATCTCTGATTGAATCAATCTTATTTGTGAAGAAATTCAGAAAATCATCAGCATTGAATGAAGAGCTATTGGGAGAGGCATTCTGTGTGAGTTTAATAACAGTATCAAACAGAAACCATGGATTATTTTTATTAATGTTAATCAAGTTAGAGAAATATGCTGCCCTAGCAGCTGAGAGTGCACATTTATACTTCTTAAAACTCTCAACCCAGGCAAGGCGAGAAATCTCTTGTTTTGTCATACGCCACCTGCGCTCAAGTTTTCTACAAATCTGTTCGAGTGCACGGGTGTCCTCTGAAAACCATGGCACTGATTTCATCCAGGGGCGTTTTCTTGTTGTAAAAGGAGAGACAGAGTCAAGCATTTAAAGCAAGGCACTATTCAGGTTGTCTGTGAGATTATTAAGGGAATCAGAATTTGCACTACAGGACTCAAGTGCATCAGGTAAACACTCAGTCAGTATAGACCTAGCATTGCTGTCAATACGGCGATAAGTATATGTATCAGGCTCAGAACACTGACTTGCCACAGAGAGAGATACATTGAAAAAGACACAGGAGTGATCAGAGACTGGAAGCTTTAAAATAGATGAAACATCAGCATCAATACCCTTAGTAAAAATTAGGTCTAGTGTATTTCCACGGTTGTGTGTGGCATTCTTCACATGTTGAGTAAAGTTTAGACTAGTAACAAGATCCATAAATTCCGCTGCTCTAGAATCTGAACAGTCATCAACATGTCAGTTAAAATCACCCAGTAAAATTATTCTATCATATTTGACAAGGGCAATCAACAATAATTCAGAAAACTCAGATAGAAAATTAGGATTGTGCTTTGGGGGTCTATAAATGGGTAATGCAAGAATGTGTTGTTGAGTTCTAATAACCATGGCTAAATATTTGAGTATATATACTCAATAAGTTGAGAAATCTCCAAAAGTACATTCGGTGCAGGTGAACAAGTTAGAAAAGATGGTTGCTATTCCACCCCCTTTCTTGCTTTGTCTAGCAGAAAACAATAAGCTATAGCCTGGGGGAGAAGCCTCAATTAGTGTTGCTGAGGCAGTGGACGAGAGCCAACATTCAGTAAGAAATAAAAAATGCAGACCGTATTGAGAAATAAAATAATTAATATAAAAACTCTTACTAGAGAGCGATCTAATGTTCAATAGTGTAAACTTCAAATCATCTGAGGAGGACATGGAAGGTGCAGAATTAAGCTTATTCAAGTTTTTTGATATTGAAAGACTAGTAGGTTTCGTAAAATAGATTTTGCGTACTGAATTATAGCGTTTGTTTGGTCTATTATTAATTATAACAGGTATAGTATTGGTGGAGGAGGCTAGTCAAACGTGAGGGGCATTAACGGAATAAAGTATGTTGTTTGCTAAGAAACGAGGACCCAGGGCACTGGGGTGAATGCCATCAAATCTGTAAAAGGACGAGCGGTTCCAAAAAAGGTTGAAGTTATCGATAAAAACTAAATTATCATTGTACAATGTACAGGTGGATAGTAACCAAGTGTGGAGGGCTAATATCCTGCTAAAACGATTTACACCGCTCCTAAGGGGAGGGATAGGAGCAGAAATGAACACACACTTTCCAAAATCTTTGAGTGAGGTAAAGAGGCAGGTAAAACCGCATTTTAAAATTTATGATTTTTCAGCAGACATCATTACAACCAATGTGAACAATTATATTACGGGCGAGGGGGTGTTTAACCAGCAAGCTAGGAATGCGTTCAAAGAGATCTCTCACCCTAGCACCGGGAAAGCACATGAATTGGCCACCACAGAGTCCTGACCTTAACCCCATTGAAAGAAGTTGGGATGTGCTGGAGAAGACTTTACAGAGTGGTTCGACTCTCCCGTCGTCAATACAAGATAATGCCGTTCTGGACGAAAATAAATGTTGTGACGTTGCATAAGGTTGTCGAAACAATACCACGATGAATGTGCGCCGTAATCAAAGCTAAAGGCGGTCCAACGAAATATTAGAGTGCGTGACTTTTTTTTGGCCAGGCAGTGTGTGTATATATATATATATATACACCGATCAGCCACAACATTAAAAGCACCTGCATTTTTCTGATTTAATATTTTATTTTCTCTGTTTGTAATGAAACAATTCACACGTGGTCAAAGTGCAGACTTTTGGTTTCACCATGTAGTAATTACAGCACTTTTTATATGTAGTCCCCCATTTCAGTGTTTTAGACAAATTAACATAATGTCAAATAAAAGTCATGTTTTGTATTTAGTTGCATATCCTTTGCATGCCATGACTTCCTGATGTCTGTGACCTATCAATATCATCAGAGCCTGGATATCTTATTTTCAGGTTGTCCTACAAGTGATACAAAAACTCTTTGCATTTGAATGGATCTCTATGGGAATTGGGGGGTGGGACTAGATTCAGCTGTAAATTATGCTGATACAGTATGGAACACATTTGTTGGCTAAATGGCTTTAAGTCATCAAGGGTCCAGGGTATCAAATGAGCCTCAAACCACTGTGCTGCTGCCAGATATGCAGTAGATCCTACAAGCATTGTTTCTCCTGAATATTTTTCCATTGAGTTCAACAGGAAAATTAATAAGGAGAAACAATGCTTGTGCAATGCTGCACTTTGACCACGTGTGAATTGTTTGATTACAAACAGAAAATAAAATATTAAATCAGAAAAATGCAGGTGGTTTTAATGTTATGGCTGATCGGTGTGTATATATATGTGTATATATATATATATATATATATACACACTCACCGGCCACTTCATTAGGTGACAGGAGTGGCACCCGGTGTGGTCTTCTGCTGCTGTAGCCCATCTGCTTCAAGGTTTGACGTGTTGTGTGTTCAGAGATGCTCTTCTGCATACCTCGGTTGTAACGAGTGGTTATTTGAGGTACTGTTGCCTTTCTATCAGCTCAAACCAGTCTGGCCATTCTCCTCTGACCTCATCAACAAGGTATTTTCGCCCAGAGAACTGCCGCTCACTGGATACTTTCTCTTTTTCGGACCATTCTCTGTAAACCCTAGAGATGGTTATACGTGAAAATCCCAGTAGATCAGCAGTTTCTGAAATACTCAAACCGTCTGGCACCAACAATCATGTCACATTCAAAGTCACTTAAATCACCTTTCATCCCCATTCTGATGCTTGGTTTGAACTTCAGCAGATCGTCTTGACCATATCTACATGCCTAAGTGCATTGAGTTGCTGCCACGTGATTGGTTGATTAGATATTTGCGTTAATGGGTGCAGTTTGCAGTTGAACAGGTGTACCTAATGAAGTGGTCGGTATATATATATATATATATATATATATATGTATGAGAGATCACAAATACAGTTGCGTGAAAAAGTTTGTGAACCTTTTGGAATTATTTGGATTTCTGCATTAATTACACATTACATGTAGTCTGATCTTCATCTAAGTCACAATCATAGACAAACACATGCCAAATCTGGCCAATCCTTGTGTCATCTCTGCCATATGACCCTGTACCTCCCGCAGGATCTCCTTTTTGAGGTCTTGTTTCCAGTCCACTTGGGCAGGCTGAGGTGCAGGGGCACACTTTCCCACAGCCAAGCAAGTAGGTGTCGTCCACACCTCCCCATCGCACTCATCCTCCACAGCTAGGGCCTCCTGCTTGATTTCCTCAAATGAAAGTCTGGGATCTCTCCGAATCTGTTGACGGAGGGTCTGATGCATTGCCCCATCTTTCAGGCCCATAACGAACTGGTCTCAGAGGAGGGAGTCAGCTTGCTCCAGGCCTGTGCCTGCGCCTGAGTCTAGGGGCTTTGCGCTAAGAGGTTAACCTGGCAGGCCACTTTGGATTCTCATCTGGCTCCAATAGGACTTCCTGCTTTGTCAGAAGGGGACCTGTTCTAACCCTGCATTTTACCTCCCTCGTCTGGCCGGCTGGGATCTCTGTTCTTAGTCGTCCCATTCTCACTGCTCCTTCCCTACTGTCTACATCAGTGCTTTGGATGAGCTGCATCAATATTTCGTTTTTTTTACAGTCAAAGGAGAAAGCTTGCCTTATATTCTTCGATGTAACATCTGGGTGCTGCTCAATTCCATTTTATAACAGCTGCTCAATAACATTATATCCGATGGCACTTCTACAACTTCTGGGTCACGCGCGACAAGCACTGGCATGATCCAAGCTGGAACTTCACTTCAATCCATCCAGTGAAGGGGATGATTGTCTGATTCATCGCTTTACCCACTATTGTACCAGCTCCTCGAAGTTCCTCGGTGGCACGCACCTTGCTATGTAGGGAGGTGCGCTCTTCTCCATTCTGCGTTGATAAGACTAACCTGAGACCCCATATCCCACAATGCTTGAGTTGCCACTCCATGAAAGAAACAGTTCACCATTCATTTTTTTCTGATTAATTTCAGTAGCTTAAGTGGCCACGTAGGGTTGCGCCCTCCCGATTGATCGCTGACTCCCTTTGCTCTAACTCGGCTTCCTTAGCCTCAAGCTGTCTGATTCTATCACAAAGGAGCTCATGTACATTGCTGCACAGTTCATCTTGCCTCTGAGGTACTACATTTGGGATTGTGACCGTGTGGCTTGTCACGTTCACCTGGTCAGATTTCCCTGCTGGCCTCCTTTGCCCTCTGCAGCCCTTCGAGAAGTGCCCTGACTGTCCACACTTAAAACAATGATCACACTGGTCACCCATTTCACTCTCCTGGCAGACTTACACCTTTTTTTCCCATTCCATTTTGGCTGGCTAACCTCCCCAAATTCTCCCACGTCACTCCTCTGCTGCGATCACTTCACTGGCTACCGGTCGCTGCCAGGATCCGGTTCAAAGCCCTGACCCTTCCCTACACTGCCACCAACAGGACAGCCCCCATCTACTTGCAGGACATGACTCAATTCTATGTGCCTGCTCGACCACTCCGCTCTGCGGCAGCAGGGCGCCTTGTAACCCCTCCCACCCGCCCAAAGGGATCACAGAGCTTCTCCACCCTAGCTCCCCAGTGGTGGAACGAACTCCCCGTCCCTCTCCGAACCTCCCCCTCACTATCCATCTTCCGCCGTGGCCTGAAGACTCATCTCTTCAGACTATACCTAGACTAACCACCACCACGCTGTATAAAAAAATAAAAATAAATAAATAAAAAAATATATATAGATATATACCCTTTTTCCTGTCACTTGTTACATGTTGCCCCATCCCTGCACTTCTTGGTAATTTGTATTTGTCCTAATAGTGTAGCTTATTCTTCTGCCTAGTTGGCTTTGCAGATGTTAGACCAGGATAGGGTTCATTGTTCTCGGCTAGAAATAGCTGTACAAAATAAGTAATTGTACCTTACTGAACCCGTGTTCAGCAGTTGTCTACGATCATGAAAATGCACTTTTGTACGTCGCTTTGGATAAAAGTGTCTGCCAAATGAATGTAATGTAACCCTTGGGGTTTATTCATACCCTTTCTCATCTCAGCCACTTGTTCTTTAAGTTGTTTGACCATTTCGTAAAGCTCAGTGTCTCTCTGACTAGTTACAGCTGGCAATTTATGACTCTGACTTTGCTGGTTGTTGGTTTTTTTGGTTTGTTTTGTCTTTCCCACTCTACACTAGCTGCATTATTCATTTTCTCAATGAGCATCTCATCTGTCACTGTCTGATCATCGAGGTACAATTTAAGTTGAAGCCTAATGTGGTCACTCAACAGTCCAGTACCAACTGACCTCAAGAATTTCTTCTGTATGAGTGCGGGACTGTACTGTCCATCTGACCCTCCTTCTCTAGAAGCAAGTAGCAACCTCCCCTTTAACTCAATAGCTCTAAACAGGAAGTTTTGTGGGGATTCACAACGGTCTTGAGTTATGTTCACTAGCCTGTGATATAGGTCCTCCTTGAAATGTCCCTTCAAAATAGTCGTAAGCTGGGGAGGGTACACTCAAAAAATTGAAACATTGACTTTAATTAAATTTATTTTGTCAACAGGTTCCACGTAATTTTGTTAGGTTAGTTAAACGCAAAAATGTTAAGGTCATCTAAGTTAATGAACTTGTATTACAGTAACACAATGATTGTGAATTGTGCCAACTAAAAAAAATAACTTCTGATCAACAAGAGATATTTAAGCCTACCCAAATTAAGTCAGTTATGTTATATGGACTTAAAGAATATATTTACAGGCTACATATTTTACATTTGTCCTTTCAACATAGATCTTATTTGTAGTAGTAAAATAATACATTTAAGTTCAATTAATTAAAACATTAGGTTTTCATCCAATTTATTTTTTACTTATTAGTTTGACATAATTCTAGTTTGTCAACAGGTTCCACACAAATGAATTTGGTACATCCAACACATTTTTGTTATTTCCTTTATTCACCAACACAGCACTTATTCAGTTAGCATTCTGGTGCACTTGGTCCAAAAAAACAATAGAGTAACATTTTTGGCACCATAAGTGTAACACATATAATTAGAGCTGCACTATTAGTCGATTAATCAATGACAGAAAATTAATCGCCAACTATTTTGATGAATCGATCGTTTTGAGTCAAAAAGAAAAAATGCTAAAATTCTCTGGTTCCAGTTTCTTAAATGTGAATATTTTCTGGTTTCTATAGTCCTCTATGACAGTAAACTGAATATCTTTGGGAATATCTTTGGACTGTTGGTCGGGACAAAATAAAACACTTTAGGTTGCACCTTGGTGTATAAAATGTCAGAAAATGGTCAAAAATGTCAGTTTCCCAAAGCCCAAACAACTAATAGAAAAAATAATCGACAGATTATAATAATAATAATAATAATAATAATAATAATAATAATAATAATTTTAAAAAAACAATCTTTAGTTGCAGCCCTACATATACTAAACCATACTTTCAGTTAGGCAACATTATGGTGCAGCATGGTCCAACACTAACAGTTGTAAACTGCCTTGATGCAGCATAAAAATCCAACAAAACATCCCTTTATTCGTCAATATTATGGCAATACAACAGGCTTGCAGTTTTCAAATTTTTTTTGTAACAGCATAATGATCTAACCATCTAACAACCCACTTGACGCTGTCAACATTTATTTTAGCATTGTGGGGGGAAAAAACCTGAGATGCAAACATTTTAACAAACATGTCAACTCGTGTTGCAGCATTCTGTTAAAGTAGTGTTTGTTTTTTAAGTTGCCAGTATATGCAAGACGGTCTGACAATCCAACTTCCTTGCAGTTGTTTTTGGTGCAGCTTGGTGTTAAAAAGTCTGCAAAATATACATTCAGTTGTCAACAATTTTGGTGCTGCATGGTCTCTCAATTCCACATCCTTTCACTTGTCACTTAGTAGTACCACTAGACTACCACTTTTTACTTATGGTAGTAGTTTTCCAAAAGTTTGCCAAATCATTGGTTATTTTTCTGACGTGTAGTTTTTCCCTGCTCTCCCATTTTCAAACAGGTAACGGTAATCATTTTATTCAGTTTTGGCCCAAAATATAATTTTGCCTATTCCACAGAACATTCAGCATCCAAATCAAATGGTTGGCTCATTCATACAGTTTGTTCTTGAGCATCTGTACCTTGGTTGAGAGTCTGGAAGCATACAGTTGAAGGAAGAGCTTCTGAAGTACTTCAAAGAAGGCTTTCCGTTCCTGAGGATAACTGAGGTTCAGTGCATATATTACACCCATTAAGAGTGCACATGCAGAGGCGATGTCTCCCAAGTCATGCAGAACTTCAACACCCTCGATCACTATTCCAACATCGGCTGGAGGAGTGGTGGCATCACCTCCCTCAACATTGATGCTGTAGATGCCAAGGATAACTTGTTCAAGCTCCCTCGAAACAGCTGTAGCATCGGAATCCTTTACATAGGAGAGAAAGAAAGGACAAAACCAAACTATGAAATCACACACAGATTTTGCAGAATTCTAAAGAGTAACTTTTGCATTTCAGGTTTCCTTTACATAATAGTTTAATGAAAATAGCATGATACTTCAAACAGTGCTATGTGTATAAAAATAACAAGATGAAGTAGTGCTGGGTGATTAGGCCTATATCAAACCTGAGATATAATTTTATATTATTTAACATACACTCACCAAGCACTTTATTAGGAACACATGTGCAATCTAATACAATCCAATACAACAGCTCTGCCATACATTTTTACTTTTACTAAGCTTAGACATTTTATATGAGTAAAATACTCCTTTTCAGAGGCAATTTCAGAGAATCCACAAACATGACAGTTGAATGTGGGAAATGACTATAGCCGCGTTTCCACCGCAGGAACTATACCCCGGAACTAGGAACCTTTTGAGGAACTCAGTGCGTTTCCACCGCAGGAACTAGGGTCTAAATTTAGTTCTGGGGGCTTTGTTTTACCCCCCAAAACGTTCCTGCTCGGGGGGTAGTACTTTCCGAAAGTACAGGAACCTTTTGGGTGGAGCTTGCAGCGCTGAACATTTCTGATTGGTCGAGTACTCGTAGCATTTGTGTTGTATTTATTTTCCGCCATTACCCGCCATGTTTGAAAATATGCAGCGGCAAACCAATTTATTTTCATAATAACTTCAAATCAAACTTGTATGTTATGCGGCGCAGTAGCCTACTTTTGGTTATAGCCTGTCAACGTCTTGGAATTATAACGTGTGCTCTTCTGTTCTTTTCTTGCTTTAGTATTCGTTTTATAAAATGCTAAGCATTCGTGCTGGGACAGCATATTACGTAGGCTACCAAAACATTCAAACGGATTAATTCGGTTGCTGAATATTTTCTTCCGGATTTTCTTTGTTAGCCCGTTGTAATTGACTCAAAACGTTTGATACAGTTATGTGAGGTATGCGGTAGTTCTGCATAATTAACATTGGTGATACAGTACAAGCAAACTGGAAATCACCTTCCGCACTTTTTATCCGGGTAAAATAACAGGTTAATTCTAGTAATCTTCCCTTTAGCTTTTTCAGACTGCCGTAATTTTACTCAATTTTACTGCCATTTTTCAATTCCACGAAAAGACCAGGAAGACTATGGACTCATTTATGGTGCATGGTTCGCATCTGGAGGGCACACTTCGCTGCTCGGCTAGCAGTAACTTCGAAGGAAAGAAAACGGTGGCTGTACCACTACTAATTTACATTTTCACGCAAGTCCGAGTTTTCGTTCTATTCTTGTCATTTTGCGATTAGCCTATATGGAATTGACGACGAGAAAGTAATAAAACAGCAAATTGTTTACAACGTGTGCATGTTTTCTGCTGTTAATGAATGTGTTTGAGAGGATATATGAAAATCAATAAATACAAAAGTAACCATATATAGTCATTGTTGGTAACCCGTTGTATATAAGTGTACAAGTGAATAAACCCCTCCGGGCTGTCCCGGTTATTAGAAAATAATGTAGGCTACTTCGGTGGTAGTACGGGGTTACAGAAGAAATCATATGACAGATGGACCGACGACAACGTCAGTGGGCTAATTTGCCTAATCTTCGCGGTACTTTAGACCCCGGTGGAAACGCAGACAACCATTGGCTGAAGGAACCTTTTAGTTCCTGGTAAAGTAGTTCCTGGGACTGAAAGTTCCGGGTAATTTTGGTGGAAACGCGGCTAATGTTTGCTGTGATGTCTCTCTGTTATGGACTCTACAGATATGTGACCTGAGTGCATTCCATGACTTAAATGTACATGGACAACTAATATATGGGCAAGGATATGGGTGCCTGCGCCCATAATGTGGATGTTTTAACCTATAATGTTTAAGTAACTGGCCCCTAGTTGAGGTCTTTGAACTGCAACCTTTATTCAAATCTGGGAAAAAACAACAACAAAGTGATATCAGTAAAGGAAACTTAACTTGTAAAACAGTTTTCTTTAGAAAAGTCTGACTGTTAACATACCACGCGCAAGCTCAGCAGTGCCGCCTACACCACATCAATGAAGGAGAGAGCAGATAAAGGCTATCACAGCCAGGATCAGAAATTCAACAGGAGTTAACAGGAGCCATCAACTAATGAAATTCATTACTTGCTTTTAAGAGAACTAGAGATGTAAAAATAAATAAGCTATTCAAAATGAGAGCAAGAGAATGAAGCTGTCATCTAATAAATGTTTCTAAAAATAAAAATACTGACAACCCGATTCGCAGTAATTAAGTAGCTAGTTGTGATCGTACCTGTTATGAGTACAGCGCCTTGGCCAGACAGGAGGGAGCACGAATCAATGAACCATCATTCAGGACCTGAAATATTGCAACATGATGATTACAAAAAGAGATTAAAAAAAAAAAATAAACCAAAATAAATTTATAAAGTTAACCGATTAATTATTGGTTCACTTTTTACAGGGTCCTTTAGAGCTACAATAGATAAATTTCCTTCAAGCCTGCTTTTATATCATTCCAATCACTCAACCCAATTAAAAAATAATTTTAAAAAAGAAAAAAAAGAACTGTACTGATTGGGCTGGGGGCACCCCAAAATATTTTATAGTCTAAATAAATGTGCAAAGTAAACTTTCAAATTCACCACAAATAAGTGGATGGGTGCTGCCCTACTGCTTTGAAATAGAAGATGAGTGCCATGCAGTGTCACAGCTAACCATGCCTCAGGTCCACAAATGGGTACCTTTCCCAGTTTTTATCTGTGTTGAATGCAGAAATATGGCTTCAATTAGTTTATTCTACTTTGAAAGAAAATATGATATGAAGAACCTTCTTTTTGGCTAAAGATACATTGACTTTATCCGTATCAAGCAAGTATAGTAAAATATCACAGCAAGTCCGATACAATATACCATAGCCGGGCCCCTAAACACAGTCTTTTGAACTGCAAATCAAAAATTCACTACAAATGCAACTCAGCGATGTGAGAAACTTCACTTACTGGCTAAATGAACTGTAGAATTCTTTTTGTTGTGGTCACTTCAATTGCCCAACATTTATTTAGGCACTTGATTTCTGTAGCTGTAACTCAAAACAAAATTCATACCAATGGTGAACTGTGGCAATACCTATTTCTAATCTTCACTGACAGCACAACATTGCTGGACCACAATACATAGCTTCTCATTAGGCCTATGGCATTAACTGTCTGTGTCACACTTGAAAAATAAGGATAAAAACCTCCTTTAGCTAATCATTGTAAAAAAAAATGTGTTGCACCTTTTAAGAAAATGTAATACAAAAACAAAACGGTTAGCTTACAGTTAAAATACTTGCATATAACGTTATGGCCAGTCATGTGCTCAAAAATAAATACAAGGTTGAAGCAGCCTTAAGTTCTCTCCTTCACCTGCAAAGGGGGGGGGGGGGGGGGGGGGGGGGAGGGTGCGATTCATTTTTGGAAATTCAGAGAGGGAAAAAGAGGCACACTAAATTTCGTAATTTGTAACATTAAATTTACCTAAAACCCATGTCTGCTCTGTGACGCGGTACTCTTTTTTCCATTTATATTAGCATATAGCTTACACAACTTTAGGCTAATAGCGGTTCATTCAAGTTCATAAACACTACAAACGTAACGTATTGGCCGAATACAAGACAACCCTGATTATAAGACGTGAGCAGAATGTAAGCAGAATTAAAACTACCTGTTTTTACTCGCATGCAAATATAGCTGAGTCAATATGTTTATGTTTTATTTTTTTGGTGAACATTCTCAAAACCAGTGTGTTATATTTTCTTTCATTGGGTCAAAGTTTTGGTATATCGCCAATTTAATATTGAAGGAATTAATGTGCAAATAGCTTCGGTTTACCTATTGTTGCAGGGGGGGCTTTAATTATTGACGCACAATTAGCTGCAGAAGGGACGTAGTTGTAAAAACGCGGCAGAATTTGGACAGCTTTTGTGCTGGTAAGACGTGTTGTGATACTCTCTCTCCTTTGAATAATCTAGCGTGTTTAAAAGTAATATAACCTGGTTTAAAGTGCATGGAAATGTAAAGATACGTCATTGCTAATGTTTCCTTGAGTTTCGTCAGAAAAACGTTTTTTGCTGTTAGATCTGTCGGAGATTTTCTCCTCAATTGCATATTTCCTAACTCGCTGCAGGTGAAGGAGAGAGAGTCGGTTAACACTGTGTGTACTGATCGTGCCCCGTGCTGCTCTTTATAGGTATGTTACCGTGTTAAAATTGTTATCTGTGATATATGTCGTGTACTTGAAGCTTGAATTTGGAGGAAAAGATCGGTTTTATTTATTGTGCACTTGTCATTTTTTTCATTTTGCAAAGATGTTTGTTTAATTCTATATGTAAAGTGAAGGATAAGACCTCTAGTAAAACAAGTTACATTTTGTTCTAATGGGTATTAATGTTACTCACTGGATATTTGCAATTTCTTTTGTTTTTAATGTAACTGTTAATTTCAAATACACATGCAAAGGCATGCATTCTTCTGTGCACTTATCTTATTTGTATTATTTTGTGTATTGCAACAACAACAAACAAAAAAAACAGAACTTGGACAGCTTTTGTGCTGGTGAATGAGAGAGAGCCTGTTAACACTGTGTACCGATCATGCCCCATGCTGCTCTTTGTAGACAATTAAAGTGCAGATCCTTCCTGAAGCCTGGTGTGACTGGTCTCCTTGAGCAACCATTCTGCAGCCGCTACACAAACACGTAGCATTTCCTGTACCTGCTTCACAATAAAAGCCTCCCGCTGGTTCGCCGATGGAAATCTTTTAATATGAAGCAGCAGCAAGAAGATGGTGGAACTTCAACAGCCCTGAAACGGCTGACAGGGATCAGTCAAAATAAGCCTGATATCTGAAAGTACAGACAGGAACACGAGAGTAAAACTAATCACAGAGACTCGGTTACAAAAGCAGCCTATTCAGAGCTAAACGTAGACATGTAAAAACAGCTTTCTCTGTGGTCACCAGCACAGACTCAGGTGTTGAACTGCCTGTAAACAGTGTTGCTATTGCCTGCAAAGAGTAACGTTCATAGACTGAATATAAAGTTTTATACAATGGCTTGGCTGAATACTCGATTCTGCTCGATTCCAAGGGTGGGCATTATTTCTCAGTAAAGGGACACCTCGGCGTTTTAACAATTCTAAAATCAATGCGCTACAAAATCCAGCATTATAAAGCAGTTAAAACAGCAACATTATTCTTATTCTATTAGAATTGTTGTTACATCCCCTCACATTTTCAATGTCCAATTTCGCAATAGATGGCAACATTGAATCACGGTTCTAGTTACTGGCTTCATTTAGGGATGCCAACCATCCCGAAAAATAAGGAATTGTCCCTTATTTGGACAGTAGAATAGGCGTTCTGTATTTAACTCATGGCTACGGGATGCGTTTTCATCCCTATCTTTGTGAACGATTCTGTTTGTAGTAACCACTGTTTTGAATACAATTCAATAGTTAGCTAGCTAGCTGGCCAGGATAACAAGCATGCTGTGAGACCATTCTGACCTAAAATCCAGAATTTTAATATTGGCTAGGTGACAAGTGATGGCGAACCTATCATAAAGCTAACTGGCATTCAAACCCGGTTTCAGAGTGTCTTGGAAAGACGCTATGTCTACAATGCGCGACCACATCATTTAGAAAGCAAGACAGTGCTAGGGAGATTAATTTGATTAAGTTATGGTTTCATGTAGTTTTCTTAAATAATGTAATGACAAATGACCAAAATCGGTGCTAATTCTATGGTATAAAACAAAGGAACTATTTTTTCTTGATGGAATCATTGGTTTCATAGAACTAACGACCAGAGAGGTTTTTGCTTAACAACGGTGCAAATAGAACTACCAACCAGTTTTTTCTTTTGCATAACAACGGTCCCGATAGAACTATCAACCACAATTTTGCTTGACAACGGTAAAATAATATTATTATGCCCAAACGGACGCGTAATATTTCACTTTCAGCTGATTAAGTTGATAAAAATCACTAAATATAAAAGTAACCATATACAGTCATTGTTGGTAACCCGTTGTATAAGTGGAATAAACCCCTCCGGGCTGTCCCGTAATTGGAAAATCATGTAATAATAATAATAATAATGTAATAAAATATAATGTACTTTGGTGGTGGTACTCCAATTGGCTTCGCCTCGGCCGCATCACCACAACCGTCGTAGGCTACATTACTTTCCAATAACGAGACAGCCGGTCCTGGTTTATTCCTTTACATATAATGATATTTACATACCGACTATGGTATGGTTTCACAGTGGTAACATGTGTTCACCAGAGGTGTTCACGGACTGGCGGGGCTCGGCGGGATAAAAGCAGACTGACCTGGGTCATGCAGCTAAGTTAGCTAGCTAACATGTCCAAGACCCACCTGCTCTCTAAAACTACACAAGCATGCCAAAAAAGAACACCGACTTTTGTATCACAAACACAAAATACAATCATGCTCAATATGAAAATACTACAAAAAATAGGTACGGGTGAAAAGAAGTCCTCCTACCTCTTTCAACTCAGAAAACGAAGACCAACAAAATTAACTCAATGAAGATTTGGAGGGAAACTAGGAGCAGTCAAGTGGCCTTGCGCATGTGCAGTCTGAAGCATCTTAATCTTCTTGTTCTTTGGGGTTTTACGGCATCTGGCGTTGTATTACGGCCACCTTCTGGATGCAAGTATCTCAATCCTAATTCACTTAACTTAAATATTTTGTGATTAAACAACACATTAATATTTTGTACAGATAACGAGAGACACAATTACATGGACTTTATTAGAAAAAAATATTTTAACTTAACAAAGACATGTATTTTAAGTAAACTGAAAATAAAAAAAATAGTATAAAGTGCACAACCCACCTCATTCAATTTTTTGAGTGCAAGATCCCTTTTTATTTCCAGCATATCACGGATATTAACACCTGGACTGATGGCCTTTACCACAGCTTCTATCACGTCAGCTTCACTGTGTCCCTTTTTAGGTCCCATGTCAATCTGATGCATCAGGTTTGTATATGAGAGTTTCTCTCTTTGTCCCCTCTCCCCAATTTGACCACAGATCATGAAATCTCTCCTCACTGTCACTTCAGGCAGTCTATTCACTGGTGCAAACAATATATTTTGTTCAGCTGTAGCCTCACTTGGAGCTGACCTGACCATTTCATTGGTCAGTTTCTTTATTTCACCTTGTAGTGCTTTAGTAGATGACTGAAAACTTAACTGAAGGTCTGAGTATTGTTTTTGTAAACTCATGAGTTCAGCTGCCTCCCAACTAGTCTTGTCTGTCCTTTCTCCACTAGCCTCTTTCTCATCATTTTCCTTCATCTGGTCGGCCAATTGCAAAAGAGCACTCAAAAACTGCCTAGCAACATCATCATCTTCCTGTTCAATTCCATCTTCCATTGATTCACTAATTAGACGGAATAACGTGTGCCTCTTTGTGACAGTTTCGCCTGGTACCTTAGCATACACACATACCTCTCTCAGCTGATCCAGTCGCAATTTCAGTAGTTTCTCACTCACTGTGCCTTGCAATTTTTCAAGCTCCATTCTCACTGTAGTAATCAGCTTTCAACTGCGCTCGGTTTAACTGTCGTCTTCACTCCGTGGCACACCGTTATCCCGGACGAGCCCCCAATTTTGTCGCACACTTGGACAATAAACAAAGACTCCCAGGCGTGCATGAGTTTTAAAAAATTTACTTTGTTCACTGAAATCGTAGAAACAACAGCACATTAGCCAACTGAGTATACAAAGCTAGCTTTCACAGTCTAGTAATTGACTGACGTGCGGTCATTCCCTACTAACAAACACATTCCACTGCGTTCACAGCGATCTCTAAATACATAAGATACTTAATCTATATCAAGCATACACAATTCCTGACCAATATATTGAACGCGCACACATAGATATTTAAGACTACACGTGGCTACGGCAGGTTTCTCCTAGCTAAATAGCTTGATTTCACAGTTCTCAACTTACTGGTAGAGTCTCTCTATGCAAACGCATTTGCTTTACCCTTTACATTTTCTCTACTATAACTATCACACTGACACACATTTCCATGGCATTTCAATCTGGGAAATTGAACTCGATACAGCATGCATGATATCTAGCTAATGCTACGCGAAGCCAACTTCACAAACAAAGCTAACAAAGTTGCTAACAACTTTGGAAAGGCTACAGATAAGTTCATGAAAAAGTAATTCTAATTACAAGTATGTTAGCTAGTTATGATAGTCCTATGGCCTGCTAATGTTACTTCTTCCACATGCGATTCCGTGTTTACATCCCAATTCTAACTAAATGTCCAGGGGAGTAAAACCCAGAAAAGCTCTTTTTCAGTCCACGTTCCAGATTTGGGAGAGTCCTGAATTTTGCACAGTGCATTTATGAAGCTAACTCAGTAATCCTGCTTCGTAAAACAGAGCCTATAAGAGCTAAATACCAAATGAGGAAAAACACAATGGCTGTACCGGCACTACGGAGTTGATACCGTACAATGTTCCCACACGCTAAGTGTAAAGATGGTTATAACACTGCTCAATTACTGTTACCATCTATATGGAACAGTGGTGGCTGGTGACTCAAAAAATTGGGGAGGACAGGAAGAAAACCAACCCACGGCGTCATGTTATTTTACACTAGTTGGCTACTTATCTCTACTTTCTTATGTTCAAGTTATGTTATGTTATTATGTTCAAATGTAGCAATAATCCAACTAGCAACCTAATGCAAATGTACTATACAACTAAGGTAAGTAATGCACCCAAAGTCTATCCCCATCTTTCATAAGGAACAAATATATTATCATTTATACAACGGCTTGGCGGAATAGTACTCGATTCTGATCGGTCCAAGGGTGGGCATTATTTCTCAGTAAAGGGACACATCGGCCTTTTAACAGTTCTAAAATCAATGCGCTACAAAATCCAGCATTCTAAATCAGTTTAAACAGCAACATTATTCTGTCGCATTTGAATTGTTGTTACATCCCCTCTCCTTTTCATGTCCAATTTCACAATTGATGGCAACGTTGAATCACATTTCTAGTTACTGTTGCTAGCTTTATTTGCAGTTGCCAGCCATCGCGCAAATCGGAATCGTCCCTTATTTGGACAGGCGTTCCGCATTTAACTCATGGCTACGGGATGCATTTTCATCAGTATGTTTGTGAACAATTGCGTTTATAGTAACCGCTGTTTTGAATACAATTAAATAGTTAGCTAGCTAGCTAGCCGGGATAACAAGCATGCCGTGAGACCATTCTGACCTAAAACCAATAATTTTAGTATTGGCTAGGTGACAAGTGACAGCGAACCTGTCATAAAGCTAGCTGGAATTCAAAACCCATTTCAGAGGGTCTTAGAAAAAAACGTTGTCTACATTGCACGACCACACCATTTAAAAAGTAAGACAGTGCCAGGGAGATTAATTTGATTGACTTATGGTTTCATGCCGTTTTATTAAATAATATAATGACACAAATGACCTAAATTGGTCCTAACTGTATGGTATAAAACGAGAAGGAACTATTTTTTCTTGATAGAATCATTGTTTTCATAGAATTAACGACCAGAGGTTTTTGCTTAACAAAGGCGCAAATGGAACTACCAACCAGAGTTTTGCTTGACAACGGCAAAATAATATGCCCAAACGCCCACGGAAGAATATTTTACTTTCAGCTGATTAAATCGATAACAATCAATAAATATAAAAGTAACCATATTGTTGGTAACCCGTTGTATAAGTGGAATAAACCCCTCCGGGCTGTCCCGTTATTGGAAAATAATGTAGCCTACTTCGGGGCTGGTTTAGCGACCCTACATTATTTTCCAATAACGGGACAGCCCGTCGTGGTTTATTCTTTACATATCATATTACAACACAAAGGGGCTAGGTGAACGAGAGGGAAAGGCACATCTAATCACTGCGGGCTCTGGATGGGAATAAACCTTGTGTGTGCATAATGTGTCACTAGAATTAGAATTTTTGATCATGGTTGTGGCGCTGATCGTCCAGCGGTCTTGATCCTCACCTGCTGCATAATCCAAACTGTGGAATAGCTGTGACAACAAATAATCCACAAGATTTTCTTTCCCATCCCACTCTCTGCGTCTGCGTCCATGCCTCTTTGTGACCCCCTCACTCACGCTGCCATTAATTGCCTCGTTAGCAATAGCAGCGCCACTCTCCTCAAAATCCATTCTCGCCGTTAGCTCAGTCCTCCAGGGCTGCTACAACAAGCTAACTGTTGCATTGGCTAACGCAAGTAGCTATCTACTGCTCGATAAAAAAGGGAAACGTAAATCTGAAAAAAGGAAATTTGGACAACCTCCTCTGCCTCTATAGACAAATCTCCTCTGGTCGAAAAGGCTTAAATAAAATGTAATTTTTTAGTGATGTGTTTTAAAAGTAGTTCGCAATTTGCACGTTATAATACAATACCGTGGTAGAGAATTGAAGATGAAATTTGGAAATAATCATTGGACCAACGCGATGTCAATATTGTATTCTGGTTGTTGATTGGTTTGGGAGGACGTCTTCCCTTGGAGCATCATTTTTCGTGTTTTGGCCAATAACAGATCAGCATGGAAAAAAATGAAGTACATTAAATTGATATAAGAGATCCTGCCCTAAGGAAGACAGCAGGAGCCCCGTCCTCCTCTGCCCCCAACCACCACTTCACACAGACTGCCCTTTCCCCTCTTGCCTGCCCTGCAGGTGTCGCTGTTGAAGCATTTGAATCAGAATTTCAATAATGGATTTATCCAAAGAAGAGATTAATTTTTTTATATATATATATATAAATGATACTGAGATTTGGTAATGGTTTATGTGGGAAATAAATATAGATGTACTCAAAAAACACAAGCCTATTGTATTGGGAAAGATATGTAGTTAGAGAGCACAGGCCCAGTGTATATGGGAAAGGAATGTATTAATGAGCACCAGCTGTCTCCTCCCTGATGTATCATCCGGCTAGCAAAGGAGGAAGGATACAGGTGGACCAAGGTCGACCTTAGCCATAAGATTAACAACTGGCAGCAGGGAAGCGCTTCATACTAAAATAGGTGTGATTAGAACAAACACGTAATACACACATAATTTCTGCCCTGCTAATTAAGCTGTATACAAGCACATCTGTGGAACTAACGGAAGCTTCTGCCTTTTCCGGAAAATGTGTTGTCAGAATATGTGATTTATGATAGAAGGGGGAGGGAGATTCAAGTGGGAGAAACATTACGTAATTAACAAAAATTAAGTAGGAAGTACTAAATTTAAGCTACAAAACAGGAGGAGTTAGAAAAATGGATAAAAGAAGCAGTTGGCCCCAGGGGAGGGGAGAGTGTGTTTTGGGAATGCTTGGAGAGTGATCGGATGTATTGTCTTTACTTCTACCATTATCCCCGTCCCCAAAAAAACAAGGACCGCAGGACTCAATGACTACAGACCCGTCGCCCTGACCTCTGTGGTAATGAAGTCTTTTGAGCGCCTTGTACTGTCCCACCTCAAAACCATCACGGACCCACTCCTGGACCCCCTGCAGTTCGCATACAGAGCCAACAGGTCCACTTCATCCTCCAGCACCTGGACACTGCAGGAACCTATGTCAGGATCCTGTTTGTGGACTTCAGCTCCGCCTTCAATACCATCATCCCGGCTCTACTACAGGACAAGCTCTCCCAGCTGCACGTGCCTGACTGCACCTGCAGGTGGATCACCGACTTCCTGTCTGACAGGAAGCAGCACGTGAAGCTGGGGAAACACGTCTCTGACTCCCGGACCATCAGCACCGGCTCCCCTCAAGGCTGCGTCCTTTCTCCTCTACTCTTCTCCCTGTATACCAATAGCTGCACCTCCAGTCATCAGTCAGTCAAGCTCCTGAAGTTTGCAGACGACACCACTCTCATTGGACTCATCTCTGGTGGGGATGAGTCTGCCTACAGGAGAGAGATTGAACATCTGGTGTCCTGGTGCAGCCATAACAACCTGGAGCTCAACGCCCTAAAGACAGTAGAGATGGTAGTGGACTTCAGAAGGAACGCAGCCCCACCCGCCCCCATCACCCTGCATGACTCCCCAGTCGACACTGTGGAGTCCTTCTGCTTCCTGGGCACCATCATCACCCAGGACCTCAAGTGGGAGCTGAACATCACCTCCCTCACTAAGAAGGCTCAGCAGAGGATGTACTTCCTGCGGCAGCTGAAGAAGTTCAACCTGCCAATGACAATGATGGTGCACTTCTACACTGCCATCATTGAGTCCATCCTCACCTCCTCCATCACCATCTGGTACGCTGCTGCCACTGCCAAGGACAAGGGCAGACTGCAGCGTATCATTCGCGCCGCTGAGAGGGTGATTGGCTGCAATCTGCCATCCCTCCAGGACCTGCACACCTCCAGGGCCCTGAGGCGGGCAGGAAAGATTGTGGCCGACCCCTCCCACCCTGGACACAAACTCTTGCAAACACTCCCCTCCGGCAGGAGGCTGCGGTCCATCAGGACCAAAACCTCACGTCATAAGAACAGTTTTTTCCCGACTGCAGCTGGCCTTATCAACAAGGCCCGGGACCCCCACTGATGCCACTGTCACTGTACTGTTATCCTGACCCCCACGGACACCAACAGACAGCACCTGTACTTAAAACCACTTTATCCCCTTGCACTATTGTTATTGTTTTGCACTATGTTTATGTTATGTTATGTTATGTCTGTTATGTTTTTTACTGCACTATTGTTCATCTTACTCTATTTATCTTATTTTATGTTCACTGTTACGCACCACCTGACCAAAACAAATTCCTTGTATGTGTAAACCTACTTGGCAATAAACCCGATTCTGATTCTGATTCTGATTCTGATGAGTGACTGTTAATTGTACTGAACTGCGCAGATCAGCCCGGGTTATTGTATGTAATCTTTGATTCACTAACAATAAACCCAGTTGCATCAGACTCTGAGAAGTGTGCATCTTTTGAAGAAGCATTCAACAGTGTGGAGGAGAGCGACCTCGGCATTCCTGGCCCAGGCCCACATTTATTTCAACCAATTACTCTTTTTTATATTTTGATCTCCCTCTTACCTCAAAAATAGAGGAGGAGCAACCTCCTCTGCCTCTATGGACCAGCCTCCTCTGTTATGGAATCATAGTAGTGCTTGAGGGTGTGTCCTCAACGGATGTGTGGGTGGGGTTGAAGATGAAGGAGATGTGAGTGGGGCTTACAAACACGGAGTCTACAAGGGCTGCAAAACCCTACATAGTATATCTTTAACGTTAGTTGATTATAACCAGGTTGATTCTGCACAAGGCCATTCTTTATCACGTTATTAATTAAACGCTTAATGATAGATAAGTGCCTTGTCTTTCCTCTCTCGTTTCTGCTGCTAACTATTCAAAGCCACCTCATGTGTTTTTAGTTGTGGTCGTGGTGTCTCCATTGCAGCAGTAACTAAATCTATCTAGAGGTAGGGAGATAATTAGGGGGTTAAAGTGTGGCTAAAGCTGTGTAAGGGCTGTAGGACTTCCGTAAAGTGATCTGCCACCGTTGTCGGCTCATTAAGCTCCTTGATCGGGAGGGCCAGCTTGCTGTACTATTGGTAGAGTTTCAGGAACTAAGTAGTACATCCTTCAAAGAACTGGTGTGCCCACCACAGCTGGGAAGGGGCAGGCAGGAAGAGAGAGTTGGGTGACAGTAGGTAAGTGCAGAAAAGGACATGCGTACCACACAGGGGCAGTATCTCCAGAAGTTGTGGTGTCCAACTGATTCCAACCCTTGCAGGAATTGGATCTGACCCTTTATCTTGAGAGTGAGAGGACTGATGAACCACTGGGCACCCAGATGGCCACATCATCCAAGAAAATGGAGTTAGTGATGGGGGGGGACTCAGTTATTAGAGGGGTAGACAAACACAGTCTCATAGGTTGTGTTGCCTGCCTGGTGCCCAGGTTGGAGATCTCCTGGAGCATGTGGACAAGCTCCTGGCCAGAGCAGGGAGGCATTCAGTGGTCATGGTTCATAGAAGGTTCAATGACATAGGTAACGGTAGGTTTGAGGCTCTGCAGGACAAATTTGTGTAGTTAGCAGAAAATATTAGGAGCAGAGTGTCTATGGTAGTTTTTTTCTGGAGTACTACCGGCACCACATGCAAACAGAGGGAAGGAAAGCTTTATTTGGAGGTTTAGCACCGGCTACAAACCTGGTGTAGGAAAATAAGCGTTTAACATTCATGTCTAATCTAAAGATGATGTTCAACTACCTAAAAATTATTAACAAAGGTTACAGACATGGGCAGTCACATGAATGTCAGGATTTGGCGGGTTGTGATAGGACCCAAGTGCAGAGTTAAACACAGGAGACTCAAAAGGTAAGTTTAAACAAGACTTTACTTTACTTACAGCAGAACGAACAAATAACAAATGTAATGCCACGATGGGCCATTCAAAAAAACTCAAACAAAACTTGAAACATGAAAACATGCAGGGGAACCCAAAAAATACTCAATACACTGAGGAGCTCGAAAGTACTCAAAAACACAGAGGAACCTGAATATACACCAAACGCAGGGAGCACAACAGTAGGACCCAGTACAGACTAAGGCAGTGTTTCTCAACCCTGATTCTGGGGACCCACTGCCCTGCGTGTTTTAGATGTTTCCCTGCTCCAACACACCTGATTCAAATTAATGGGTTGTCATCAAGCTCTGCAGAAGCCTGATAATGACCCATTCATTTGAATCAGGTGTGTTGGAGCAGGGAGACATCTAAAACATGCAGGGCAGTGGGTCCCCAG
This sequence comes from Anguilla anguilla, assembly GCF_013347855.1. Classification (NCBI taxonomy): domain Eukaryota; kingdom Metazoa; phylum Chordata; class Actinopteri; order Anguilliformes; family Anguillidae; genus Anguilla; species Anguilla anguilla. The sequence goes on along the minus strand of NC_049201.1, from coordinate 35,970,097 downwards.
GACCAGGGTTGAGAAACACTGGACTAAGGCAAACAAAGAACGTATATACACAAAAGGGCTAACAAGACACAGGAGAACACAATGCACAATTAACCCAGCGAGGGGAGGGATAACAAGACACAGGTGAGTACAATGATTGAATAACGAGACTACAATAATAGAATAAACCCAGGAGAAAGCAATGAGACAAACAAACCACAGTACAAAGATGAGAAATGCCGCCATGGCGGCCAAAAAAAGGAATAACCGGAAAAAAGGGCAGAATCCTGACAATGAAACTGAAACCACATACCAAACCACAGCTTTTGTCAAAAAGTAATCCAAGGGTGTGTAAAGACCCAAATTAAAAAACCGAAAGACAGCAGAATATTCCAAAAGAAATGCAGAACACCAGACCTAGATGTAGGACTCAGATGCCCACTTCTGACTAACAGTTACAAGCTTCCTCTTAAGTTGCCCAAACTGACTGACCAAGAGAAAGCCACATATTTTATCTTATGAAAGAGAGACGGGGGGGTGGGGGGGTGGACTCTGTCACACACACAGACACACAGACCCACACTCATACACAGATGCACACATTGGCACCTGAAATGACACCCCCCCCCCCCCCCCAGTTCCTACTTGCTGTCTTATCTCCAAGCAATTCTGGTCAAGTACTTTGAAGCTTCTATTGCCGATAACGGCCAAATGCTGAATTAGATGTTTGATGGAGCATTGCTTTAGAAGATTGAGGATATTGCTGATGCCTTAAATAATTATTTTGTTGACAGTTTTACCAGAGAGGAGATTACTACTAGGTCAGAAGGCATATTCAGTACTCAGAATGTCTTACTCTCTTAGTACTAGATAAATTACAGAAACTAAAGACAAATAAGGCAGCATTGCATTACAGGCATTTTCTTATCCAGAGCGACGTAGACATTTTTTTACATACCATTTGCATCCATTTATACAGCTAGATATATACTGAAGCAATGCAGGTTAAGTACCTTGCTCAAGGGTACAACAGCAGTGCCCCACCCAGAAATCAAACCTGTGACCTTTAGGTTACAAGACCAGCTTCTTACCCATTATACTACACTGCCACCCACAGCCAAGGTTACTCAAAGAGTTAGGTGAGATCATGTTTAACCACTGGCAGGTATTTTTTTGGTCAGATCACTCTGTCCGAAGATTCAAATTCAAAGAAGCTTTATTGGCATGACGTATATATATATATATATATATATATATATATATATATATATATATATATATATATATACATATTGCAAAAACATGAGTGCAACAAACAATAAACATATGAACAGAATACAAATTTGTGTGTGTGTATGTGAGTGGTATTTCTGTATCTTAGCTTGTGTAATGGCGTGTGTAAATTAGGTGAAACAGTGAGTACAATAATATAAAAAAATATCTCTCTCTCTAGCAAGATTCATAGATCACTAGCTAGCAAGAGAAATAAATAGATAGCCAGCGAGACGGATCACTAGCTGGCTAGCTGGAAGAACTTCTTTTATAAAAGCTTCTCTTCCTAGCTAGCCAGCTAGCTAGCAATCGATCACTGTCGTTAGAAACCAGCAGAGAACGCTTGGATACCATGCATGCAAGGTAGTCAAGTTGACGCTAACTTACGCATTAAGGTAACGTAACTGGAAACGTAACCCCGGAAGTGAATAGGGGGATGAAATTTGTAGTGGGGATGAAATTTGTTGTGACACAGCCATTGGGATGGCAGGTATGCCATCCCGCCAAGTTACGCCTTGGCGGGGGCATGCCCCATACCTATACAGCACCGAGAGTTTGGCACTTTTCAGGGTTCCCCACAGAAATAACCACAACAGCCACAGACACTCAGCCCTTAAAAACATTCAATTCTGTACATTCTGACCCCATTTCAACAGACAGAATTCATAAACAACTTCACATGTCCACACAATAAAGCCCCAAACTAAGGGGATTTTGCGTTTTCTCCTTCTTCTTCTTCTCTTTCTTCTTCTTCTTCTTCTTCTTCTCATTCTTATTTTTCCTGCCGCCTATCCCACTAACAACATGTCTCCCCATTGGACATTTCACTGACACCAGCCAAATCTTCACCTACACGACCCAATCAAAAACGCGCATACACACGCAAAATACCCATACCTTTTTACTCTGAAACATTTCCAGTTTAAACAGCTAGTCCGCCTGTGGCCTAGTGGGCAAGGTTACAGTCTTGGGAACACGGGGTCGTAGGTTCAAGCCCAGCTAGGAACACGTTTCTTTAACCTGCTTCGACCCTCACTAATAATTGTCTACTAGCCTACTTATCAATTATTGCTTTTGCACCATATCTACCCGCCGTTCACCGTTCAGTTATTAACCGGCTACAATATTGCTAAGCCATATGCATTATGACTTACCGTCTGTACGTTCAGTTATTAACCGGCTACAATATTGCGAAGTCATATGGATTCAACGGGAGCTCTTCTGTGCTTACTGGCCTGTGTTCTTCTTTAAAACCACCAGCAGGTTTGCTAATGATATTTCACGCATTGCATAGCTATGGCATGGTGCTGCACTAACGAAGTCACAGACTGGTAAACCTCCGGTTTAAGGCTTGAAACCCGACTCGCCCTCAGGCAGATCATTTCCTCTTTTACACTAACGTTTTCTTACGCTTATATTTGCTTTACCAAAACTCACTCACGGCCACCCATATGCATTTCATGACGGCAAATGTATTCCTTTTATTAAAAAGTTACACCAGTTCACCACTGTGCCATTTCTACTAACTATATTTCTTCACTTGGCTACCGTACAAAACCTTCTTATCAGCAAACGCCACGTTTCTACATTCATGTTATCTCGCCCTGTTCTCTATCTACCCACATAGGCTACAAACAATTACTACGCATGTACGTTATGCAACTCCGCATTAAAACATTACATTTCAAATCATGATTCACTCATAAGTATAACTACTAGCACTGAACATGAGAAAAACACATTAGTGCAATAGATTGCCCACGTTATTTAACCCTCCACTTCAACAACTAATGTTAAATACAGACTGTTATATATACCGTTCGATAAGGAAACTAAGCTCTCTCATGGTCACTTCATTTACTTCGCACTATAGTCTGTGATCATGTCAACCTTCACCTACATGCCCATTCTGCTAAAAAACATACTGTTTCAACTATGCAATTTCATCATTTCGCCTAATTTATCTCTGCTGTTATTTTCTCATATGCAAAGCCTGCTGGGACATATGCGTCTGCTCCTATTCTCCACTATCAACTTTTCCAGTTCTAGCTTAACAAAACAGCAAAGAGGATTCCTACCTGCAGATAAGCCTATCAAAATGCCTTATAAACCTTACAAACACTAAAAGTGCATCTTCATGAAATAACAGACAACGGAGCAGGACAGAAGGGTACACAAGTTGCGACCTAGGCAGCTCTAAATCTACGGGCTTGCTGATTCTTTTGTCAATCAAGGCTCGTTGGATGCCCGTCAAATCCGTGAGTAGCCTACATAGCTACACTGGCCATATTTCACTTTTTCTGATGCGTTTACAATTACGCCACCGCACCATTTGTCACAGCCACTGTTTTACATATATAGCAAACCGAAACTGCTAAACGTACACGCTCATCAGACTGTACAAATTCACACAAGGATAGCCATAATCCACAACCGTTTCTTACAGGGTCACTTCGCATTTCTCACTCTCGTAATAAAACGCTTTGCAAAAAGAAATGATATCTCATAAAAAACACGTTTTCAACGTACAAAAATGCCAAGTTACTCACACATACAAGACATACACCGTCAATAACTCATTCATTCAGACTGCCAAAATCCAGGCCTGCCATTAAAAGTATTGATATCAAAATGACGCCAAGTTACGGTACTACAAACAATATAGGCTATCTTGCCTCACCGAAATTTAATAACATGTATTCCAAAGCAATGCTACCCAATATTTACTCAATAGTGGGTAGCACAACGTGTGAAAGTCAGAAAATGCAGACATCCCATTTCGTATAGTGATTTAATTATGAGGTGTACTATTTACAGCTGCACTGATCGACCATAAAATAATGCTCCTCTGAAGTTTTTTTGGTAGCCAAGTGATTTTTACTATTTCCTTTAGCATACTTAACCAAATAATTCGTTGACAGAAAGCGTAATCAGCTAACGCTTATTTGCTATATTGGGTAGTCCAGTATGCCAAAACAGTTAGCAACTTCGGCTACCAAGCCATTTGACTAGCAAACTAGCTAACTAACCCTATCCGGCAAATATTTGTTGCAGAGGGCGACTGAGACCGCAGTTTAATAACCCCCGTCAACTGCGTGTTTTGCTTCGTTCCAATATTTATAAGTTACCGTTTGCATATATATAGAGGTTTGCAGTGGTTGGCCATAACTTATAATTTGTCTTATGTTTGCGGTGTTATATTGTGTGTTGCGGGCGTCACACGAGTGGTTTGTTTTGGTTTTCTGTACACGTGTGCTTTGTTTTGGAAGCATGGACTTTGTTTACTGTAGTTTGACAGCTCCCTACAACCGACACACCCACTCCAGCTGATCCTCGTCTCCCATCAACTAAAGTGGATAATCGGATAGCTGCAACGATTGACCCAAGGGAAAATAAAAAGGACTTGCCAGGAAGGGAAAACTGAGTGAACAGCCCGTACCCAGAACCACGGAGAATCCTGCCGGCGGTGTGCAGGATTCATACCGTTTTATGATCGCTGGAGATCATACAACAGTATGCTGAATACAAGGCCAGTTCTGCTGAATACAAGGCGAGTACCTATTTCCACTTGTTCCTTCGAGCTAGTTCCTGTTCGAAAGCCACGCTTGGGCCATCTCTCTCTCCCCAAGAGCGACCGACGACGCAAGATGGAAGATGGTGACGTCATCTTGGAGACCGGCTGTTTCGCTGCCAGGCCCGCCCCTCGTCTTAAAGAGACAGCACTGATTTTTACAGCCCTGCTCCCACTCCCCTGGAACAATTGATGCCCAAGTTTTTATCTTTTTAACCCTTTCTGACACAGCCTCTGCTTAATTCTTTTTAGAGACTTTTTTATTATTAATAAATTGTTCTAATCCTATTCTCTTGTCTGTTGTGTGTGGCAAAAACAGACTAAAACAAACCTGGGTGGCTCTTGAGTTTTAACCTTTTAGAGGTCCTAGTCCTCTATTTAAAGACTAGGTGGCATAGTCAGCTACCCTTACGTGACATATTCAATCTGTCAAACGTGACCTGGGCCATGCTTCATGGAAATGACAAAGCTAACTAATAATCACGATTTTTGGATAAACTGCAGAATTTTCAATTTCACGAAGCGAATAAGGTTTATTTAATTTAATTTGCTGGATAACATGATGGTGAAATCACACACAGAATTTAACTAAATTAACCTTCATTGTAAGACTGGCATTTAGAAAGGAACGTGTTTTTTTTTTAGCATTTAAGAGACCGACGAGACCGTTTAAGCCGGTGGTTCTCAGACACGGTCCTGGGGGCTCCCTGCGTATGTTGGCTTTGGTTCCAACCACAATTGGCTATCTGATCATTTTAACAAGTGCTGTTTTTCCTATTATGTGATTTTGTTTTAGAGGGATCGTTTACCATCTGCAGCACATTATGCCAGAAACAACTACGTATGCTATAAATAATAAAGTTCCCATGTTCGTGTTGTGCTATATTGAGCTATAATGCAAACATTTACTTTAAACATGTAACGATTTTAATCACAGTGTAGGAAAAAACAAACGCACAATAAACTCCCCCAAGGTGCTGGGTCACAGAAACGTGTCAAATAGGTAAAGAAAAGACTCACACACTCGCTTGATGCTCCAGAAAATATAATAGCAGTATTATACAAATATATATATATACAATAGTATACCGGTGTGGTCAAAACGTTAACCGAGCTTATGGCTAAATACATAGCTTGCCATCATATTTTTGGAGCATTGTTTAAGCGAGTGTGCGAGTCTTTACCTATTTAACAATTTAATTTTTAATCAAATGAAAGACCAAGTTAATCAATAGGTTACGCAGGGATCACCCAGAGCCGAGTTTGAGCATTACTGTTCTAAGGCACTTCTACGATGATCTTTGAATGCTACTAATTTAGTCGTGAGGGAATTATTTATGTCAAGCAATTAATGGGAGTGCACACTGCTTTAAATGTTGGTCATTATTCAAATGACTAATTTCAATTCGTATTCCTCGGTTTGTCTGATACATGTGAGCCAGGTCTGAGCCAAACGATTTCAGGCTGTATTGTAACCTGTTGTACAGAGTCTATTATTTCACCTGTCAGCTATGAAGGACTCATGATTGTCTTTTTAGCATATATGAAAAAGGTTTTGTAGTAGTGTGTACTTCATGTTGCTTTGTGAAAAAGGAACAATATTTTTCACTTCTTTCATTGTTTTAAGCTGCAGCACAAGCTGGTCATCCTTAGTCTGTCTCAGTGAGATTATAGGATGATGTCTCTTCAGTTATTTATTTACTTCTGGGGGTTTGCCTTACTCATTTACTCATTGTTTTAACCCTCTGGGGTCTAAGGGTAAAATGAGGCACACTGGTGATTGTGCCATGCTCTGACATTTGTGTAAATTTCATCAACTTTATATGCAGTGATTCCAAAGTGTTTCATATCTCTGTTTTCAGCACAAACTCAGCTACAATGTAGCATAGTAAGTAATATGGCAGCAGTAAGTAGGTCATAATCATATGTGGATTGCAAATTGCTCTAAAAACACACAAACTGTAAACAGTAGTTTTAAACATGCACAGGAATGTTGTAATAAAACACACTAAACAATTGTGACTAAGATTTTTGGTCACTGAAATGTGTTCATCAAGGTCTTGGGTATCAAAAGATGACAAACTATTTTAGCAAATTCAATGAGAAATATAAAATAAATTGCTAAAGGTTAGTGTTGTGACTACTATTTTTCAACACCAGGTGAGAATGGGAGGGCAAATGGCCTTTCTGTAATGAATATGCATTGGGTAGGACGACCTGCCAGCTAAGTAGGCTATTCACACCTGGCCGCATGTCTCCCCACCACTAAGACAAAGACTCAGTGAGCCATTTAGAAGACAGAAACAAAGACATCTTTTGATTTTCAGAACATTTATTGAAGCAAACTATATGCATGCAAGATGAGATGATACTGGTGTACTCTTGCAACGCTTGCATGGCCTCTTAGCTAGTCGTGAACTAGGCCGTGTTTCCTGATCAGCATCTCTGTAAATATGATAAAAACAAAATTGTTAGGAAATGTGACATGAAATCAAACTTTATTTATATAGCACATTTCCTTGAACAGGTGAAAAGTAAATGTGCTTTACAAAAAATGGGTAAACCACTAACTAATGAAAACAAAACTTGTTGAAATGTGACATGGTTACATCATATACAAACTAAGAACCAAACAAACACAACCAGACGCAGAGAGGTAGCCTATAATTATGGTTAGAATCGTTCGTAGTGTGGGAATTTACAAGCGTGCATATTAGTGAATATTCCTACAAACACAGAGAATGTAATACAGCACACATTTACAAATAATGCAAGCTATCAACGAAACAACATTAGCTAAACTAAATAAACATTGCTATTCCAGCTCAACTACACCCAACTCATCAATAACAATGCCTCAATCTGAAGTAGGCTAGGTCTGTTTAGCTAAGTGGTTATTATATTGCTATTTCCCGAATTACTTACAGTATGCTAATATCGATTGTGCGAGGACATCAGTTTTAGAATCTTAGCCATGCCACGGGCTATTTATTACCAATATGATCGAAAAACATACAGTCTACCTGATACTTCTAACACAACCAGACGCAGAGAGCCTAGCCTATAATTTTGAGATGCAATAGTTCGAATCGTTTGTAGTGTGGGAATTTACAAACGCGCATATTTCTGGATATTCCTACAAACACACAGATACATTGCAATACAGTACACATATTTACCAATATGATCATAAGAAATATACTTACGCATGAAGTTGATCCTCAGCTGGATCCGTTCGCTGTTCGAAATGACACTGCTCTTCATCAGTGTCAGCTTCCAGACGGACCATTTTCCAAAATTAAACGAAATGTTCACCTCAAAAGAAGTGAATTAGGCGACACTTTGACATTCTATCCCGCTTTCGCAGACTTGGCATTTCTCACATGGATCTCGCATCGCCCCTCCTTTAGTCTCCTTCTATGGAGGGTAATTATAATGTTGTTAACATGTGAATGCGATTTAGGCGGACTTCCTGCTGAGCGAAATTCACATAGTAATGAGTAAAGTTTAACGAAGCATACATGATCTAATTAATCAAATTTAGCACATTTAAAACAATTCATATTATTTGCCAATGGGCGCATTGGAAAGTCGCGATTCTAAGGTTTCTGTCAATGTTTTTGTTGCGTCTGTATGATAACAGCACGTGAAGTTAATCATCCAAATAGAAACAAAAGTTAATTTCATGTTGTCGCGCTCCGCCGGCGGAGCTCTCGACCCCAGAGGGTTAAAAGACAAAAGCACCTCATTTGTGCAAAAGAACTGATTCTCTACTATAGATCAAGTACTATTTCAGAACTTCAGTTGCTGTACAACATGTAAAAATGTAGACTAGAGGATAGTTGTCGTACCAGTTGCCCTTATTCATGATTCATCATTTTGAATGGTTTGCTTTGTATCATTTAGTCTACATATTAAAAAATGAACAAATTCACATTATACTTACTGTATAACTCTTATAGAGACCCTTCAAGCAGATAGTGACCCTTCAATCAAAAAACAAGTCAAATCATTCATTACAACAATTTATTAATTGAAATGTTTCCCTGTCATTTGTTTCCAGCAGTGCCACTTGGGGTTAAAAGAACTTCACTGGCATGTCATTGCCATGGTATAACAGTGGTGCAGCTCCACAGTCCACTGTAAAGTCTATGTAGAGGAAACACAAAACTTAGAAAACAAAAAACTGTTGACCCGCACCGGATGTAGCCGCCTCCCACAATCCATACATTTTTTGCTTAGGAAGACAATGAAATACTTCTCAATCAAAAGGAACACTGATGAATGCACTCATATGCACTCTGGATGTAAGATTTTAAAGACATCCACAATCTAGACATAACAGTTTTTATAGTGGCAATATGGTGTGGCACGGTGTGTTCTATTACAAACATTATTTAACTGACTAGTACTGACTAGTTTAACTGAAGGCAGAGCAGAGATGGCTGCTGAGCTGAAAATCAAGGAGGCAAAAAACTTCCCCTGATTATTGGTCTTGACTTTCAGTCATTTTCCTTGATTAAGAAGTCTGACCACTATCTGAATAATCCATTTGTAGATAAACAGCTTCCTTCGTCACACCATGCAGTGAAGATCAAATAAATTCAAAATAAATTAAAAACTCAAAAATTCTCTCTAAACTGTGCTCGTTCAAATGACAAAATCTGCGTATTCCAGATCTTTGCCATGAACATTTACGGAGTGTGTACGTTTATCCAGTTTTTAATAGGCTAATGTCGATTGAAATGTGCATTTTTGCGACACAAATAGAATGTTTTCCTTGTCTAAACTAATTGAGGAGAACTGCTTCTATCGTAGTCAGTAATTTGTCATTTCTAATCAAGCACAATAATTAAAAACAGGTTGACACCAATAATAATGTTGTTAAACTGTTTAAGGGATTTTCTGCCTGTCATTTTTCAGCTCAGCATCCGTCACTAGAGCACCCAGTGGTTTTCTTTTACATTAAAAAAAAAACTAGAACTTTGCTGTAAACGGTGGGTACAGACAGTTTGGACGTTGGCTGTTCTCCATTGCTTTTAATGGTCTACAAGAAAGTAAAAATAATTTGAAATTCACACCTGAAAATCCATTATTAAAGTACTTGGTAGATTTGTTAATCACCGCTGATGGCGTTAATTAATTCATTATCATTTAGGCCTTCAAAACCCATGATATTTTTTTCTTTTCATGAACAAATTTCACATTAGCCTAAAGTGAAACAGGTCTTTATATATTTTACTGAATGGTCACAAAACATCAAATGCTTTCTTCCAGGGTTTACTAACTTTTTTAATGTATTGGTAAGAAGTAGAGCATGCAACACAATACTGTGTCTATCATTACTTACTGTAAGTAACAGGTGGAAATTTCAACAGCTAGTTACTTAACTACCCAGCTGTTAAATGTACTGTCAGTCAGGTCATAATCACTGCCTCAGAACTGTAAGTAACGTTAACGACAATAAACCATGCTCGCATAACGTTAGCTATGCTAACAAAAGTTTAACGAACGCCACCTCATTAAAAGTTCCGCGTAGATATTGTCCAATAAATTCTGTTAATATGCAACGTGTCAGGTATTACCTGTTACTGAATCTTACAAAAACAAATGACACAAAAGGCAAATAAAAGAGTTAATAAACTCACCAAAGTGCCATCATATGTTGCCATAGCTGACCGCCTTCCTGTAAGTTCAAGCATCGGCGTCACATGACCAATGGAGCATAACTTGATTGACTGGATGTTGGTTCGATTTGAGACAGAATCCATTGCTTATCCTTGGTATCTCGAATGTTTAATCTGAATTTAAGTCATATTTTGGGATCTGAATTTGGCCTATCGAATTTGAGCAACTTGAATATATATTATTTGAATTTTTTAAAACTTGCATTTTTTTTTGACACTTTATTTGTAGATTTTCAGTTTACAGAACAAAGAAAAAAACGTTGACAATATAGAACCCCCCACCCACCCACCCCAAGGCCTCAGTGGGGGGAAAAAAAATTTGAATAAAATAATTAAACTAATAATTAAAATGTATACTTATAAATAAAAATAAGTATACATAATATGCTTGCAGAAAATTACTGACATGTACATTGTTTAGCAGTGATTAGAATAGGAACATTATACAGCATTATGCACCATTGGATCCAACTAGCTACTTCATGTGTATGTAAGTGTGTAAAAGATAATTATATCAAGTGAAGGGTATACTTTCGACAAATTCTGTAAAGGGGGCCCAGGTTTTAATATATCTATCTCGGGATCTATTCTGATTATATCTCAACTTCTCTAATGGAATCATAGAAAGCACTTCCTTAACCCAGTGTTTAAACTCAATGGCTATCTGGTACGGGAGCTAAACACGTAGCAACCAGGGCACTTGAGAGTTGTCACTTTTCCTAGAAAGTATTTGTGGATAGAGTTATCTCCAGCTAGTCTCAGGCTTGAGCTGAAAGATCTTCCTTAGCCTACTTAGGCGTGTGTTTTTGGTTCGCAGTCAAGAGACTTTCGTCCTGTTTTTGAGGATTGCCTTTTGTTTGGCCTTTTGACAGGGTTTATTCCCCTTTTTCCTTTCTCCTACCTCGCTCAGTGGTTGACTGCTGTTCGCAGTCAGCTTTTAGACTCCCTGTTGATTTATTGTCCGCTTCTGACGTTGCTCGCCAGCCCCAACCTTACAGAATGCAAGAGCCAGAAAAAACGTCAGCAGTCATTAACTCTATGCAGGAGATGTTAGCTACTCAGCACGCTATTTTAGCTAACCATGAGAAAGATATGCTCAGTATTCAGGAGCAAATGCGGCAGCATGATATTGGGTTGCGAACGCTAACTGAAAGCTTGCAACAATTGACTGCCGCTACCGCGGCCACAGTAGCACAATCACGCACATCGGACACGTCTCCCCCCGTTCCACCTGACCCATGTATCAGGGAACCCAAACTACAGCTTCCCCTACGGTATAATGGCGAGGCAGGGAGATGCCGTGGATTTCTCGCCCAATGTTTAATTTTTTTTAAAGCACAACCATCCACATTCACGTCACAAGATTCACGAGTAGCATTTATATTGTCTTTACTCACCGGTACAGCTTTAGCGTGGGCAGAACCTCTTATCCGCGCTCAGGCACCGGTGCTGAGTGACGTTGCTTTACTCATGAAAGAGATGGCTCAAATATTTGATCATGACGAATCTGGGCAGGAAGCATGCACAAAACTGGTTCATCTTAAACAGGGGCAGGAGACGGTAGCCGAGTTTGCCATTGCTTTTCGTGCTTTAGCTGGCGAAATGGGTTGGCCAGACGGTCCGTTAAAGTCATTATTTTTAAAAGCGCTAGATGAACATATCCAAGACGCTGTGGCCATGTCGGATCCTCCGGAAACATTTGAGGGCATGGTTTCCATGGCTATACGCTTGGATAATCGTATTAGAGAAAGGGGTCACGAGAGAAGGGAGAGGAAGAATACTTCCGCACAAAACTTTCACAAGTTTCCCGTAGAGTCCGGGCTTGGTATGCCATCTGCTGCAGAGGGGGAACCCATGCAGATAGATAGCTCATCCTGGCGTCACAAAACCAGGAGGCAGTTTTCTGGAGGCAAATGTCATTATTGTGGTCGACCGGGTCATTATATTTGTGACTGTCGTAAGTGGGCAAGTGAGATACCCGCCTCCAAACAGGTTAATCAACCTCCCCGTCAGAGATCCGTAAAAGATCAGTCCCATTAGTTGAGCGAAAGGCACTAGTGGGACTGTTACTAGAAAACTTTCGCACAAGTGTTACGATTCAGATCAAATGGCGTCAGTCTTCTACTTCCACTGAGGCGTTTATTGATTCTGGAGCCGTAGAGAATTTTATGGACATTCAGTGGGCGAAAGCACATAGTATTCCCTTACTGACATTAGAGACTCCTCGCCAGATTGCTGCATTAGACGGCAGACCTCTAGGCTCGGGAAGTATTCAATCGATTACAGAACCGTTGTCCGTAACCATTGTGTTTAGGGATCACACTGAAGAGATTCAGTTTTTTTTAACTGACTCGCCCTCTTTTTAGGTCACACCTGGCTAGCTAAGCATAAACCCCTGGTTAACTGGGGTGGGACCGGCGAGACTATACTCCAATGGAGCTCCTTGTGCGAGACTCATTGCCGGCACTCGTCCCAGCACACATTAGAAGACGAGGCGGGGGATGAGGTCTCTAATTATGATTTTGAAGTAAGGGGGGCTAATGATAGACAGGCAGATGTCTTTACCACTGAACACGATAGAGAGGAGGACTTGTGTGAAGTGTGGAATTTTCGCCCTTGTGAGGAGGAAGGGAGCTTAGAATGGGATCCATTCGATGACGGGTTAATATCCGCTGATGAAGCTCACTCAGAGTTTTCTGATACGGATTCTTGTCACTTCGATACGCCCACTGAGTCCTCCGACCCCCAAGACATGAAGTTTATGGCTGCCATAAATTGCCGATTACCTGCTAATGTTCCGTCTGAGTACGCGGATCTAGTGGAGGTCTTTAGCAAAGCTCAGGCTACGACCCTTCCCCCCCACCGCTCATACGATTGTGCCATTGAGCTGTATCCGGGTACTGTTCCTCCTAGGGGATCCCTTTATTCATTGTCAGGCCCGGAGAGCAAAGCTATGAATGATTATATTGAGGAGTCTCTTGAGAACGGGTTTATTCGCCCCTTCACGTCACCTGCTGGGGCGGGTTTTTTCTTTGTCCAGAAGAAAGAGGGAGGGTTAAGACCTTGTATACTGCCCTACAAAGCCTAACTGCAGTAACTACGCAAAGGGTAAAACTGAGAAAAATGGCTTTAAAGTATTTTAACTGGCCAGCCAAATGGGTTATAGGTATATCATTGATATTGCACTAATTGTACATGTATTCATGAGGTAATTTTTATGCCCAAAAACCATGACGGCTGATTTGACCTTTGACCCCAAAAATGTAGTTACTGCACTCTGCCTTTGCATTGCCTTAAATGGTTCTAATAGCAATGCAAAAGCAAAGTGCAGTAACTACAATGTTGATGTTTTCTTTCAGCTTTTATATTGTGTTTTCAGTGAACAAAAACTATTTTGACAATGATTTTGTTATAATTGTATCTAACAGTATTTAACAACTCTACTTATGGATTTGTACATGTTTAATTAAATCTGGATAAATTGATAATTTTAGATGTCATATTTTAGTCTTAATATCATTTCATTTCACTTTTTTACTTATTCTTACTTATTACCTATCTAGATAATAATTTTCCTATCAATTAAACTTTGCATCATCATCTTCATTTTCATCGTCGTTGTCACCGTGACGATCACATTAATAATTTCCATTATCCTTGTCTTTACTATTTAACATAATGAATAAATACAAGGCTACACTGAATCACAGTAAAATTTGTTTATTATATTACATGTTTTTTAACTTATTTCAATAACAGCTACATTTAATTTAGATATTTAATTTTAATTAAAAACATGAATTTCTTAAAAAGGGAAATATAGTAACATTTCATATCAGATTGTAATTACATATTTTAAATTTTATTTCAATAACACTAAAGTTTGATTAAGATATTTGACTTTAATGAAAAGCAGAATAATTTATTTAAAAAGGAAATATATACAGTCCCATTTCATGTCAGATTGTTTGACTGACGTTCAGCTCACTCTTCATCTGCAGCACTTTCGCCAAAACACCCGGCGGTTTGGTGGCATCATCGGCAGAGTTTTGTCAGAATGTCTGCCTTCTTCTGCCTCCCAACCCCCTTCATTGCAGGCCTGAGTTGCTCAGGGATGTCAAGAGTGGTCTTCTTCATGAGGAAATCCAGTGGTGTGAATTCCTCCTGATCGTGGGAGAGTTTCACCCACATGCTCCTTGATCCTCTCCTGAATTGGATCTCTGCCATTTCAGCCAGATGAGGTGCATTCTTCAGCTTCGTCATGGAGTGCCCTGCTTTCCATGCCCGGATGTCCTCATTTTGCAGTTCCACCACATCCACTTTTCCAGAGTTAGATGATGCAATTACGCTTCTGAAGTCCTGAAAATCAAGGACAACACCCCCAGGCCGCCTCTTCATCTCTTGCTCCACCCCATGATGAAAACTGTCAGCACTCATGAAGGTGTGTCCTGGTTCAAAATATTTGAGTGTGATGTCTTCAGTGGAGTTGGAGTTGTGGTTCACCATACTAGCGAGCGTCGTCAGAAGGCACCAGTTCTTGTTCTGTGCTGTGCAATTGTCCATCCACAGGACAAGATGATGGACGTCGCGCTCCCTTTGCAGAGCACATACATAGGCAGACGCCACCTCCTCTGCCTTCCTCCCAGCTATCCCCTCATGCCAGATCACGGAGATGCTCTTTTTCTTTGATCCTGTATTCTTGCCAACTGTGGCAAAGGTCTCATGGAAAACAGAGATCCGTTTGGTGAAGACTGCTGTCTTCACCCCAGGCATTCGGGGCAGCATGATTACTTTCTGGAGGTCCATGCTGCGGATGGACAGGTTGTCACTTTGTTGTTTTTCTGCATCAAGCTTGTAGTGATGCCTCCCTCTTGCCGCTCTATCCTTGTGGTCCTCCCACTTTTTACAAGTGGAGCAGTCTGGAGTGGCGTCCTGGTTGGCAACCTGGTGTTCGGCCTTCACATGGAGCTCACGCTGGAGACACTGCTCGCACTGCTCCTCTCCCAGCTTGGTGAAGCTGATGTTGCTGTTCTTACTGCTTTCCGGTACGTTTCGTACGAACATTGGTGGTTTGCAGCAAACTCCTTGTACATCAGCTGCACAGTTACATCACTCGGGAGGTATCTTCGATTGGGGGCGTGTTCTCTTCTATAATGGCTGTTGGATTAAATGATTCAATGTGTTTGTAAATTGGGGTCAAATTTATTTTATTGGCTGGGGCATGTCTTCCACGGCGCTCTTTGGGGGGTGTCAAGCTTGATGGGGAGCAGTTCCCGATGACTGTTTGGATGAGCCTGTTATTTTTTGGATGGTATCCCAGAGTTGCGAGAAAGAAGGTCTTGCATACCTCTTGTGACTGACCCAGGTCATTTGTAAGATGGTAAGACAACGACTTGCTACGTCTGCTGGGACCAGCAGATGTGAGCCGTGCAATCTGGCGTTGAGAGACCCTGGTGAAAATGAATGCCTTCTTCCCTTGGTAGGTCATTTTCCAGTATGTGGCATGCACTGTCTCCCTCCTTTCTTCAGTTATTTTGCCCCAGCACTTCTTCCGACATGTTGGGCCACATGGTTTCCCCATCTCGAGTTTTTGGTTCTGCTGACCTGGTTCCTCCTCAGGGTTATGGGGATGGGTGTCACTCTCCTGGTCTTCACGGAACTCATACACATCCCCAAGCTCATCAGGCACATCTCCAGGCACATCCTCAGGCTCAAATTCAGCTTCCAGGAATGCAAACAATTCATCCAAGGTCTGGTTGGCTGGAGGAGCTTTCTTTTGAGTACTGTGTATTGCAACTAAAGAAGAAATATGAAATTATTATTATAATTAAAAACATTTTTTTTTTACAACAAGTGGACCTACAGGGCAACATCTTCACTCTGATAAATATTAATTACATTTCATTTTATAGGTAAGAACTTATATCAATTAGGCCCATGGCCAAACTAATGTGTGAATAGGCTAACACTAAGTAATAATAAATAAATTTGCACCCTTAATAAAAATGAAGAAAAAATGATATTTCTGAGACATGTTTAATGCCCAAACAAATAGAAAATTGCATTGTTAATAATAATTGAAGTAATAAAATTCGTTATTGTTATTTTCTAGCAGCTCCAAGAAAGCTTAATCTACCCTAAACCATCCAATATAACTAATAACAGCCTGTATTGGGATGCACTACATTGTTGAAAGGTGCAGCATGCAATTTATGACCAATAGATGGTGTTTAGAGACTCTGGCCACACAAACCGCACAGCCAGGCTTCACAAGTTACTCTAGCAGACATAGCCGCGGGAAGTATAAACAAGAAAAAAACACATTGCATATTTAAGAGAAATAAATATATATTTTAAACTGTACAACTGACATATCTTTTTTTATTTTTATCATTATCGCGAGTGGCTAGCGTGACTGTTTCCGGTCATTGGCTATGGCTCACTCTTTGTTTACATCGGACAGAACAAGCGTGCCTAGGATGTGTTGTTGAATGTGTTGAACTTTTGATCTCTTGAACTCTCGCAAAAAACTTGCGCGAGCTTGCTGCTGTTACAGTGGACTTGTGCTAAACTTCAATAATACATCCATGGGTGCGCAGTTTAGCTAACGTTAGTTACTCTTATACATGATGGCAAAATGCCCAAAATCCGCGGAACATTTATTTATAACTAAGAAAACAAAACAAAAGGTAAAACCGGGGAACCCCTGCCGGTGATGCAGTAGCAGCTGTTGTGGGTAACGTTACATCAACTTTGGTCCAAAGAATTAGCAACAATACAACGCCATCGTCGATGATACTTCAAGCAAAGAGGATAGCAGTACAGCCAACGTTAGCTGCAATGATTCTGCAAACTACAATGACAGACACGCGTCTCAAACCTGGCAATCCCTCAGATTGAAAAGGCATCCATATAGGATCAAGATCAAAAGTAATTCAAAAGTATGTAGCAACCAAGAAGGAAGCTCTAGTTTGTCATCTAAAGGTAGGGCTAAGGTTGATTAATTATTTTGCTCGCTTGGATGTTTTGTTATTCATTGGCTTTGAGTTGTTTCTATTTAGTCATATTTTAGACCTGCGATAATATGGTACATGGTTGACATAGTAGCTACGCTGACAGTGACATGCACTGTTGATCGTGATTTTGCTGTTATTGTGCGGGGCAGTTTGTTACATTATCGGCATTTAAATGTAAGTAAACGCGTTGGGATACCATGGAAATGGGCAACATATGGACAATATCTTCCTGCCGGACAACGCCGTGAATGATTATGAAGAAAATGAAGATGCTGTTCATGTTCTTAGACGAATAGAGAGTCACTCTCTGCTTGATTGTTGTGGGATAACTTCATGATACCTTTCGAGGTTTTATTATATATATTTTTCCATCGCTGGCTGGATAATCTTTGTGATGTGAACGACAAAACGTAGATGACATGGCATCGGCGATAATGTGAAGTTACAGACGATAATGTTACAGCTTTCAGGGAGCAGGCAAGCTAACTAACTAGCTAGCTAACTAAACATCGCGTGTCAGTCACCATATGAGACTGACAGGTATTTTATAATGTGATTGCTAGTTTCTCAATGCTTAATGTCATCGTTACCTACCTGGGTATTTTCTTTTCAACGCCAGTTCCACCATCCTCTTTCCCCTGGATAGTGCCATCTCATACAGATTTGTTGTGTGAGGTTAGATGGGTAGAGAGGTAAATCGGCTGGTAGAGTCCCAAAGCAGTCGCGTGAGGTAACTTAGATGGGTAGAGCGCGAAAACGGCCGGTAGGATCCCAAAGCAGACCGCAGTAACTTCACTTACTGCGGTCTGCCATGGTTTTGAGTCGGATTTTGTAGTTACTGCAATTTTTATACAGTTTTTTCTGTAAAACAAAGCAAGATTTAACTCTAAAACTTTGTCACAAGATAAAACAGATATCAAGAAGTTCATTTTTAGTTATAACTCAATTTCGACCAAATATGTAGTTACTGCGGTTAGCCTTTGGACGGCAGTATAGATTACAGAGGTTTAAACAAAATCACGATAAAGAATAGGTACCCGCTGCCATTAATGAATTCGGCATTTGAACGGTTACAAGGAGCTTCTATATTCACTAAATTAGATCTCCGCAATGCATACAATTTGGTTCGCATACGGGAAGGGGACGATTGGAAAACTGCTTTTAATACCCATGCCGGACATTACGAATATCTCGTAATGCCGTTCGGGCTCACTAGCGCCCCCTCAGTCTTTCAGGCGCTAGTGAACGATGTGCTCAGGGAGATGTTGGAGAAGTTTGTATTCGTTTATTTAGACGATATTTTGATCTTCTCCTCTAGTCTTTCTGAGCATATTAAAAACGTAAGACTGGTATTAAAGAAACTGTTAGACGCACAGTTGTTTGTTAAAGCTGAAAAATGCAGTTTCCATTCCAAATCAGTCTCCTTTCTAGGGTTTATCATTTCGGAGGGGAGGGTTTTGATGGACCCGTCTAAGGTTTCAGCAGTTAAGGACTGGCCCACCCCTGACTCTGTCATACACGTTCAGCGGTTTTTGGGGTTTGCTAATTTTTATAGGCGCTTTATTCGGGATTTTGGTACCATTGCTGCCCCCCCTCACGGCGCTCACGGGGAAGAGATCAGCATCTCATTTTGAATGGACCCCCAAGGCAGATCAAGCATTCAAATTATTGAAGGAAATGTTCTGCTCGGAGCCCATTCTTGTTACCCCAAACCCCTCCCTCCCCTTTGTTGTAGAGGTGGACGCATCCGCGGTAGGAGTTGGGGCGGTTTTATCCCAACGGCCTCCTCTGGACCAGAAACTGCATCCCTGCGCATATTTCTCTCGGGCCTTGACTCGGGCCGAGAGGAACTATGATGTCGGGGATCGGGAGCTTCTGGCTGTTAAATTGGCACTGGAGGAGTGGCGCCACTAGTTAGAGGGGGCTGAGCACCCGGTCACGGTTTGGACAGACCACAAAAACCTCGAGTACATCCAGGGTGCCAAACGGCGGAACTCAAGACAAGCTCGCTGATCATTATTTTTTACCAGGTTCAATTTCATTCTGACATACAAACCTGGCTCAAAAAAATTAAGCCCGATGCACTCTCTCGGTTGTACGATCTGTCTGATGACGAGCACGCTACTGAACCTGTCGTGCCGGCGGCTTGTATTGTGGGTCCTGTCTTGTGGGACATTGAGGCCCGGGTTAAGAGGGCTCAACGGGCTGCACCTGACCCGGGTGGAGGTCCGCCCAATCGTGTCTGACAAGCCCTAACTATTGAGTTATTGATCACTTTAAAAAAAAATTCAGTTCAGATTTTATCTGTTGAGCTTAAATATTGAATATGCTTATATGCAAATTAGCACATATTTAATGAGCTAATAGCTCATTTGCACATTTTAAAAATAAAAAATGAAAACCTTGTATCTATGTATTTATTCAACTGGTAAAATTTCATTTTGATATGAGTGAAGGAATTTTTTTTTTCCTATTAAGGGGTGGTGCCTCCCCTTAAGGGAGTTTTTAACAACTGGGCTCAGGTTTTGGAGACATTTTGGAGAATTTAGAAATGTTGGCTGCCCAGTTGTAAAATAAAGAATTAGGCAAACCCAGCCCCCCTGTGCATTTGGGCATCTTTAAGCAGGATCTTTTGATTTGCGGGGTGGAGTTTCCCCAGATGAAGGTGGTGATATAGCTATTCAATTGTTTAAACCAGGACTTGATTAGTAAAATGGGGATCATTTGGAATAGATATAAGAATTGTGGCAGTATTGTCATCTTGACCGTGTTTACTCGGCCTGCCATTGTAATAGGGAGAGCCGACCATCTTTGGAAGTCCTGTTTAGTGAGTTCTAATAGCAATTAGAAGTTGTGGTCATAAAGGTCCTTGTACAATAGGCCTATTTCACAAGATGGCGACCAAAACCGGATGTAGGAATACGTTGTTTCCGGTTACCGTTGCTACTGATGCAAGTCCATTTCTGACAGTGAAAAATGGAGCCTAAACAGCAACGTGTGTTCTAACAGTCCGTAATAGCTCTGCCAAAGTTCACTATGTTGGATGTTATCCGCATTGTCGAAGCATTGCCAGTGAACGTTAAGAGGTCTAAACTAGACAAGGGCTATAAATTCTTTTTTGAGAAGTTTATATTCGGTTATGAAGGTAAGTATAACATTAGCTGTGGTTCGCCAGAAAGCTAAATAGCTAGCTTGTTAACCTCAGCAAGTTAGCTGATTAAAGAGATATTTCACTTCGACATAACATAAGGTATTTTCTGGAGGTGACTCCATTGTGTTTTTGTAGCATGAAGCAACATCTGCTGTCCCTTAACAGTGTCTCTGTTCCTCTCGGTTGTAATTTCCCTGAGGTCCCAAAAATGAATGAATAGGGAGCCTGACAACTGTGAGGAAAAGCGATTCTGTTAAAGTTTTGTACTTCCGTTACTATTGTGTGACATGTTGTTTGTGCTGTACTTGTTCGAATAAAGATTTATATTGCTTGTCAAATCGCCTGTGTAATGGTGTTCAGTTCACGAGCTGTTTGTTTTCACCGTTGATAAAAACTACCCACACATTTTTAAATCAGCTGATATATCTTAAGTAGGCTTGTCGCAATGCCCGTCAATACATTTTGTAATTACAATTAACAACTGCATCTGCATATCCAAATATGTGCTTGCTAACAAGCTAGCTGGCTAAAACGTAATTTGCTAATCATAACATAAAATATAGCTTAGGGTGACCAGACGTCCCCGTTTTCCGGGGACAGCCCCAGTTTTTGGTGGCCTGTCCCCGGCTGGAGCTGTCTCCGGAAATGTCCCTGTTTTTAACTGTGCGTTAAAAACAGACCGCAAAATGAAATAATATTTTACGTGGCAAGAAAGACCGGGCAACAGAGCCTACCAGTTGACGTCTCAATCACGTTGTGTTTGTTTGCAACATAGTTTATTACAGTACAACAGTTACCATGGTCAAAATACATGAAGCCAGAATTGTCCCTCTTCTTTATTCCGTAGATAATAACATTGGATATTTTAATGATATATTGACCGCCGAACTGGAAATGTCCCCGGTGTTCATTTCAGAAATATGGTCACCTTAATATAGCTAGCTAACTGATTTTATGACATTCTTGAGTAACAAATACCACATGACTGAAACTGTGTTAGTTCTTGTGGAGGAAAACCTCTTAGGTTCGATGGGTGAGTCGGCGATGTAAGAAGAAAGACTAGAAACTATGATTTCTTCTAATACTCTTTTATTTTCTTCTTATCTTTTTTATTTCACATAGGCCTATGGGAGGTCTCCAGTACCATAAAGACACACAGAGAGCTCCCCGAATTACGTTTTACATCCTTTTTTATACAATCAGATCTCCTTCTACCATGATGTATCTTCCCTCTAAAACAACCAATCCCAGCCTAGGTCACACTTATGTTTCACCAGTTAGTATAACAATAACTATTATATACTTTTTAATTTCAATAAATGACAGATATTTCACCACACACACTTACAGAGGTATGTATATGCGTGACTTGAATAATGTTCTCATGATTTAACAATTGTTTACTCTTCCAGTTCCACTGTACATGCACTTTAAATGCATTCAATACATGCTGTAATCCAAATTAAATATTTAACTCATATACAAACACACCAGCATGTTCTAACAGAATATGTGTATATTATTACTGTTGCTGTTATTAATTTGATTTGCATTTATTCATTTTAATAGAATATAATTATACAATAACAAGATATAGCAAAACAGTTCTTTCTAGGTCGGTGTGTCCTTTCTCTTCTTTTGCAATTCAAAGGTCTTCTGCACAAGACTATTTCCCAACATTTGTTACTTACAAAATTCCAATAAGTAAATGTTTACAATTTTCCTCCTGCAACTGGGATTCAAAGATTCTCTAGATCGTATGCATCAGTGTATGAAGAGGCCACAGTCTTTCCTTAGTTACAAATTCTTAGATATAACACAGAACACCTGCTTCACATAATCACATACATTTAACTGTGTTCTTGATCAATACAATCTTTAATAAGAAGAACTTTAAAAAAAATTAAAAGTCTATAGGAGAAGCATACTTCCACATTCTCAATGAATGATTAAAAAAAACAAAGGAGTTGGTAGTGGACTCAGACTTTTGGACCCAACTGTATGTGAGGAGAAAAGTTTAATATCGAGTGTAATCTTATTCACAAAGCAGTAGCTAACTAGCTAGCTATGGTAATGAGTTAGTTTATGTTAGTTTGCAACATTATGACAGTCATGCTACCTAGCAAGTTTTTTTTCTTTTTTGGAGTACATCAGTGGAAAAGCTGTGCAAGGGCAAATAAATTCTTCTTCGAATTGGTACACAGGGGAAAGCTACAAAACTGGTTGCTCTTTGTCGCTGCCATTGTTTTGGTGGCAGTTAAGATAACCGGAAATGAGAGACCCCTACATCCGGTTTACATACCCGGAAATGTGAAATAGGCCTATCGTGTAACATTTATACCCAGGTAAGTGAAGGATTGGTGTTCTAGTTTGAAGGGAAAGCTGCTGTAATTGATGGATGCTGCCAGTTGATTTATGGGAAAAAGCAAACTTTTTGAGAAATTTAATTTGTAGCCCGATCGTCTCCCAAACTGTTGTAATGTACACTCTTTGGCCACATCATTAGGGCCAGCAAAGTCAGTGATATTGACTTGACCTCTGCGTCTAACGAGGCAACGAGACACAGGTGAAAAAAATTGTAATCAGTCTTGGAATATCAAGCATTTTAACTGACTGCTGAACTTCACTCTGAGAAAAACGGGTAAGAAGAAAGACCTAAGAAGCTTTGATCGTGGACAGATTGTTGGTGCCAGATGAGCTGGGTTGACCATCTCCCAGACTGTTGAGCTCATGGGGTTTTCTCGAATGACGGTCGCTTGTGTTTTTCGCGAGTGACGCGACAAAGAATAGATTTCCAGTGAGCGGCAGACCTCCAGGCAGAAAAACCTAGTTGACGGCAGAGGTGAGAGGCGAATGGCTCGTCTTATTCATGAGGAGAGGAAGGCCACAGCCAGCCAGCTGTTCAACCGTGGTATGCCCACAAGCATATCCATGAGGATGGCTCATCGAACCCTGCTGAAGATGGGCTACAGCAGCAGACGACCGCGCCGGACCCCGCTCCTCTCAGCAAGGAACCGGCGACTGAGGCTGCAGTGGAACAGGCTAGTGAGCACTGGACGGTAGACTTCTGGAGTAAGGTAGCCTGGTCCAATGAGTCCCGCTTCATGCTGTGGCATTCAGACGGCAGGGCGAGAGTGTGGCGGAAGAAGAACGAAGCCATGGATCCATCATGTCTTGTGTCCACGCTTCAGGCGGGTGGTGGTGGTGGTGTCATGGTTTGGGGCATATTTCCGTGGCACACACTGAGGTCATTGGTGGAGATAGAGAGCCATCTGAATGCCTGCCAGAGGGTCCTTGAAGACCATGCCGCCGACTACATGACGACAGTCTACCCGAACTCCGCAGCTACTTCCAGCATGATAATGCTCCATGCCACAAGTCTTGCACTGTCACCGACTGGCTGAGGGAGCACGACAGTGAGTTTCAGGTGCTCGAATGGCCCACTCAGTCCCCAGATCTCAACCCCATCGAGCACCTGTGGGATGTGGTGGAGCGGGCCATTCGAACCCTGGATCCACAGCTGACTAACCTGCACCAGCTGATGGATGTTATCATGACGACATGGATACGCATGTCCGAGCATACCTTCCGGCATGTCGTGGAGTCCATGCCACAAAGAATACGAGCAGTCCTGCCGGCGAAAGGGGGTCCAACCCGCTACTAGAAAGGGTGTGCCTGAATTAATAATTCTTTTTTTTTTAATTCTTTTTTTTTTTTGAGTTGCCCGATAAAAATCCCCAAAACATTTCAAAGTTCCAGGGCTAACCGTTTGCCTGATAAAAAGCTCCGAAACATTTCAAAGTCCCAGGACTAACCATTTGCCCAATAAAAAGCTACAAAGCGTTTCAAAGTCCCAGGGTTACCCATTTGCCCGATAAAAAGCTCCATTTCAAAGTCCCAGGGTTACGCATTTGCCCGATAAAAAGCTCCAGAGCGTTTCAAAGTCCCAGGGCTAACCATTTGCCCGATAAAAAGCTCCAGAGCGTTTCAAAGTCCCAAGGCTAACCATTTGCCCGATAAAAAGCTCCAGAGCGTTTCAAAGTCCCAGGGCTAACCATTTGCCCGATAAAAAGCGCCAGAGCGTTTCCAAGTCCCAGGGTTAACCATTTGCCCGATAAAAAGCTCCAGAGCATTTCCAAGTCCCAGGGTTAACCAGTTGCCTGATGAAAAGCTCCAAAACATGTCAAAGTCCCAGGGTTAACCAGCTGCCTGATGAAAAGCCCCAAAACATGTCAAAGTCCCAGGGCTGACCAGTTGCCCAAGAAAAAGCCCCAAAACATGTCAAAGTCCCAGGGTTAACCAGTTGCCTGATGAAAAGCTCCAAAACATGTCAAAGTCCCAGGGTTAACCAGCTGCCTGATGAAAAGCCCCAAAACATGTCAAAGTCCCAGGGCTGACCAGTTGCCCAAGAAAAAGCCCCAAAACATGTCAAAGTCCCAGGGTTAACCAGTTGCCCGATGAAAAGCCTCAAAACATGTCAAAGTCTCAGGGTTAACCAGTTGCCCGATGAAAAGCCTCAAAACATGTCAAAGTCCCAGGGTTAACCAGCTGCCCGATGAAAAGCTCCAAAGCATGTCAAAGTCCCAGGGTTAACCAGTTGCCCGATGAAAAGCTCCAAAACATGTCAAAGTCCCAGGGTTAACCAGTAGCCCGATGAAAAGCCTCAAAACATGTCAAAGTCCCAGGGCTGACCAGGTGCCCAAGAAAAAGCCCCAAAACATGTCAAAGTCCCAGGGCTGACCAGATGGCCGATAAAGAGCCCCCACAAATTTCAAAGTCCCACGGGTGATCAGTTGCTGTGCAAAAACGTCTACATTTTTTTGCTTACGGCTATGCAAAAACTATTTTATTTTTTTTTACCCTTTAAAGATATGAAAAACCCATTCGGTTGGCTGAAAGGTACAGGCAGATTTATGAAAAAGCGATGAAAAAGACCTCAACCACCAGAAAATTTCAAAGTCCCACACTCTAGCTCCGGATAGGGGAGCTTGCTAGGCTCTCTTCTCTTCTCTTCTGAGTGATTGGAAGTCACTTTACCATCGATCGTGTCCT